>NC_050465.1:1130798-1430798 GCF_903995425.1 Onychomys torridus | reverse complement strand
CATACACATAAAATAAATTTTTTTCAAAGATTTATTTTATTTATTATGTACACAGAAGAGGGTGCCACCATGTGGGTGCTGGGAATTGAACTCAGGGCCTCTGGAAGAGCAGCCAGTGCTCTTAACCTCTGAGCCATCTCTCCAGCCCAAAATAATTTTTTTGAAAACTGAACACTCACTCTTAGCTTTTTAAGCACCATTTTATCCCCCCCCCCCCAATCTTCTGTTTGTCTAACCACCCAAACAGGTGCCTGTGGATGCTTCTGACATGTACGGCAGCAGAATGTACATCTGACAGGGCAACCACTACTATTGGATCCAATGCTAAGTACTTTAATCATTCAGATGAGGTTAGTAAGGTTGACAATCTGGCTCAAGGTAAAACAAGCTCCAGTTCCTACCGACCTTGTCCTTAATTGTAATACTATGCCTCCAATTGACAGTGTCTATTCTACAGCTGAGGAAAGCAAGACAAAAAGCCAGAGATGGAGCTCAACTAAATAGCAGCAGCAGGAGCAAATATGCGCTTATCCCAGAGATTATGTTGCTCCACAAAAACACCCCAGCAGCCTTGTCTGATGTGCATGTACTTCTTTGGATCTGAGTATCTCAGAGCTGGAGGGAACCTTGACAACACCTTATGTCAGTCTCCATCAGATCCTTGAGGGTGTTCCATCATGGACTTTCTGCTCTTCTAGTGCAGATGTGACCATCCTTGATCAAAGGTTTGTGATGGGTTGTAGTAGTGGAAACATTTCAACTATACAAATCACAATGTTGCTTTATCTGAAGAAGGGCTACAGCTATCTAAAAGCTACCGCAAAGAAACTCAAGAGGACAGCCTAGCCCACTCATAATTTCAGCACCTGGGAGGGAGGCAGGAGAAGCTAGACTGATTCTCACAGAAGCTCCAGGCAGTCAGGGCTACAGAGTGAGCTGCTGTCAAAACAAACAATGCATGGTAACATGTTGGAAGTCACTGGTTTTTTTTGTTTGCTTTTTCATTAAAAGGACTGAAAAGAAGAGCTGGGAGTGGGTATAGCTCAGTGGTAGAAAACGGGTCTATTATTTGCAAATATTTGCAAAACCCTGGGTTCAATTCCCAGTGATGGGAAAAATAAATAAAAATTTCAAAGTTGAACCAAAGGCATTAATGGACATTAAATAAGTTCATATCAAATATAATACTGCAGCCTAGTTTTGTGATTTTCTTTGGAAACATGCATATTACATTAATACCTCCACTGCACGGCGTCTTAACACTTCCTTTGACTTTTGATGATTCGTTTGAAAATTTTGAACTTTTCCCCCCAATATGACAGAAAAATGCATATCTGTTTACAAAGAACAAATAGGGTAAAGAACATGTAGGTTTGCTGCTTAATATTAAGCCTACAATTAAATCATAAATACATTATTTCTCAACAAGTTTTTTTTTTTTTTTCTTTTTCTTTTTTTTTTTTCTAGTTTTTGTTTTTAGAGAGAGGGTTTCTCTGTGTAGCTTTGCACCTTTCCTGGGACTCGCTCTGTAGACCAGGCTGTACTTTAACTCACAGAGATCTGCCTGGCTCTGCCTCCGAGTGCTGGGATTAAAGGTGTGCGCCACCACTGCCCAGCTCAAATCCTATTCTGAGCCAGGTGGGGTGAGGGTGGTGGTAGTGGTGGTGGTGGTGGGGTGAGGGTGGTGGTGGTGGTGGTGGTAGTGGTGGTGGTGGGGTGAGGGTAGTGGTGGTGGTGGTGGTGGTGGTGGTGGGGTGAGAGTAGTGGTGGTGGTGGTGGAGGTGGTGGTGGTGGTGGTGGTGGTGGTGGTGTGAGGGTAGTGGTGGTGGAGGTGGTAGTGGTGGTGGTGGGGTGAGGGTAGTGGTGGTAGTGGTAGTGGTGGTGGTGGTGGTGTGGTGGTGGTGGTGGTGGGGTGAGGGTGGTGGTGGTGTGGCGGTGGTGCTGGTGGGGTGAGGGTGGTGGTGTGGCGGTGGTGGTGGTGGGGTGGTGGTGGTGGAGGCGGTGGTGGTGGAGGTGGTAGTGGTGGTGGTGGAGGTGGTGGTGGTGGTGGTGGAGGTGGTGGTGGTGGTGGTGGTGGAGGTGGTGGTGGAGGTGGTGGTGGTGGAGGCGGTGGTGGTGGTGGAGGTGGTGTAGTAACACCTTTAATCCCAGCACTCCAGAGGCAGAAGCAGGTGGGTCTCTAAGTTTGAGGCTAGCCTGGTCTACAGAGTGAGTTCCAGGACAGCCAGGGCTACACAGAGAAATCCTGTGGTGGGGGGAAAACAAAACAAACCCCCACCCCCCAAAAAACTCAAATCCTATTTTGATCAAATTAAAATGATATCTTCATTAACCAAAGAAACAGTTTAACACATGTCCTTCATCATGGGTTCTCACAACTCAAATCCACTTCTAAGCATCTTTTTTAAATAAGAAGTTGTGGGTGACTGCTATGCTGTCTCTGATTCCCGATCATTTTCTTCTACCATTCCCTTAAACCCTTTTTTTGGCGTAGGAGCAAACTGGCTATCTCTGCATACACAAAAGGACACATAATACAGTCTCTGAAAAGATTATCTTTCTGTACCTGCATTCTGTATCTGGAATTGTGCAGGAAGTGCTATGGAGCTATGCAAATGTTTTCGGCTCTGGCTAGACCATGGAAGAGGTGATTAGGTTAAAGGAGGTTTAACAGAGTCCTATAGGGTGTTGGTCACAACACAAAACACAGCTGCCAGGGAGATCATGTATATAAAATTCCTCTGTTCAGGAAAGGTTATGAAATAATTCTTCTTCTTAATTGATCTACCAAACAAGAACATAAAAACAAATCCAATGTACTGACATGTACTCAAGAGAACAAGCAGATATTCCACGAAGGACCCAATCACATCAGGAAACTTACTCATGATGGACAAAACTCCTTTATATATTATCATTAAGTTTTTAAAACTCAAGCTAGAGTAAAAGTATAGGTGCCTATTTGTGACAGTAATCAGTGATGTGTGCTTGAATCCTAAGGATCTGGAGGCCAAGGGCGATTTGAAAAGGGTGGTACAATTTAACACATCACTTCGTGCCACAGGGAACGTGTCGAGCACTGGAGGCTCAGCTTGGGACTGCATCTGCTACTTCCTGCTTTGCCTTCTTTTTCCCACCAGTGGCCTTCCTCTGCATTTATTACTTTTCTGAAATTAATTCAATGACTCATCTTTGCTCTGATGTTAATGTCCTTCAAGGTTCTGGCTGTCTCCCTTGCCCTCATTTGCTCTGTCAGCCTCATCTATAGTTTCAACAACCGATACGTGCATGTCATCCTAACACCCAACTCTGTCATGTCATCCTAACACCCAACTCTCACCCAGCAAGGCCTGCTTCTTGATTCTTGTGACACAGCATCCCACCCCATTCCATCACAACACTTGGCCATGATAGCAGACGCCACTTGCTTAACTCTCCCATATGATCAGATCACAATTTTGAGTCAATTCTATTTTGTAAATCTCTTTTTTTAGGACTCTCGCCATTCTTCATATACGCCAGAGGCTGCAATGGAATCAACAGTTCTCGTAGGACCTGGTATGAGAACTCGTATGCTGCAAACTTAATCCTCCATGCACATAATGAGGCTGAAACTTAAATGGGAGGTTTTCATGTCATGAGGATGGAGCCTCACATGCCTTTTTTATAAGAGTTTGCACTTTCTTTTGCATGTGAGGATACAGACCTCACCACTTGTTCAGCCTAGAAACCTGTTATGGGATTTAGCCTCCGGAACTGTCACAGCAGTACACAATAGAGTAAGACATGGATGATAAGAGTGTTGGTTGTCATGATGACTGAGGCATTACCTGACCTATGAAAAAAGTACTGCCATTGTTGAAAAGGAAGCATTGTTTTTTGGTTGGTGTCCACATAAGCCTAATCCTGTAAATTTGCATATTCTTAGATGAGGTATAAGTGAGAATAATGAATATTTCCTATCTGTTGCCATATCTAAGTCCATCACTTAGAAATAAACATCTAGCTTTTAAAGAAACGGTTCTATTGTTCATTCTGTGAAACTCTACCATTAAGGTTTACCTAAGGAACAATGAGAAGCTATTAGTGGGTCAAAATGTATTCTCTTAATTTCTTGCTTTTATATTTGTACTTGTTTACACTGGTATCCACCCTCTTCCCCCAAATAGATGGGCAACCAGAAGATACTAGAAATGATCACTTCTGCTTGAAACTTTACTAAAAAAATATCCACACCAAGTTAGGACTGTTAGGTACTACCACTTTGGCAATTGGATTGCTCTGGTTTATGCACCACACTCCTATTTACCCACATGCTAATAAATACTGAAAAAAAAATCAGACGACCCATAAGTCAGTATCAGGACACATTCATTCAATAATATATCCTACCAACTTAAGGCATCTCATCTAGTGCTTGCTTTACAGACAAATTTCTGGTGTGCATGGATGTGGGTGTGTGTTTTGGAGACAATAATGAAAACTGCTAAATGACAACACATTCCTAGACAGCTGACTTCATAAAACTCTATATTAACATATGTGTGAGATCTGACTCATCAACCTGGTGGTCAAATGCAAACAGTAAAAATGGGGGGGGGGGATAAAGCCACACATTGTAAGGTGATTGCATCCCAAGGGCCATTAGGGTCCCCGATTAAGTGTGCAGTCATGGAAAGTGTGAATGCAGTATAAACTCTTATGACCCAATCCTATACTACCATGGTTAATGCTACTTTATACATGGTAGTATATAATCCATGGATTTTTAAAGACGGTCTGAGACTAGAGTCAAATCTTGATTTTACCGGACCTCAACTTAACACTAAGCACCCTTCCCTTACATATGAAATGTGAAAAACAGCAGCTACTAATGTGATATACAAATAAAAATACTTCAAACATGGACTGGAGAGATGGCTGAAAGGTTAGGAGCCCTGGCTGCTCTTCTAAAGGTCCTGAATTCAATTCCCAGCAACCACATGGTGGCTCACAACCATCTGTAATGAGATCTGGTGCCCTCTTCTGGCCCGCAGGCATACATGCAGGCAGAACACTGTATACATAATAAATAAATACATCTTTAAAAAAAAATACTTCAAACACAAGTATTTCCATTTGCACATCACGGGCTGGAGAGATGGGTCAGTGATTAAGAGCATGTGCTGCTCCTCCAGGACTGGAGTTCAATTCTCATCACCATACCAGGTGGTTCACAAGTACCCATAACTCCATCTCCAAGGGCATCTGAAACCCTTGGCCTCTGTCAGCATGTGCACTCATGTATGCATGTGAACACACACAACAGAGGCATACATATAATTCAAAAAATAATAAAAAATTTAATCTGTACACACTGTAAAGTAGCTGTTGTTTGAAACACATAAAAAAATTTGAATAGAAGAGGCTAGCTACCTACCCTTGCCTCTAAACTCTGATTCATGACTAATTCCAGAATAAAAACAAATAGGTTATTATCTATTACAGTGTAACAAAGCGAGAGTGTATATCCTCCCCTTTTGTGCTTGTAACTAGAAAAAACTCCTTTCACCTTTTGGAAGGAAGGTAGGCCTTCCTTTCTCAAATAAAATTAAAATTAAACCAGGTAGATCTTTAAGAAGCCCGCTGAAGCCTTGGTTAATTACCAAAGCCACCAGAAGCGTTAACTCTAAAATAACTATACCAAAACTAAACCAAATCTCAGGAGACACTGGATTGAGTGGGTTTGGCAACTAATAGAGACTTTTCAGGCCTAGGCATGGTAGCCTACACATTTAATCCTAGAACTTGAGAGGTAGATGTAGTAACTTTGAGATCAGCCTACATAGTCTCTGTCTCTCTCTGTCTCTCTGTCTCTGTCTCTGTCTCTGTCTCTCTCTCTCTCACACACACACACACACACACACACACACACTCACGGGTGGGGAGGGTTGGTTCTTTCCTGGCCAATGCTAATTAATAATTAACACTTGACAGTGAAATTTTACAGCCTAGATAAGAACTGGATTGTGGTAGGAATGGCCACAGTCGCAAGAATATTTAAAACAATGTAGCACTTCTCCTAACTGTTGCTTCTCTGTCTAACCTCTATTTCCACCTAATGACTTAGCATTTCATTCAATAAAGCTGACTTCACCAAGATTACAAAACTCCTCTCTAGGCTCCTCTCCCTTACTCTAGGCTTTTGTTACACTCACTTTGACATTTCTAGATTGAACCCAGATATTTTCCACATTTTGCACACAAATAACCCAAACACCATGGCTTTCTTTTCTTTTATCCACGTCTGTACAAATGACATCGGATTACAAAGGCTCAGATCAAGGTGTATGGCTATCCACACCTACAATCCCCACTGTTCAGGAGGAGGCAGCGGAACCATGAGTTTGCAGTCAGCCTTGTCTCAAAAACAAAAATGGCGCTGGGAGTGTGCCTCACTGACACAGTACTTGTTCAGCTTGCAATGCAGCCCTGGGTTCAAATCCCAGGGCTAAAAAGGTAAACAAACAAGCATTTAAAATGCAAGAATGCGTGCACACACACCCACCCGCTCACCTTTTGTTGTTTCCAAAAAAGCCTTCTCTCCTTATCTTTCCAGATCTTATATAACCTGACATCAATGTGTATATGTGTTGTATTCATGTTTGAATGTGTGGTGAGTACATGTGTGTGCATTCATAAAGGCCTGCAGTTGATGATGTAGGGACTCATACTTAATGCTCTTCAACTTTATTCACAGAAGCCCAGAGCTCACTGATAAGGCTAGTCTTACTAGCCAGCTTGCTCTGCAAATCCTCCTGCCGCAGGGATCCAAACCTGGAATTCCAGGGAGGCCACCTCAGCCACCCAGCATTTATGTGCAGCGTGGGACCTGAAGGCCAGTCCTCACTGTGCTTGCACGGCAGCTCTTTCATCACTGAGCCGTCTCCCCAGGCCTTGTATCATACATATAAATAGAGTATTTCTTCTAATTCTTGAAACATCAGAGTGCTGTTCTGATACTTCCTTCCTAAGACAGATCCTATTTGATTTCTAGTCTATTCTATATAATATGACTAAGAGGGCTCAAAAAGCACTAGCTGAAGCTGAGACTGGGGTTATGTACCTGTAATCCTAGCATTTGGAAGCAGAATCAGGGGAACTGCTACCAATTCAAGGCTAGTTGCTGTACATATGGAGTTCCAAGCCAGACAGGATAATATGGCAAGACTCTGCTCTCACCCCAACGAAAAGACAGAGGAAAAAAAAACAAAAAACAAAAAACAAAAAACCAAAAAAAACCACACAACTGAATGGCTTTCCAAATATCATTAAGTCAGAAAAGGAGAAGACCTGGGCATTACGAATTAGGTCCTGGGGGGAGGACAGGGGAACCCATGGCTGATGTATAAAATTAAAACACATAATAATAATAATAATAATAATAATAATAATAATTAAAAAAAAAAAGAATTAGGTCCTAACCAACTTTTTACAATACTTATCAGCCTATCGAGTATCTTACATGTTATAAACATCTATTCATTATTTATCAATAATCTTAGGAATATCCCACTCTTAAATCTAAAAACTCCCTTATCTATAGTTTATGTACAAAGATACTGACATTTCTTTAAATCAGTCAGAGTAGAATTCTCAAAACTAGAGCCAAATGCTGGGAAATCTGGAATTATTTAAATAAAAATGTTTACTGGGCAGTAGTGGCATATGCCTTCAATCCCGGCACTCGGAGGCAGAGGCAGGTGAAATCTCTGAGTTTGAGTCCAGCCTGATCTACAGAATGAATTCAAGGACAGCCAGAGCTACACAGAAAAACCAGCCCTCACTCTCAACCCCCCTGCAAAAAACACAAGTTTAAAATATAAAACTACGCATATACTATAATCCTACTTGTGATATTTATGTGGGGGAGAGGAGGTATGCATGGGAATGCTACAGCATACATGTATTACAAGTCAGAGGACAACTTGAAGGAGTAAATTCTCTTTATCATATGACTCAAACTCGATCACCAGGCCTGGCAGCCAAGTGACCCCACACACTAACCTGCTGTGGATATCGCTCTGTGTAAATAAAGTGCTGTTTGGCCAGTGGCCAGGCAGGAAGTATAGGCGGGACAAGAGAGAAGAGAATTCTGGGAAGTAGAAGGCTGGGGAGAGACACCGCCAGCCCCCGCCATGACAAGCAACATGTAAAGACACTGGTAAGCCACAAGCCACGTGGCAAAGTATAGACTAATAGAAATGGGTTAATTTAAGATAGAAGTAGATAACAAGAAGCCTGCCACGGCCATACAGTTTCTAAACAATGTAAGTTTCTGTGTGCTTTCTTGGTTGGGTCTGAGTGACTGTGGGACTGGTGGGTGAGAGAGATTTGTCCTGACTGGGCCAGGCAGGACAACTCTAACTACACTAACCCATCTTGCTAGCCTTCCAACTGTGATCTTTACATTCAGAGGCATATGCTGGCTGAAAAGAACACAAAAGCATAGTAATAGGTGATAAGAACTACCGGTTTTCATTAAAGTTAGAAATTTATCGTGTACAACATAACTTCTACAAAAAGATTTGTATGTGTGAAGGTATCCATAGAAGCCAGAAGAGGGTATCAGATCCCCCTGGTGGTGGCTGCTAGGTGCTAGGAAGTGAATGTAAGTCCTCTAGAAGAGCAGGAAGCACCCTTAATCAATGAGCCATCTTTCTAACCTATATGTAACATTGATATAGTAATTATTTCAAGATCATTTCTCACTAGAAGGAACTAGAGAAATACTAATGAAAGAGTGGAAAATAGGCAACAATGGGCCTGGGACATGCCAAAACAGATGTACAGGCCTAGGATTTCAGGTCACTTTGGGCGTAAAAATAAAATAATACTAATGCATTGACATGTAATAATGCACTGACATGCAAATTAAACACCTGCATATACAAAATATATATTTAAAAGCAATACAAGTAAGCCGGGCGGTGGTGGCACACACCTTTAATCCCAGCACTTGAGGCAGGCAGATCTCTGTGAGTTCAAGGCCAGCCTGGTCTACAGAGTGAGTTCCAGGAAAGGCGCAAAGCTACACAGAGAAACCCTATCTCACAAAAAAACAAAACAAAACAAAAAAAGCAATACAAGTACAACAGTGAAATTCATTATAAGTATGAGCAAGGCTGGGGAGGTAACTGAGTTGAAGAACCTGCAGCTGAACCCTGTGGACAGCAAGGTGGAGTGGGAACTGGACACAGGAGAAGCTCCTGTGAGTCCTGGCATAAGTGACCCTCACACATAAGCACATACAAAGAAACAACAGTTAAAAAAAAAAAAAAAAGTACTAAAAACCTTAGGGCTCAAGCCAGGCAGTAAGGGTGAAACCTTTAATCTAGCACCCAGGAGGCAGAGGCAGGCGATCTCTGAGTTCCGGTCTACAGAGTGAGTTCTAGGACAGCCGGTGCTACACAGAGAAACCCTGTCTTGAAAAACCAAAGAGGGGGTGGGGGGAGAGATAAATAAAAAGGAAGCAATATCACATTTATTCTTCCTTTTTTGTACAGTCCATTATTTCAGGCCTGACAAAGTTCTTTAAAGACAATCCACAGCTAATAAACTACTGTAATCTTTGCTGGGTTACATTAACACAATGGTTCTAACAACACTTACCAGGGTCATTAAGCCCTAGCCAACTGTACTGTGTCTTAGGTACAGTATAGTCTCCCTGGAGTCCCTGAGTGAGTGGAGACAAGAATCTGAAATCTCATCCTCTTCACAGCCAGTCTGAGTCACTGAGTTGATGTCAGCTTCCTGGCCTTTATAAAAATTGAGGAAATGATTCCTGACCTGCCCTCCTAGAAATCGGTTCCTAAGAAATGACTAAACAAAGGGCTATCTGGTCAGAGAAAGTTCTGTATACCAACTGAAGCCATGGGAGAGCGTGAAAGGAATTCAGATAAGCAGCATTTTGAGACTATCAAAATAAGTTTATGACTATAACCCCAGCACTTTGTGGGCTGAGGCAGGAGATCACAAGTTCAAGCCAGTCTGGCCTAGAGTAAATTCCCAGGTCTATAGACCTAAAGCATGAGACCATCTCAACAAAAGCTTTGAGCTCCCTCGGCTTTCCACCCCTCTAACCAATTCCTTTGACCCTATTACCCACTATCTTTTCTCATGGATCTGTGAAATACTGTGCACCTCCCTTTTATTTTTACAAATATGCTCTCGTCTGTCATCTGTACATCAACTTAATATCACCTAATGTACAAGGTTTTCATTTTCTTTAAAATTTCATCTATGTGTGAATGTGAAGTTCCAGGTCAGTTTGAAAAAAACTGTCTAAAAAAACCAACGAACCAACCAACCGACCGACTGACCGACCCAACAGACAAATGTCACCAAAGAGTACTTACTTACTGTTAACAGGTAAAACTATACTGTCTAATTTTGTTATTTTATCATAATTTTATACTTTCACTCTGTTTTCTGTTTTCTTCCATCCTACTCCTTCTAAAGGCTGGTGTAACTCACATTAAGATGATTTCTCAACCTACCGATGAGACCTGAAATAAGCAAAACAAAGATTGGAAATCCTTCTGAAGGTCTAGAAAAATGGCTCAGAAGTTAAGAACCCACACTGCTCCCCTACAGAACCCCAGCTCAGCTCCTAATACTTATGTCAGGAGCGGGGAGAATATGATCACATCTTCTGGCCTCAGCAGACACTGACACATATATGGCATACACATGCATATTATACATGTGTGCATACATGTATACACACACCAAGTAAATAAATGGAAATAAAAACAAAAACAATTCTTTTTTTTTGTTTTTTTTGTTTTTTTGTTTTTTTTGTTTTTTCGAGACAGGGTTTCTCTGTGTAGCTCTGCACCTTTCCTGGATCTCACTCTGTAGGCCAGGCTGGCCTCAAACTCACAGAGATCCACCTGCCTCTGCCTCCTGAGTGCTGGGATTAAAGGTGTGCGCCACTACCGCCCGGCCAAAAACAATTCTTTAAAAGTCAATCTGAAAAAGCTTTGACAGATTTCTTTTTCATATGCTGGACTTCTCAACCAACCATAGAGATTTTATATAATGAGCCTGGAAATTATATATTACAAACTATTATTTATAAACATCTGTAATACATGACTGGTTTCTTTGATTTTTTTAAATCAATAAAAATGATTCATAGATATAATAAGGAATTAAAGCTACAGTATTGTTATTTTAGAAATAATTTCAAAAATGTGAATTTCAACTATTTCTAAACAAATCAGTAGTATACTTTTAGTAGGTAAACCAATGCCCACATTTAAGAAAGAAAAACCAAAAAAAAGAGAGAGAGAGAGAGAGAAAGAAAGAAAAGAAAAGAGAAAAAAATGAAAAGCTGGGCACAGGGTGGTACATGCCTTTAATCCCAGCACTCAGGAGGATATCTGTGAATCTCTACCTCGTGAGTTCCAGGACAGCCAGAACTACACAGCGAAACAAACAAAGAAACTTGGGGCTGGAGAGATTGACCCAGCAGTTAAGAGCACTTGCTGCTCTTGCAGAAGATTCAGATTCAGTTCCCAGCACCACAGTGTAGCTCACAATCATCTGCAACTTCAGCTCCAGGGACTCTAACACCTTCTTTAGGTGCCAAGAGCCACCAGGCAGCCACATAGTACATACACATAATACACATGTAGGCAAAATACTCATACACATGAAATAAAAAAGAATGAGACACTGGGCCAATGAGATGACTCAGTGGGTAAAGGCACTTGTCACCAATCCTGACAAGCCCATGTGTCATCCAAAGAACCCACACAGTAGAAGCTTCTGCAAGCTGTCCTTTGGCCTGTGCATATACAAAGTGAGATCGATGTAATAAAGTAGTGAAGAAATTTATTTATTAAAAAAAGAGAGAAGTATTCATGTTCCTTCAAGAAAGGAACTGCAATCTACCTTTTTTCAAGGTAAACTTCTTACTTGCTCTGCCTGCCACAAGGCTGTGCAAACACAGTCCATATGATCATGGGCAAACACCATGGTCTCGCCCACATTTTTGTAAATAAGAACAGCAAATAGCCCTGCCCTTTAGAAAGCGGATTCCTGAAGAAGGATGCAATAATCAAACTTGACCGTAACAGATGAGAAAAACCTGAAACAAATTTCAAGTATGGTCAGACAGAACTACCTTTTAGAAGATTTTTTTTAAAAAATATATTGAAGAAGTAATAGTGTATTAGAAACGTGTGACTTTAAAAAGCCATACCTGCAAAGGCAATTTCTAAAATTTGTCTTTAGTCATTCTAATGAAAAAGTGTATTTTTAAAAAGAACTTAAACTCACGGCTTTAATGTCTACAGACTCAGACATACACTTGGGAAGTCGCTCTCCTTCAGGGTCTGGCATTACTATTTTTGTTCTGGCCAAATGCCCACAAAGCACAAACATACTGCAAAACCTGCCCAGGCTGCAGCACCATAGCTACAGATTCACACATTTGTTTTCTTTTTAACTACCTGAAGGCTGTCAAATAGTGGTATTTAGTGTAAATAAACTTGTTTCAGCAAAAATATTTGGAGAAAGAATGTACAACTGCATGGTACTTTAGACTTAAGATCTCAACCTTCCTAATGCTCTGGCCCTTAAATACAGTTCCTCATGTTGTGGTGACCCCCAGCCATACAATTATTTTCATTGCTACTTTATAACTGCAATTTTATTACTGTTACAAATCATAATCTGATATGCGTCCCCAAAGGGGTCGCAACCCAAAGTTTGAGAACTATTTAGGTAGAACCACATCCTACCCAAGACAACCTTTCTCCTACCCAGACACCACATCCTTTCTACCCTCCATGTCAACACATTAACTGGCATATGAAGGCTTGATCCTAGGTTGAGAGAAGAGTTCTCAATGAAACAATGAGGTTAACAGTGTTTAACATCAGAGGAAGCAACTAGATCTTGCAGCTGTCACTAGCTGCCAGGATCACACAGAAGCTGGTGGTTGCTTGTGCTTTTCTGGAGGAAATAAAACGTTCTACCACATACTAACAACTCAGCTCAAGGATCTAGAAAGATGAGATCATGGTATGAACTAGAATAAGGAGAGGTATACACAAAGCAGACTTCAAATCTACAGAACACCAACAAACAACCCATTACTATATCCTAAGTAAAAAACCCTTACCAGTACCAAGTTCAGAGGACAAGCAAGGCATACTGCACACTAAAGGCAGGTATCAAGGTGAAGATGCTCCCTGAACCAGCTCTTAGACACTGATACTTTTGTTTTTATAAATAAAATTGTTTTTATTTATTTGTTTGATTTTGACTACATGCATGTCTGTGTGAGGGTGTCAGATCTTGGAGTTACAGACAGTTGTCAGCTGCTATATGGGTGCTGGGAATTGAAACTAGGTCCTAAGGAAGAGCAGTTGGTGCTCTTAATCACTGAACCATCTCTCCAGCCTGGTTTATTTTTTTTTAACTCTTCCAAATATTGAGACTATTTGTTAAAGTGTCTGAATAATCGTGGTTTGAACAGGAAGTCACACTGATTAAAACTGGATTCCCACTGATATTCTAGGAGTGAAGCAAATAGGGTAAGCTTGTTTCAAAACAATAGGAGAGGGCGGGAGAGATGGCTCAGCGGTTAAGAGCACTGGCTGCTCTTCCCGAGGTCCTGAGTTCAATTCCCAACAACCACATGGTGGCTCACAACCATCTGTAATGAGATCAGGTGCCCTCTTCTGGCCTGCAGAGATATGTGCAGACAGAACACTGTATCATAATAAATAAATAAATCTTTAAAAAAACAACAATGGGAGATAAATGGTGCGGGCTCAGAGATGTCTTCGGACTGAAATGGTGTTAGCTACAGTGCTAACCGCAGCTTTCAAACTGTACTAGCTGAGTTCTGGAGTGAGAGGTCAATATACTCCAGCCAAACTATTTTATTCCTATGTTTTACATAGTGGACTTCTATGTCGTGACTAGAACATAATCTGTTTTCAAACCAAAACCTTAAGTATCTAACCTCTCAAACTCATTACCCTCTTACTCTGCCTTCCAAGTACTGGGATTACAGGCAGATGCCAGGACCTAGCCCTTCAATCGATGTGGGCACCTAGTTTGAAATCAAGCTCTGGGCAAGCTCTTTTCTTTTCAGAGGCAGCTATTTGTACTGTCCACTAGGACTAGCCAATTGTTAAAGCCAGAACCTAAGAGTATAACCTTGAACCTTTCTGGTATCTAACTTTACTCAGACATTCAGAGGCATGGTTGAAAGGCCACTATGACAGGTCCAGAACATCATAAAACCAATGACTTTAGCATGTATAGTGGTATAAGCCTACAATCCCAGAACTCCAGAGGCTGAGGTAGAAGAATCACAACTGGGTCAGTCAGAAAAAATACTGATTTAATAATACTGCACTACAGGCCAATAGTATCTTTTAGGTTTTAAACTAAAATATCTTACACTTAAGCCTGAATAGTTAAATAGACATTATACTGACATCCTTAATTCCTGGAAGTCATACTTCTTTTAAATGACCAGTTTGTTTTGTGTCTTACAGTCTTGCTTGGAACTGAGTCCTTATTCTAGCTACCCAACTCAAAGCCAAATGTGGGATTTCACCTAACAGTATACAAAAATGTGTTTATTTGTGTATTAACCCTTACTCAAGTCGATTTGTCCTGTTTTCCTACATTCCTTATCTTGTTTCCTATGGATAGTAGTCAGTAAAGAGAGAGAAGAAAAAATACTCCTAATTTTTTCCATTTCCTAAAATGATAATAGCTGCCTGGTCAGCTTTTCATCACTGTAACAAAACTGCCTGAGTCAGGCTAACTTAAGAAATGTTTATTCAGCTCACAGTTTCAGAGGTTCAAGGGCATAGCATCAGTGCAATTTTAATGAGGCCTCTTCAATGGTGTCACACTAACTGTATGTATTGGGTGAAACAGCAGTTACTGGTGACATCTCTAACAAGGACTTCAGCCCTTCACTGGGAGCACTAGGTCCACTTCTTGGTGGTCTGACTTAAGATCCATTGAGGATCATGTCTTCCACACGTCTTCCATTTGGATACTTGAGGACTACATCAAATCCAAACCATAGCAGTGAGGGACAAAAGAATCTAAGCTTAGCATATGGGTGCAAACATAAGCTGTTAATCTTAGCACCATTACAAATTTGCTTAATACTACATAATCCAGTGTGTTAGTTATCTCCCTGAGGTGAGATTTAGAAACAATGCTAAGAAGATCCTAGGTCAAAAAAGAGAAAGCACATTAAGGCAATTGATATGTATGGTTTACGCAAAATCAAAACATGGAACTGTGTTTTCTTAAGAGTCAAATTCTGGCTCTGAGAGTGGTCCAGCCTCCTCAGTGTAAAAGGGCAGCACCAGCACTTAGTGTACTACTCATTGATGTATGTGTTTACTTCCCATCAATCTCCTTTTTGGTTAAGAAAAAACACAAGTATTTCCAAGCTGCTGTTACACGGAAGTCACTGAAGAAACTGAGTTTTAAATGTCTGCTTTCATAGAAAATTATTTTTACCAGGAATACAAAATATATTCTATTCAAGCAGTATAAAAATTTCCATTCATAAATTAAAATAACAGCTAAAGTGTACTTGCATATCATTTTCATAGTCTCTTCCCATCTCATCAAGGACATTAAGGCAGTACCAAGAATATAAATGAAGATGGGGTGGCAAGCAATAGGCAAAGAACACAATGTAAATGGAAACAACAGACAGATGATGAGGTAAACAAAAATGCAGCCCAATCAACAAATACTGGTTTCAACCAAAGAGTTCACCTTCCAGTCCCTCCTGCTACACTACCAGGAACACTGAGTAAAAATGTAAATCCTGTGACTTTTTAGTGATGGTAGTAGATGAAGGGACTGAGTACCTGTGATTACATATGGTCCATTCTTTGTATACTCCCCGGAGACCTTGAAGATATAGGCACTTATAAAACAAAGCCTGCTTTTAAGGTTAAAATCTGAGATAAAGAACAAGTAAGTAGTCTGGGGCAGATAAATAACCAAGAAATCTATTACACTATTATCCTAGACACCTAAACAAGCCAGATTAACAACCCTTGGCTAGAAAGGTCATAGGTCACTATTTTTTAATTTTATTATTATTATTTGTTTGTTTCTAAGATAGGGTTTCTCTGTGCAGAGAATTGGCTGTTCTGGAATTCATTCTGTAGACCAGGCTGGCTACAACTCAGAGATCCACCTGCCTTTGTCTTTCGGGTGCTGAGATTAAAGGTGTGCGCCTCTATTCCTGATTCGTAGTCACTCTGTATCATCCACTTATGTCCTTCTACCAATCCCTCCCGTCTCAGCTCCAGTGGTACGCTGCACAGAACTGGAGGAGGCAAACTGGATGTTTAACCTGGGAGACCAGCCCCTACCCAGAAACCACTTATAAAACGCAAGTGACCAGGTAAAAACTCTGTACAAGATGGAATAAGCAGAGAAATGCAGTAAAAACAGACTACCTGAATGTTTATGGCCTGCTTCAGCTGTTTGTGGGAATCCAGGTACATCTGTTTTTTCCATGCCCTAAGTATTTAAGTTTCATTTTCCAAGATAAAATCTTACTAAAATCCCTGCTTTGTTGGAAGAAACGAGGTTCCAATTTGTGGGTGGGGGGCGCTCGCTCTCTCTCTCTCTCTCTCTCACACACACACACACACACACACACACACACACACACACACACACACACTCCTCTAGGTTTCACTACCATGGACAGCTTTCCTTAGAAGGGCAGCTCTAAGCACAGGTTTAGCACTTCTCTGAACCTCAGAGATACAAACTGGCCTAGGTGACAGTGGCATCATCTTTGGCTCTCCCATATAATCGGTATACTCACTTTGTGGCCTAAAGATGTGTCATTAAAGTTGCGGAAAACAAAACAGGCTGGGCTTGGGGCTCAGTGGTAGTGTTTGTCTGGAATGTTGTTCAAGCTCCAGTGCTGAACCAATAAATACAAACAAAAAACTACTATTGTCCGCTTATTTTCACAAAGTAAAAGAATATCGTTCAAGATATAAAGAAATGCAATTTTTCCCTCATGATCATCCTAAACTTAACTCTGAAAATGACCTTGTAAATACATACCCTTTGGACATATTTGCTTACAGATTCAGATGATATACAGACTAATCAACTGAAAATTATATAAATATGTAGGTAGGTGAATACAGGCACAAGCAATTATTTGTAAGAGTTACAAGGTATCAATAAGAACCATTTGAAAACTGGCATTATTACACTTGCCACTTGGAAAGTTGGGGAAGGAAGTATCCTGAGTTTGAGACTAGCTTAGCCTCCATAGGAAAATTCTGCCTCTAAACTGTGGGCCGTGGCAGGCTTTCTGTTATCTATTTTTTGTCTTCAATTAATCCATTTTTGTAGTCTATAAGTTGTCTCGTGGCTCACCGGTGCCTCATAGCTCACTTGTCACGGCAGTGGCTGCGGCATCTTTTTGTCTCGGCCTTCCACTTCCCAATTCCTTTTTGTTTGCCCTGTCTATATTTTCTGTCTGGCTACTGGCCAATCAGTGTTTTATTTATTAACCAATCAGCAACACATCTGACATAGAGAACATCCCACAGCAACAAGGAGAGACAGGCAGACACCTAGAGCTCACTGGCCAGCTACTATACCAAGTCAATGAGTGCTGAGGCTTCAGTGAAGTCTCTTTCTCAAAACAAAGTGGAATGAAGCCAATCTGGTCTAAATAGTGAAGCCAGGCAGGACTACACAGTAAAACCCCACCTTTAAAACAAACAAACAAACAAAAAAGCCGGGCGTTGGTGGCGAAAGCCTTTAATCCCCAGCAGGAGGATCTCTGTGAGTTTGAGGCCAGCCCGGGCTACAGAGTGAGTTCGGGACAGGCTCCAAAGCTACACAGAGAAACCCTGTCTCGAAAAACCAAAACAAACAAACAAACAAACAAAACCCCTCCACTCCACTTCACTCTCAAAATACATATAATGCAGATTAATGAGGAAGACACCTGAAACTGACATATGGCCCCCAACCCTCCAAGAGCATGTGAACATGCGTGAGGGTGAAGGTGAGGGAGAGGGACAGAGAGAGAGAAACTCACACTTAGCCTACATATACATACACAAAATTACAAACAAGATAAATAAACAGGGGTTGGGGATTTAGCTCAGTGGTAGAGCGCTTGCCTAGCAAGCACAAGGCCCTGGGTTCGGTCCTCAGCTCTGGGGGGAAAAAAGATAAATAAACAAAAGTAATCAACAACAGAAACACTATAATCTCCAAATTCTCTTTGTAACAATTCCTGAGAAGGATGCAAAACCAATGGAAGACAGAATACAGGCAGTTCCTTAAAATTTCTTCTTTCAAGATTGAAAGAGCTAGGCAGAACATTTTATAGTGAGACATACTGTAACGTCACAGTTTTCATTCTGAGAAGTGAATCTCTTAAAAGCTGCTTTGGTTTCAAAGGACTTATGAGTAGACTGACCCCAGAATTAATGCCTTAGAGTGGAACTAGGTGGAGACAGCAGTACTCTTGCATCACTGAATGGTAGAGGAAACTCTCTTCTAAACCAGGGCAATCTGGGGAGAGAGATTAACTGAGCAACTGTTTGAGGACAAACACAAAGGCATACTTTCCCTGAGAAATTATGGCATTTGTTTATCCCCTACCAACTACCTTGATCTAGCCAACTTGCCCATTCTGTTCCACCAACAAAGCCAGGGTGACACAAGTTGGAAAACTATTTCTCAAATATCTTTAACAATGGAAATACTTAAAAAGTCAAACCATCTTCTTCCACTTAGCACCTAAAACCACATATTTTGAAATAACAGTTTTACTGAGATAATCACAACTTACCCATTTAAAGCACACAATTTAGTAATTTTCAACACATTCAGAGTTAAACTACAACCCCACAACCAGTAAGAATTTTTATAAGTGGACTTTTAATTGGCAGTCATTTATAGTATGAAAAATAAAATGTATTTTACTGGTTTACATGAAATGAATATCTTAACAACCTGTACACACACTAGGCTGTAGTAGTTCCCAAAAAACAGCTGTCAAGTCCCTGGGACGCACACATGGAAGGAGAGAACCAACTCCTCCACTGTGCCTTCTATCTCCACAGGCACACCATGGCATGTGTGTGTCCAAGTGTTTACTCACATAAATCGAATGCATGTACACTAAATAAATACAATTTAATGCACAAATATGAAATATTTTTCTTGCTTAGTCTTCCCATTTTTTCTTAGGATTGTATAGCTTCTTAAGAGTTTGGTTTTTCAGCAATTCCAAATATTTCATATTTAGACATCTCATTTTTTTCATAGCCAGAGTATTTCTGTTCTGACATTTATAATACTGCTAATAAGAAATCAATATCTTTGTATAAAATATGGCTACTGGGCTGAACTCTTTAGCTCTTTAAGGACTGTATTCATTTTACTAAGTTTAGGATTATAACTAGCTGAGTGCAGTGAAACATGCTGATAATCCCAGCACTTTCCAAAAGGGCTCTAGAAACTATAACATACCATCAAGTTTAGTTAAACAGGGAACTGTTAAGAGGGTAACAACTGGTATTTACTGTGTGCTTGGTTCTGGTCTACTCATTTCACACGTACTACCTCACAGCAAGCCCGAGAAGATTATTATTCTAGTCACACAAACAGAGAAATTCCGAGTAAGAGCTTTAGATGTAAGCCACCGAGCCTGGGTCTGGCACTAGCAGCAGACATTTAACCTCAGGGTTTCTCAGGCTGGCATTCTCTGAGAAGAGAGTGCTAACTAGACCATTCTTCCTGCCCACAGCTCTTAGAAAACAAGCAGGATATAAGGAACACAGCTGGTGCCTACTGCTGTCCTGCTGTCCCGGCCAGTTAGGGAGGAAACAGCAATACTGGAAGAGTTTCCTTTTAAAAGTAAAATCTCACTGCAACCCAGGCTGACCTCAATCCAGTGATCCCCCTGCTTCAGTCTCCCAAGTGCTGGGAAAAGGCCTCACAGATATGACTAAAGGCTAATCTGGTTTATGAGGGCATTTTCTCAATTGAGGTTTCTTCTTCCCAGATAGCCCTAGCTTGTCTCAAGTTGACAAAACAAACAAACAAAAACAAGTAAACAAAAAACCCAAAAACCTAACTAGTAAAAGATAATTACTTCATTAAAACATCAAAAATATTCCAACTTAAAACCATCTGGAGCCTGGCGATGGTGGTGCACACCTTTAATCCCAGCACTCGGGAGGCAGAGCCAGGCGGATCTTTGTGAGTTCAAAGCCAGCCTAGGCTACAGATACACAGAGAAACCCTGTCTCGAAAAACCAAAAAAAAAAAAAAAAAAAAAAAAGAGGGCCCTGGGCTTGATCCTCAGCACCCCCCCCCAAAAAAGAAAAAACCCCCTGAATGTTTTCCTTACTCAGAATTCTGAAAGAAGGAAAACAGCCAATGGCCTGGGGCTTCTAGAAATCAGCACCTGGCTATGGCACTCAGCGACTGTACCAAGTTCCAGCTCTGTGGTTTATAGACTTCACCTTTCCATTCAGTGGAAGAACAGCACTTGACCTTCTCTAGTCTTCCTGTAAGACTCCATCGCTTCTCAGCTCCTTAGTCAGCACTGATGGTAACTCAGTAACACACTGCCTGACCAGAAGGCTTGGCTATGTGTTCCAGGATGGGTCTACAGCCCATCAAGACAAAACTATACCATGTACACAAGGCTAAGCTCTGCACCAGAGTTCTGAATGTAGGGCCCTTTCTAGATTTACAACTGAGGCTATTGTTTCCTTGATTAAACACATGAAAACACTGGGTTCTTATAAATGGGCTGAATACTTACATAGGTCTTGACAATGTACCAGCAACTGGTATACATGTGTAGGTTGGCAATGACTTTGTATCTCGATTTTCCATGCTTGCGCCCGCACAGAATCCAGGTGCTTGCTATTTTCATACTGAACCAGCATGTGTCGAGGTGCTGCCTGCTGCTCTTAGCTTAGCACCTCTCGCATACCCCAGACTGGTGACTCTCCACTGACCACTCGCTGTATTTAACAGAGAAGCCCTTCTCAGGTGCACCCGACCTCCATAAAAAATGTTTACCAGGGGTCTAGAGAGATGGCTTAGCAGCTAAGAGGCCCTGCTGCTCTTGAAGAGGACTTGAGTTCAGTTCCCAGCACCATGTTAGGTGGTTCACAACCCCTTGTAACTCTAGCTCTAAGTGTTTCTTTACCTCTGCCCCAGGAAGGCACTTGAACCTACGCGCACACTCCAACATTCAAACACACTACAGGTGAAACATATTTTTCCCCCTGAGACAGGGTCTCACCATGCAGCTCTGGCTGTCCAGGCACTTTATGTAGAACAGGCTGGCCCCAAACTCAGAGATCCACCTGCTTCTCAAGTGCTGGGATGAAAAACATGTGCCACCACGCCTGACCTTTTTTTGGGGGGGGGGGTGGGGTGGGGATGGAACTTAATTTTTTTAAAGTCCAGGAAAAAAAAGTCAAGCAAGGAGGAATTTACTCTGGGCTAGAACACTCAAATGTGTTATGGGTCACATAAATACATGAAGTAGTCAGCTATGTTTGTTTAAGACAATAGTTGATTTGGCTTCCACCATTACTGATCTCCTCTGTCTCTTTTCTTGGCTTAAGGCCCCAGTGACAGTAGAAATATTAAGAATAGGAGAGGGGTTGGGATTTAGCTCAGTGGTAGAGCGCTTGTGTAGCAAGGGCAAGGCCCTGGGTTCTGTCCTCAGCTCTGGAAAAAAAAAAAAAAAAACAACTTATGACATTTCATTGGGTGGTGGTGGTGCCCACCTGTAATCCCAGCACTCGGGAGGCAGAGCCAGGCAGATCTCTGTGAGTTCGCGGCCAGCCTGGGCTACCAAGTGAGTTCCAGGAAAGGCGCAAAGCTACACAGAGAAACCCTGTCTCAAAAAACAAAAACAACAACAACAACAAAAAATAACAACAACAACAACAACAACAAAAAGAATAGAACTAAAAATAACCTGTAGAAATGGGAATAAAACAAGAAACATCAACTTTTATTTTTATTTTAGTGAATTAGAACTACAAGAAACGGGGTTGGGGATAATTTGATGGTTAAGAAAGAGTACTGGCTGCTCTTCCAGAGGACCTGGGTTCAATTCCCAACACCCACATGGCAGCTCACAACTGTAACTCCAGTTCAAGGGGATCCCAACTTCAGGAGATCTACACCCTCTTTTGGCCTCCCTGGTACCTATAGACACATACTCAAACACCATTCAACTATTACCTGCCACATGGCTGGAACAATCACACCTCCATGAAATCCTGTCAGTTAAGCTGGAGAAAGAGAGATGGCCAGATACCCTCACACAGACATACATCCAGGCAAAACATCAATGCACATAAAATAAAAATAAATAAATCATAAAAAAACTATAAGAAATTAATCATTGTAGCAAGCATACACACTGTTTAGACAAGGTCTCACTATTGTAGCCCAGGCTAAATTCAAATGTGTAAACCTGCCTCCTGCCTCAACATCCTGAGAGCTAGGATTACAGGCATGAACCATAATGCTGGGCTAGATGGATATGTTTGTATTTAATTACATGCTTATTGAAGGAATTGTGTAAAAGAAACTTTTAATTGTGTAATACTGTACCATAAAGCTCATAACTAGGAGATGAAACTTTTAAGTGTGTCCTCTCTGCTGACACCACAACAAATGACACACATTCAACTACAGATCAAAGAGTAGGCTACTTAGAGAATTTCCAGTCATAAAATGTTCTCAACACATACATGGCACAGAAAAAGAGCTCTGAGGGGTCAGTCACTGTAACAGCTACTATGTGCTTGGAACATGCCAGATACTGAACAACGTTTTCTTATCGAACCTTCCCAGCTTCTTTACAGACAGCAGTCTACTCTTACTATTTGATGAACAGGAAAGTAGGGAAGAATGGGCCTACAATATGATAAGCTAGGACTTAAGTCCTTTCTCACGGCCTTTCACACTGAGCTTTTGAGCTGCTTACTACAGAACTCTCTCTATAGTACAGCGTCACTATTATCTCCTGCGTTTGTAACCCATGTAACTTAAAAATGCAGTATATCAAATTGCATGGTGAACTGTTTCTAATAGCTTATAACAAGCATTAATAAATCTTCATGGGCTGCAGATATGGCACAGTGTTCTTCCAAAGGACCAGGGTTTGATTTCCAGCATCTACATGTATCTTTGGTTCTAGGGATTCTGACACCTTCTTCTGGACTCCATGGACACTAGGTATGCATGTGGTACACATACATGTAGGCAAAATACTCATTTCAAAACAAAAATTTTAATTCTGATAAAAAGTTATCATCTCCCAGCTGGGCGTGGTAGCACACACACACCTGTAAACCTGTCACTCAGAAGCAAGAAACAAAAACTGCCAGCCAGGTGTTGGTGGCGCATGCCTCTAATCCCAGCACTGGGAGGCAGAACCAGGCAGATCTCTGTGAGTTCAAGGCCAGCTGGGTCTAGAGAGCGAGATCCAGGACAGGTACCAAAGCTACACAGAGGAATTCTGTCTCGAAAAACAAAAAAACAAAACAAAAGAAACAAAAATTGCCAACAAAAGTTCTAGGCCAGCCTAGTCTACCTACCTAGCAAGTCCCAGGCCAACCAGAGCCAAAGCAAAATTACTATTTAAAAAAAAAAATTAGCCGGGCAGTGGTGGTGCACGCCTTTAATCCCATCACTCCGGAGGCAGCGGCAGGTGGATCTCTGTGAGTTCAAGGCCAGCCCGCTCTACAAAGCAAGTTCCAGGACAGGATCCAAAGCTACAGAGAAACCCTGTCTTGGAAAAACAAGAGCAACAACAACAACAACAACAACAAATCTGAGGGTAAGGCTAAAGCCTGAGGATTGAGCATCCATCTAGAATGCATGAAGCCCTGAGATCAATCATTAAAACAAAACAAAATAAACAAACAACTGTGGTACATGCTTGTAACCAACACCTGGGAAGCAGAGCAGAAAAATCAGGAATGTAAGGTCATCCTCAGTTATACAGAAAATTCAAGGCCCGCCTGGACATGAGACCCTGCCCCCGCCCCAAGACCCACAATAACAGCTACTGAGCTATCAAAGACTAATAATAGTCCACAAAACACAACTTGATAAACTTACCGGGAAAGGAGAATCCTTTAACTTTCTACTACAATCTCTTCTATTATGTAAATAACTAACAAGTGCAAATACAGCAGGGATAGACAGGTGGACAGGAAAATGCACTTTGGGTAAGCAGTTCATCTCAGCTGACTACAAATTTTATCACACCATCATATGCCTGTATCATTGATTATTTACAGAAACATTTTATTCCCTAAAAATACAAAGTAAAGCAAGAAGAGACCTTAAAAAGTTTTTCAAGCTGGACGTGGTGGCACATCCCAGAACTTGGGAGGTAGAGGCAGGAGGATCCCCTTGTTTGAGGCCAGCATGGTCTACCTAGTGAGTTCCTGGACAACTAAAGCTGTTATACAGAGAAACCCTGTCTCAAAACACCAAAAAAGGTTTTCAAAAGTGAGAACAAACACCAAAAATTTCAATTCCAACTTACAACCAATATACCTAATATAAAGGCTGAACAAAGGATAAAGCCATCTTGTAAAGGGGTTGAGAACCAGATTTGCATAGATTGTACCAGTGAGTCAAGTTCCTGTCTGACTATCAGAAGTATCTAGAAAACAGTTTGCCATTAAAGCAGAAAAGAGTTGTTTAGATAGATTAACAATTTCCTGAGGCCAGGCACTTAAAAATAGCAAAGTTTATAGCATGTGAGTCAAACAAAAGTCACCAAGGAGTTTGTTACTCGCTTGTGTCACCCTGTCTTTTCTACTGGTATAACCCTAGTTTGGCAAGGAGTGGTGCTCAGGTGGTGCAGAAGCTTTACAAAGGTAGACATCTGCCAGGAACCGCCTCAGGACTGACCTTGCTATCTCCAACCTGACCCTCCAGATCTGATCCTTCCTTCCACTCTCTGCCTCTGGTTCAGGTCCCCCGCCTCCCGCCCCCCAGCTCATAGGACTTCATGATTATGACAGTGCAGCTCATGGGAGGCCTTGAGAACTAGCTTGTTAATCATGATCGGATTGACTGAGCTTGCACTTTACCACCATGTTTAACTACTAAGGTAGAGAATTAGAAAACAGACTTCTTGTTCACCTTCACCCTATGAAGAGGCCTTAAAGAGTGTGAGATACTCTAGGCACCTGACCCACTGGGAGAGACTATGTGCCAGGGCAGTTAGTCACCCGCCTTTACCGTTCTGATAGAGAAACAGCCTTCAAGACCACACAAATCCCCAGAGGGAAAAAGGTAAGGCATACCCCCACAACACCATCATAAAAAATACAGGCAATACAGACTTGAGGGGTTTCCAACCCAGGCCTCTTGGTAGAATCAAGGATGACTGAAGCCCACATGCCTCTCATCCTCACAGGAGTAACATAAAAAATAAATGCTACCCACTGGACTAACTAAACTATAAACTACTAAGCAATTATAACTATACAACTAAACCATTTGAATCCAACCATCTTTTTGGGGATTATAACATGTGGCTATTGTTTAAAAATGTATCAAAAATCCTCAACTGCCTTTATTAATGATAAACCTTCATTTAAAAACACTAACTCTAAAATGCTCAACAAGAAACAAAATCCTTACTGAGAAAAAAACAATTTCAGATGATGAAGTAATGCTTAGTCCAGAGAGTTCCTGTTTTGAGTGGGGTGGGCCTGGTTTCCAATCCCAGTTCAACTGTAGTATTTGTATGCTTAGAAAAGCTCCAATTTGGTTTCCCATCTGTAATGATGGAGACAATAAACACTATGGAAGCTTGTCTGACATTTCAACAGGTACGGTAGTCATGTGAAGTTTACCTAGTAATTTTTATTCATCTCCCTTGATTCTCTATTTCACCTTTAATCTTCATACTGCCACCCCAAACATAATAATGAACTCTTGTATGCTAAAACCAAAAAAAAAAAAAAAAAAGCATATTATGTGCTAAAGAACATTTTTAAAAAATAGGTTCAAAAAAGACATTACTGCATAAAGTACCAAAATTTCACTAAAGCAATCTCCATGAAGAACAAAGCAACCCAGCTCAGGTTGTGGGGAGAATTCCCACAGAGCTACACCTGATTTGACTCCAGAGTGTTAGCTCCTAGCCTTAATCTGCCTTTTGTGATTGCTACCTTTTGTTTCTTGGTATCCTCTATTGATTCTGGTCTGAGTCTTCTGAAGATGCAAAGCCTATGTAAATTTGGCTGAAGAAGAACCAGGAACACTGCAGGCATTCTTTGGCCAAGGAATTTGCATTTGGCATTGTCCCTTTGGGAAGCTTATATGTGAAGTGTTGGGGTGCAAATTGGAGAACAATAAGAGTCCTTTGCTAAACTACAGTGGTTCAGTCCAAAGAGAGACCTCCTGAAGCTGGAATGGACTAGAATCATCCTTGAGATGCCTCTGTCTCTTGAGTCCATGAACCTTTGTGAACCTACCCCCACACCTGTCATACACCAGTTCCAGTCCCACAGCTCATAAGCTGTACAACCCTGGGCAAATGGCTGCACTTCCCAGAAAACCCTACCTGCAAAGTTAACCAAACACTGCCTCCAGTTACGGTGAGTTTCAGTGTTTCCATCCGCAGAAAGAACCATTCTGACTAGACGTTTCTGAAGTTCTAAGGTTTCTTCCACCCAGAAGAGTCTATTATTAATTAGCATCACAAAACTTAAGATGTCTGGACAGTTAGTAGGTGCCAGGCCCACCACCCCTACAAGCCTTTCAGATGTAGTCCTACCATTCCTATCTAAGGAACCTAAGCTAAAAGGGAGTTCAGGAACTTGCTTTTAACCCCAGAATTAGCCCTGCCCTCCAAATCCCATAAACCCAAGAATGGGCCCACATAGACTTATAAACCACAACCTGTTGAGGTTGTCTTCCCCTGCACTTAATACAGCAGGTTTGTAATCTGTGGAGGAAGAACAGCACCCTGTTAGAAGGCAAACTATTGGCCATTAGACAAGGCTATAAAAGCAGCAACTTAACACCAAGCCACAAAACCTAAAATTAATCAATGAGTTGTACTTCCTTGGTCAACAATATACCCACTGGATAATGCACCAAAGAATGATTGCTCAATAAAATCAGGCTGCTACTAAACATTGGTTAATTAGTTAACCAGGCTTCCTTTCTTTGAAACATGCACTGAAAATGCTCTCGCTCTCTCTCTCACACACACACACACACACACACACACACACACACACAGAGAGAGAGAGAGAGAGAGAGAGAGAGAGAGAGAGAGAAAGTGGAGTGTGGTGGTACATGCCTGTAAGCCAGTACTTAGAAAACTAAGGGAGGAAGCTAGACTGGTCTAACAGTGAACTGGAGGCCAACCTAGGCCAGAAGGAGACCCTGTCCCCACTCTCCCCAAAACATATACCTATAAACAAGCAAACATAGACCAACAGCTTAAAACAATCCACTGGCTCTGAGTACCAAGAGTAACAAGGTCTCAAGTTAGAAGAAATAATCAAGGAATAGGTATGCGATGAACACAGTCTACATAAATGGCCTGAGCAGGCTTGACCACTCTCCTTCAGGGCTACTTCACACCTGACTGACCTCTTGCAATTCTTTGCATGCCATTCCCCGTCCTCTGCCAGTTTAAATGCACAGCTGCTACAGACCACAAGTCTATCTTCTTCTGCCTCTGCCTTCCCGAGGAAAGTTAAAATGACAGCAAAGTAAGTTCTGTACGATCAAAAATGGCAGAACTATCCACACCAACACACGCACCCTGCACACACGCTGCAGGTGGCAATGAGCCATTAACCTTCAATCTAAACTCTGTTACCAAGAACCTCAAGAACTCTCCTCATAATCCTTGGGTGGTCTGAGAAGTAGAAGCAAAACATTTCCCATTTTATTCCAGACTAGTCTACAAAGAGAAAACAGTGCCTCCATGGGCTCCCTCCACCTTGTCCCTGGATTGACCGGTGATGAAACCAGGTGTGCTGGCTCCTGCCTTTAATCTCAGCACTCACTTTAATCTCAACCCTAGGGAGGCAGAGGCAGGCACATCTCTGTTTAGTTTGAGGCCAGCCTGGCCTAGGTTACAAGACAGCCAGTGCTATGCATAAAAACCCATTCTCAAAACAACAAAAACAAAAACAAACAAACAAACAAACCAGTTCCATAGTCAAGACTACTCAGGCACAATAGCACACCGCATGTCAAGCACCCAAGCACTCCAAGGAGGACGAAGCACAAGGACCATGTGAGGCCACATACCTGGACCCCAGATAAAACAAACAAAAAGCACAAAAATAAAACCACACAAAGTTTATCACAGGGGTTTCTCTGTGTAACAGCTCTGTAGCCCAGGCTGGCCCGGTCTACAGAGGTCCACCTGCCTCTGCCTCCAGTGCTGGATTAAAGGCGTGCACTGCCACCGCCATCGCCTAGCTCTCAGACTCCTTTTACTAGAGGTTCAGAATCAAGTCTTCTCTGACAAAAAAAAAAAAAGACCATGTACCCTTGTGACAATTCAGCTTCTTGGATTGCTCTGCACACAAATACAGTATTTTCACACCTCTGGAACGAAACATCCAAAGTCAGAAGTGATCTAGTCCAGGGATCCATGGAGATTTCCTTTTCCCAAACTTTATCCCATGACAAAATTTTGTCTACAAAAATAAAAATGTGGGGTTGGGGATTTAGCTCCGTGGTAGAGTGCTTGCCTAGCGAGTGCACGGCCCTGGGTTCGGTCCTCAGCTCTGGAAACATTTTTGCTACTATCCATATTACCTATGCCACTCTTATTTACATACCACAAAAGAGTGCCCATAAAGCAAACACCTTACTAAAAGGACCAACGGAAAAGAAGCAAATGGATTTTTTTAAAGGTACGCTTTCAAATTTCAATAATGGTAACCAAAAGACACCACCTGAAATTCTGCTCTACTACTGGATTTTATCTTTTTTTTAAAAAATTTATTTTATTTGTCATATACACAGTGTTCTGTCTGCATGTGTCCCTGCAGGCCAGAAGAGGGCACCAGATCTCATTACAGATGGTTGTGAGCCACCATGTGGTTGCTGGGAACTGAACTCAGGACCTCTGGAAGAGCAGCCAGTGTTGTTAACCTCTGAGCCATCTCTCCAGTCCCCGGATTTTATCTTTTATGCTTGTGGGGAGGAGAGAGTGATTTCGTGTGTCTGCATCTATACTTAAATATTTATACAGCCAGCAGGACAAGTATCAACAGTCAGTGATGAACTTCTCAGGAAAATTATGCCCTTGGTAAAATATAGTAATTGCTATAAAAATCTATACTTGACCAAAAGAAAATCTTTGAGTATTAGAAAATAACAAAGATGCTATATACATTTGCATATAGATACATATAAATGTATATATATGTATACATATAAATGTATATACATTTACAATACAGAATAAAGATTCACATAAGACAAATTATAAAACCAAACCCAATAACTAACTGAAAATTTCAAACTATTTCATATTAATCTTATGAAAACTCAGATCTGCAGTGGTGGCACACATCTGTAATCCCAGCATCTGTTTAAAGCTGAAAGATCACCACAAGTTCTAGGCCAGCCTAGGCTACAAAGTTAAGTTTAAGCCCCTCAGTATAAATGTGACTCTGTCTCAAAAAACAGGAACAAAGCCAGGTGGTGGTGGTGCATGCCTTTAATCCCAGCACCTAGGAGGCAGAGGTAGGCAGATCTGAGTTCAAGGCCAGGCTGGTCTTTTAAAAAGAAAAAAAAAAAAAGAATGAAAGAAAAAAAAGGAAAAAAAGAAAGAAAGAAACAACAAATCCAGTCTACTTTATCATCTCATTTTCTATGATGTTAGAAAAAGAAACAGGGACTGTGTAAATACATTTTAGAATGTAAAACACAAAAGGAATAACCGATTTAATAATACAAGGACCTAGTCTAAAATGCCAATAAATTAAACTATCTTGAAATTAAAAAAAATAAAATACCCCCCATTAACTGGATAGCACATATCATTTCACTAAGAAATTTTGTATGCCAACAGGAAATATATTCAGCCTGAAGCTTTCTAATGGCATGCTCAAAAAGCAGTTACCTCTGTGGACAGCCCTAATATAGAGACTATTTTCTAGTAGTAGTAGGTGGAGGGTAGGAAGGGCCACAACATTATAATATTCTTGAGACAGTGTATCAGCCACGAATGTAATCTTTCACAGTGCCCTTTCTCTTAAAATTTTTTTCTAAAAATTGTATACACATGTAGGTATGTGAACATGAGTTCTAGTGTCAGTGGAAGACAGGAATGTGTGGAGCTAGCTGCTAGAGCTACACAGGCAGTTGTGAACCAACCTGGATTCTGGAAACCCAACAGGAACAGAACTCAGGTCCTCTGCAAGAACAGTATACACTCTTAACCACTGAGCCACCTTTCCAGGCCCTCAGTGCCCTTCTAAAAGCACCTCTGATGTGTGTTCTCCATTCCTCATGATCATATACATGCATTCTGCCAAATAAAACCATACTCAACAAGCAGCAATGGGGTCCACACTTTGAAGAGAAGCTAATAAATATACTCCAAACAAGAAACCGTAAATAACAATGCAACCTTGTAAGTAAAAGGCAAACAAAACACTTAAGGAAAACTTCCAGACTGGTGCTATTGGTTCATGCTTGAAATCCCAGCATTTAGAAGGCTAAGTCAGGAAAACTACCTGGAGTTTTGAAGCTAGTCTGGCCTCCACAGCAAGTTCCAGGACAGCTTGGGCCAGAGTAAGATGCTGTCTCAAAATGCCAATAAACAATAAATAATGTACATAGTATCTCTATCTCTCTCTCTTTTTTTTTTTTGTTTTGTTTTTTGAGACAGGGTTTCTCTGTAGCTTTGGAGCCTGTCCTGGACTAGCTCTGTAGACCAGGTTGGCTTCGAACTCACAGAGATCCACCTGCCTCTGCCTCCCCAGGGCTGGGATTACAGGCGTGCACCACCACTGCCCGGCCGTATATCTCTTTATGTAATATAAATATACACAGAAAAAGACCAAAAAGGAACTATGCAAACAAAATCTAAGAGGTAAGAATAAGAAAATAACTTTAAAAAAATCCAGTTGTTTTTGTAATCCGAGCACTTGGAAGCCCAAAACAGGAGAATGGCAAATTGGAGAAGGACCTGAGCTACCCAATGAGACCCTGTTTCAAAAGATGGGGGAGCCAGGCAGCAGAGGTGCACACCTTTAATCCCAGCACTTAGGAGGCAAAGGCAGGTGGATCTCTCTGAATTCAGGGCCAGCCTGGGCTACAGATGGAGATCCAGGACAGGAACCCAACACTACACAAGGAAACCCTGTCTCAAAAAACAAAACAAACAAACAAAAAAGCCAAACCAAAACGAAAAAAGATGGGGTAAGGTGGGGGAGTTGAGGGAAGTGGAGAAAGGAGAGATGGACTCCTACTTCCACATTTCAAAGAGCATAACTTAGTTTGAAAGAAAGGAAAAAAGACAGGGTCTCACTGTAAATCTATCTGGCTGGTCTGGAGTTCCTTATGCAGACTATGTTCCTTACGCTCACAGAGATCCAGTATCTGCCAACCAAGTGCTGGACTAAAAGTGTACACACCACCACCACCTAGATCATGTCTTACTTTAATAAAGAAAAGTGTAAAACTGAAAAAATGGTATTTCCTTGTTCATACAAGAGTTTACAAAACCAATACTAAGTTCTAAGTCAGTTTCACAAGTCACATATTAGCAGCTACTAATTATTTGCTAGGTTTTTATTATTAACCTATGAAAACTTTCACTTTTGGCTCTCCAATATTTGCATAACTAAAAACTAACAAAAATTTTACCCTTTTAAGCAGAGTGTATGTTCAAACAATTGCTATGGTTTTGTTTTGTTTTTTTTAATTTTTATACATTGGCAGTTTAAATTTCAATTCCAACACACAGGTCCAGAAGTTCTGATGCAATTTTAAAGAACTCACCAACACCAACACCTTGTGTTCGTGCGCAGGGGAGGTTAACTTAGGCACCTCTTTCCATAACTTTTAACAATCACGTATCTAGTGACACTTTCGGCAAAAGGTATTTTCCTTGGCTTTGGACATAGATTTGCTTAAATATCCTGGTAGCTGTCAAAATCGATCTCAAACTGCATTATACTTAAGGAACAATGTCAACTCCTGACTGTGGCTTTCTTTGCTCTCCTGTCTTTCACAAGAGTGTCTTTAATATGCCCTAGCATACATTTCCGGCTTCATGAGTCACTGAAAAATGAGTTCTAAGTTTTCCGTGGAAGGTCGCTCAAACACCTCCTCTACACCATTCAAAGATCCGACCCCCAACTGCCTCTTGACTGCCTCCCCAATCCCGGCACTCGAGGATGGAATCAGCAACATTCCCATGCTCTTTGTACCTTTGTCCTCTACAGCCTGGTTGCCCCTCCACGCCCTTCTCTGCAACCTCCTTCTCCTCCCAAATCCAATCGAGCCTTCCAGACCCAGTTTAGCACCGCCTCGCCCAGGAAACCTCCCAGATTCGTGGGAAGGCGGAAACCAACGATCGACAGGTCTGGTCTTTCCCGAGCACCTTTCCAGCAATTGGTAGTTCCTAAACAGGACTCATCCATTCCCTCCTGCCTGGTAGCGGGGTTATTTGTGTACTCGTCTTATCTCTCACATCACAACGTTAAAGCTCCCCAGGGGAGGCCACCTCCCGGCCAGGTTCACCTCGGGAGTCGCTACGGCACCAGTACGCAGCCGGCGCTTCGGACGGCTCCAACCGAACCCGGGAACGCGCCGACCGCACAATTCCTAGCCCGAAATCAGTTAGGCATTTCCCCGAAAGGTTCCCTTTAAAAGACAGTGTCTGTGTCCTGCTAACAGGGAGGCTGCGCGGGGCTCGGGAGCTAGGTACTCCAAGTCCCCGGCGCGGCGGGAGTGACAGCTGGCTGGACTAGCTCTCCCCTGCTCAGCTGCAGCCCCCGCCGGCCGGCAGGCCCCGGGAGCCTAGGACCGGCGAGCACAGGGGCGGTGCCCAGGACTCCGGCTGACCCGGGCCGCTCCCGCCGCCGCCGCCACCCGGGAAAATGGAGGCGGACCGGGCGGAAGCCGGCGGGCGTCCGCGTCGCGAGCAGGGCCGGGCCGGGGGGTCACTCACGGGGCTGGGCCGAGCCAGGGAGCTCCCTCTCCGTGTCGTCGCCGTCCCCTTCCTCGGCCGCCGCCGCCTCGGGCTGCTCGCTCGGTCCCCGCAGCGTGGCTCGGGCGCTCCGGCCCTCCGTTGTCCTCCGCCCGCAGCTGCTCCGGGCGACGGGCTCCCGCGGCGGCGGCGGCGGCGGCTGCGCGGGCGGACGGTGGCCCAGGGGGTTCCCGCGGTGGCCGCCGCGCTGCTGCGCTCGGTCCGGTTGCGGCTGTGGCTTTGAGGCCCGGCACCGCCTTCGCCGCCGAGGTGTCCTCAGCCTTCGCGCGGCTACTGAAGCCCCGGACTCTCTCAGGCCGCGCGGCTCCTGGCGCCCCGCGCCCAGCTCCGGCTCGAACCCGGCTTTGACGTGCGCACTGCGCAGCCGCCGAAGGTGCGACGTCGGGCGGCGCCGCAACGCCCTCTGCAGCCTCAGGCGCCCCCGGTGGCCGGGAGGACTCAAGCGTGCCTGAATCGCAGGCTAGAGAATTGCTGGGGGCGCAGGAAGAGGCAGCAGCCGAGTTGCTCCCACTTGCTGATTGGTACTCAGTCCCTCCTGGGCGTCTGAGCCGTTTTCCTGGAGGAACACACGCCCGCCGCCTCAAGTCTTAAAACTTCACTTCAGTGGAGGGCTCGAAAATGTTCAAACTATTTCTTTCATGCTTGGGAAGAGCCTGCAACTTCATTTTTGCATCTCCTGACAGAAAAAAAATAAAGTGATAGGATATTCCAAAGAAATAGGCGAGTAGAGGTGCATGGTGGTAATCCCAGCACTTGGAAGTGAACTCGAAGGACTAGGAGTTCAAGGTCATCCTATGCTGCAAAGGTCCAGGCCAGCCTGGGCTGTGTGAAACCCTGTCTCTAAAATAAAATTTAAAATAATAAAATAAAATAAATATAAAGTAAAATAAATATAAAATAAAATAAAAATAAAAATGCAATGATGCAGTAGTAACTGCCGTGAGTATACTCAGGAATAAAATAATACATTACAAAGGTCTGATGATAGAGTCTGGTATACAAAATGCCACATATGTGCCTCTTTGCTTTAGATTTGTAATTTAACAGGATAGCTGAACAGCTACAGTGTGCTAGGGACTAATCTAGGTGGGGGAGGAGGGTTGGGCCTTAAGCAGTCCTTGCTCCTGTGAGAAAGTGAAAATGAGCAAAGCAATAATATGTACTAAGGAACAGTTTAAAGCACAGGATGAGGAGGGAAGGAGGTGGATGTTGCTATTTCCAGTGGCGCCCCAAAAGAAAGGAAGGTGATGTGAGTCTCCTGTGAGGGCTTCTCGTAGTGAGGAAGGGAACCCATTTGTAGGGTTTGGAGCAGGGAAGGGGCTTGGACATTTTTAAAGGGTTTTTTGATCACTGTGACTGTGGTACAAAGGACCAGAAGGAAGGGCCTGAGGAACTCCACCAGAACAATAGTTAGCTGCTGAAGCCCTCCAGTAGGGCTGGAGGTATAGCTCAAGTGTTGAGTGCTTGTCTTGTTCAATATGTGGTAGGGTCAAAGAGCTGAGACGGAGATGTGGGAGCAGAGAGGGCAACACATGCCTGTTGTGAGGAATCCACCAAAGAGTACCACTCGGACATGGGTTCAAGCCAGTAGAAAGTCTCTGTAAGGAGCTGGTGACTACTGTGGGTGTTCAGGACCCAAGTGCAGTCCCCAGCCAGCTTTTAAGAACAAAAATCCTATCCTGGATTGACACACCTCAGTTAACAAGCCAGAAACAGAACTACAGAAGCCAAGAAGCAAGGCTAGTACATTTACGGACTTCAGAACTATGGACTTTGATGGATTAGGTCTTTGTTCTCATTGTGGCAGACGTTGCTGCCTATGTCCTGGGTTTCAAGGCCTGAATACTACTTCCATCATGGTGTCAGTCATGCTAAGGTCTGGGGACCTGTTTTATTATAATCCCAGTTCTAAGGAGGTAGAGGCTGCAAATCTGAGGCCAGCATGATCTACATAGTGAGTTCCAGGGTTCCAAGACCACATAGCAAAATCTTGTCTCACACCACCCCTCAATGTGTGTGTGTGTGTGTGTGTGTGTGTGTGTGTGTGTGTGTGTAAGCCAGGTATAGTATGCACACCTATAATCCCAGCACTTAACAGTGGCAGGAGGGATGAAGAATTGATGTTATTCTTGGTGTTGCTAGGTAGCCATATCTCAAAAAACAAACAAATAAAAAATCAGCATATTAACACTTAAAATCCATTCAACCAAGCATAGTTCATCTCAAACACCCTGAAAGCTTCTTAGGAAAACTAGCTAGATTCTCTAAGAGGCCTCCAAGTTTGGAGAGGCAGCTGACCAACCTCCTCTCTGTAACTGTTGAAGGGTGGAAGGTGGATACAGCCTCTGGCCCTTTGCAAGTGAAATGCAAGGTAGAGCAAATTACCTAATTCTGAAACTCAGTTCACCAAAGACTTTGCCTCCCACATGGTTCTGGGTTTGTTGTTGCTGGTGTTTGTTTATAAGGCTTTTGTCAATAGCGTTTGTTTGTTTGGTTTTGTTTGTTTGTTGAGACAAGGTCTTATTTCACAGCCCTAGCTGGTCTCAAATTTACTATGTAGACTAGGCTGGCCTTGAACTCACGGTGCTGGGAATCACAAAGTGCACCATCCTATAAACTCTCTTCTGATTTGCTTGGTTGCTTTGTTGTTGTTGTTGTTTCGTTTTGTTTGAGACAGGGTTTCCCTATGTGGCCCTGAATACCCTGGTCACTCTGTAGCCTAGGCAGGCCTCAAACTCACAGAGATCTGCCTGCCTCTGCCTCCCAAGTGGTGGGATTAAAGGCGTGTACTGCCAGGTGGTGGCAGCACACGCCTTTAATCCCAGCACTTGGGAGGCAGAGGCAGGCGGATCTCTGAGTTCGAGGCCTGCCTAGGCTACAAAGTGAGTTCCAGGAAAGGCGCAAAGAAACCCTGTCTCGAAGGGAAAAAAAAAAAAAAAGGTCTGCACCACCACTGCCTGGCCCAACTCTCTTTAAGATAAGAGTCATTTTTCATCTTAGTTGTCTCCATAAAAACATGCCAAGACCCAATTTCCCACAGAACAAAAGAATGCATAGGGTGGGTACTTCCATGTGCAGAGCTGTGAGTCCTTTGCTTGGCAGGTCAGACTAGCATCCCTTATTAACTTCTTAGCTTGGATAAACCTACAACAGCTGAGAATTATACCATCAAGACAGTAGAAATTTCCAGAACAGGTATTGTTAAAAAATTCTAGTTTGGGGGTTGGGGATTTAGCAAAGTGGTAGAGCGCTTGTCTAGCGAGCGCAAGGCCCTGGGTTCGATCCTCAGCTCCACATTAAAAAAAAAAAAAACTTCTAGTTTGAATTTACACTGGGAAGGTATTTTCCATATTCAGTGGGGGGGGTCTCTGGAAAGCTCTTTTACTAGACTATTTCCTTGTACATGCTAACACTCTCTGGAAAGTTCTCTATCTTCATCCTAAACTTTCTCAGGGGCCCTTCATTTTCCTGTGCTGTGTCCACAGAGCACCAGTGTCAGGAGGCTGAGTTGTTGCTGTTGTCTCCCCAGAGTCAATGATGATGCTGTACAAACCTTCCATCATCCCATCTCTTCCTCTTCCTCTCTGAGGCTGGGCTACAGGATGGAGGTACTTCCCTGCCTTAATTAGACCATCTAGGAAAGAACTTTGGAGCCTGACTCAGAGCTTCCCTCCCACCCCACCCAGTGCCTTCATTCACCTGGCTGGGTCACCGAGACTCCTCTTATTGGATACAGTCCCTCACGTGCTGGGCCTTGACCTTCACTTCCATTCCACTTCAGCAGCCCCGCCCTGACACTGCAGTTTCCAGATTGGCTCTGCTCTTGAAGTTTGAACCCTACAGCACTCCTGTTTGCTTCCCTTCTCATCCGCCCACCTGACCACACCCTCAGACTCACCAAACCTGCTCTAAATCTCATTAGAATGTGTTTATTTGAGATAATGGTTCTGGAGAGTAAATAATAACCTCCAATGATGGGAACAAAGCATTGGCATCTGATACATAGTTCCACTTAGCGTCCAGCAAAGACACTTGGGGCAAATGGGCAATTATAGGGGAGCGAGACACAAAGTCTGTAAGAGATCTAGTAAGTTGAATGGTGGGGTTAAAGTTCAAGGCAAAACATGCAAGTAGCTCTAAAAGCATGGTGAGTTTGAGGACCTGCTGATGTACAACTAGTTGTGTATGTAGAGCTTGGAGTTGGGGACAGGAAGATAGGAATAGATAAAATTAGAAAGATAAGCAATTGTCATGAAAAGCTTTGTCCTCCATGCTAAGGGACCTGGACTTTAGTGTAGATGTACTGGGAAGGTGGGTAGGTATACACTGAAACTTTATGCCATTGAATGCCATGTTCAGATGTGGGGTTTGGGGGGGGGTTGTTTGTTTGTTTGGGGTTTGTTTGTTCATTTTTGCCCTCAGTGCAGTATTTGGGGTCAAATCCAAGGCATTGTCCATGCTGAGCAAGCAGTGTACCACTGAGCTATATCCCAAAACCACTTTCAGATGTGTACTTTGGAATTCCGAACACCTCTCTAATCAGACATACACAAAATGCCAGGAGGGCAAGATTACAGATGGTGAGGCCAGTAGGCAGCTACTCTCATTCAGGCAAGTGATAATGGAGGTCTGAGCTAGGCTGGCTATTTTTAAAGGGCAGTAGATAATGATTCGATGAAGATAAGAAGGAACAAGACTCCAGGAAGAAAACCGGCTTTGCTCTGGAAAACTGTTTGGATAAATACGGCTATTTACTTAGATGGGCTTTATCTGGGAGCAATCAGAAGCCAGGAGGAAAACCAGGAAAGCATGTGTCACACAGGCGTGACTCAGGCAAAGCCTAATTAATGGGCAATGTAAAGCTCCTAGAAGGGGAAGAGCTAGAGGGTGTGAGGAGAACCCGCTGGGGCAGCGACAGCTTCAGGGTAGAGTCCCGAGTGAAGAACACCTGATGTGGAGGGGAGATGTGAGAGAGAAACAACAGAGGATGTCCATGATAGAAAAGTGTGGAGTACAGCTGGAGAGGACGCCTTGCTAAGAATGTTCTCAATGTGACGGAGGGCTCACCGATTCTCTAAGGAAGGAGGGGGCTGCAATAGCAGAGAAAAAGAGAACGAAGTTCAACCTGAGGGGACTGTGTGGAACAAAGGGAAAGGACCTGGGGGGAAAAGAGCAGTACTTTTGTCCTGATGTGAATGACTAGTTCCAGAATGAGGAAAGGCGCAGAACACAACATGTAGAAAGTTACAGAAGATTCTGGGAAAGGAAATGTTTGTCATGGTCAACTCTAGCTAAGGTTTTAATATATTTCTTTTTGAGAGACACAACATGTTTTATTTATGTTTTATTCAGTGTGTGTGTGTGTGTGTGTGTGTGTGTGTGTGTGTGTGTGTGTGTGTGTGTGTGTGCATGTGCACGCCCACGCACGGCTGCACTGATGTAGACGTTTTCTATGATGCACATGTGGAGGTCAGAGGATAGTTTGCATTGGTCAGTTCTCTCCTTCCACTGTGACAGTCCTGGTGGAGCTGAGATCCTCAGCCTTGGTGGCAGGTGCTGAGACCTCTCACTGGCTTTATTTATAAGACTTAAAAAGAACTTTAGGGGTTAGACAGATGGCTCAGCAGTTACGAGCACTTGATGCTATTTCAGAGTGTTGGGTCTTAAACCGGGAACGAATGGCTGACTTGCCATTTAACATAGCAAAAAGGACCTGGCCTCCTGGTTCTCCCAGCATCCCCAAGTCCCTACCTGTTACAGGATGTGGCTGGCATACCACTCCCTTATCAGAACTCTCCAGCCCAGGGGCTAGGCTGTCCTTTTCTATATAATCTAGACATTTTGGTCACCAGGCCCTTTTCTCTACCCTTTACCCTCCTGGATTCTTGGTCTTCTGGTCTCCTGGCTCTTCCTTCTCCCTTCCCTGCTCTCCTCACATGGCCCAGCTCAGGGTCATGTTCACTCTGGACTCTCCCAGATGTCTCTGCCTCTGGCTGTGCTCTCCCCCATATCTACAGTAAACCATCTGCTCCACCATACCTAGGAACAATCATGTCCTCCTTTTTTGTTTCTTTTTTTCCATTCACAGAGGACCTGGGTTCAATTCTCAGCACCCAGTGGCTCATAACTATCATAACTTCAGTTCCAAAGGATCCAATTGCCCTCTTCTGACCAGGCACACACATGGTTCACATACATGCGTGCATTCATATGCATACACATAAAATAAAATAAAAATGTAAAATGAGCTTTAGTCTCACATCTGCTGATGCAAAGCTATTATTTGGATGTCTCTTGTTAAAATGAGAACATATTGGTTCTGCCTAAATGTGGTTCTCCACCCACAGATGTCCAAGCCCTCAACTCTGGAATATGAAGATACCTTATATAGTAAAAAGAAACTTTGGAGATGTTAAGGATCTTGAGGTAGGGTTCTCTTCTCAGGCCCGCAGGAGTGTGTCCTGCTGCTGCTCCATGTTAGTTCAGGGGAGCTGACCTTGGTCATATAGTCCAATCACTCATGTAGTGAGTGTGTGTTGTTTGAAGCCTGGAGATACCTAGTGATTTGATATATGAGCAAAAGGAAATGAACAGAAGTTTCTGAAAGGTTTTTTTTTTTTTTTTTTTTTTCTGTGCAGTTTGCCCAAGGACAAAAATCCTGTGTTTTATACAAATGATATTTGTTGGTTTTGACTAACTTTGTGGTTTTCTTGGTTACTTAAGAGTAACCAAAAATCATCTGAGGAAAAATTGGGACTCTTCATGATGTTATCTCCCACATTTATTTAAAAATATTGTATCCCTTGGGCTGGAGAGATGGCTCAGCCGTTAAAGGCTAGGCTCACAACCAAAAATATGAGTTCGGTTCCCAGCACCCACGACTGTCTCTCTAGCCACCTTTTTAGCCAGGCGGTGGTGGCGCAGGCCTTTAATCCCAGCACTCGGGAGACAGAGGCTTGCAGATCTCTGTGAGTTCAAGGCCAGCCTGGGCTACAGAGTGAGCTCCAGGAAAGGCGCAAAACTACACAGAGAAACCCTGTCTCGAAAAACCAAAAATAAATAAATAAATAAAATTGTATCCCGACTTGAAATAGTCAAGTATTGGTTTACAGTAACTGGTAATCTTGCCTGGCTCAAGAGTCTATGTCACCTGGTAATTTCTGGTACTTTACATTTTTCAATTTGATTTTTTTTTTTTTTTTTTTTTTTGAGACAAGGTCTCACTATGTAGCTCTGGCTGTCTTGGAACTCACTATGTAGACCAGGCTTCCCCAAACTCAAGAGAGATCTGCCTGTGTCTCTTTCCTTCGTACTGGGATTAAAGGCATGTGCCACCACACCCGGCTTTTTGTACATGTGTTTTTTGTTTTGAGACAAGGCTTTCTTGTGTTGCCTTAGCTAATTTGGAACTTGCTGTGTAGACCAGGCTGGCCTTGACCTCCTTCTGCCTCTGCCTCCCATATTCTGGAACTGAAGGGGCATGCTGCTAAGTCCAACCTTTCCATAGTGATCCTTTTTTTGTTTTGGTTTTCAAGACAGGACTTCTTTGTGTTAGGAGCACTTGCTGCTCTTGCAGATGACTCAAATGTCAGCAGAAGGTGGTTTACAACCATCCTAACTCCAGGTCCAGGGAAAATGATGCCCTCTTCTGACTTTCAAGAGCACCAGGCATGCACACATGGTGCATAGATATACATGCTCATACACATAAAATAAATAAATCTAAAGAAACTTTTTCAAAGGAACAAAATGCTAGAAATAATTGGGTTTGGTTGATACATTGCTGTAGATAGAGTGCGTAGAAAGAGCTGTCAATTCTAGGGACCTGGCCTTCCCTGGCTAGATGTCTAGACTGTGTTGTAAGGGGCTATGGAAGAAAAAGATATCTGAGGAATTATTTGCTGTCTGAGAGGTTCCTGTGTCTTTTTTAAACATCTTCATTGTCCATGATGTAGTTTTAGGTTTTTTATTTGTTTTGAGATGAGCTCTCCCTCTGTAGCCCAGGCTGCCTGGAAATCAATGTGTAGCCCAGAGTGGCCTCAAATTCACAGCAGTCCTCCTGCCTCAGCCTCCTGATTGCTGAGATTACAGGCATGAGACATCACACTGAGCTCATGACAGGTTTATTCATTCTGCTTTTCCTGGTATTAGACAACCACAGCATGGTGCTATGATTGCAGTTTCCACCATTTCTTAAAATATAATTTAATATAATTTATTTTAATCAGACTTTATTGATACTGGGCCATTCATTTTCAGTTGGGAGCACACATCATTCACCTATGGAGTTAAATGGTTAGGGCCTATTCCAGATCTTGTAGAATCTCTTTTCTTAATGTTCTTTGTATATGCTTAGTATATTTTCACAATATATTTGGTCTGATGACAGTACTTAACTGCATGTTAGATTTGAATATTTTCCTCTGTGAAGACTGTGTTCCCTCATTTTAATAAATGAGAACTAACATTTGTTATTCTTCTTTGGAAATAGGGCTTTTTCCTATGTTTACTGGCATTTTGTCTAAAACATTAAAAAATTTTCTTATTTATTTTTGAGACAGTGAGTGTTTCACTCTGTAGCCCTGGCTGACCTGGAACTCATTAAGTAAACTGGGCTGGCCTTGAACTCATAAAGATCTTCCTGCTTCTGCCTCCTGAGTGCTAGGACTAAAGATGTGCACTATGATGCCCGGATATTTATTTAGAAAGCGTGTGTGTGTGTGTGTGTGTGTGTGTGTGGTGGTGTGGGTGGGAGACTGTGGGAGCATGTGTAGAGACAGGAAGATTAGAAATTTGACTTCATCCTCAACTACATAAAGAGCTTGAGGCTATCCTGGGCCATATGCGATTTAAAAACCCAAATAAGAAAGTACAGTTTGAGATTGTTTATTGAGGTTGCCAGGCAAATCAAACTTAAGACTATATGATAAATCTCTGTGCTTCCTGTTTCTGGGAAACAGTGACCCAAACTAAGGAGAAAAGCCTTAGTTTGTGATGGAGAAGAATCTTTCAGATGGCCTTCATCAAAAGAAAAAAGAATCTGTGTTTCAATGCACAGTCATGGGACACCGGTGCTGCTAATGAATCTCAGAGTCTCCTGTTTCTCTTCATACACTGCAGTAGTTGATGATGGACTGTCTTGCCTGATGAGACTTAATTGACTCCTTCCCCCACTCCTCAAGGAAAAACCTGTTTGGTTTTTCTCTCTTGAAACTGGACTGCATCCAGTTTCCATGCTCGAGTGTCCATCCGCACCAAATTTCCCATTTCTCCAGTTTTCTTTCATATTTCGCTCCCATCCCCTAATTCAGTGTTTTACTTTCCCTCCCCCTGGCCTCGACTGGCATCATCAGGAATTAGAACCCAGATCCCTAGCAAGAGTTTCGGTTTTCTTGCAGCTGGCATGTCTCCCAGAACCTATGGGGGTGTGCAAATGGAAACTCTGACCTGGTGTTAACCTTAACAGATGAAACACCTCGGCAGACCACGAATGGCAGGCAAGAATTCTCCCTGAACAAGTCACTGTCTGGATCACTAAGGAATCCAGCCAAAATCTCAGGTCATGAATGCCTCATATGAGAAGAAGCATGACCAGGGACATCCTCAAGGATGTCACATCTCAAACTCAAGGAATGCTATTGGGATATTTTTTTCTTCTGCTGATTCAATATTACTACTAATTCTCAGGGTCCAACTACTGGATTTTGTTGTAAATTACCTCTTTTTAAATTATTTATTACTATAATTGTGTGTGTGTGTGTGTGTGTGTGTGTGTGTGTGTCTGTCTGTCTGTCTGTCTGTCTGACTGTCTGTGCTTATATGCCATAGTGCATGTGGGAAAGTGAGAGGACAGCTTTGGGGTGTCAGTTCTCTTGTCCTATTGTGGATCCTAGGAATTGAACCAAGGCAGTCAGGGTTGCATAGCAGGCTTTTATCCTCAGAGCCATCTTTCCAGCGCGGTAATCGATCTTTTGTATTATTATTTCTCCATCTCAGGCATCCCCCTTTCTTTTATCTTATTATGTGTTTATTTTGAGACCATGTCTAGCCCAGGCTGGTGTTAAACTCGTAATGATCCTCCTGTCTCAGTGTCCCAAGTACTGGGATTATAGTAAAAGTCCTTACTCCCAGACAGGCATCCACCTCTAAAACCTCAAAACAACTCACTTCTCAATAGATGGTTCAACTGGTCTTTAAAGGAGACATACCAACAAGAGAGAGCCTGGGTATCATGGTACATTCTTGCAATGTCAGGACTGGGGAGGATGAGGCAGGAGGATTGTAAATTCCAAGGACCAGGGATATAGTTCAGAGGTAGAGTGCTTTCTGAGTATGTACGAAATTCTGAATTCAGTCTTCAGAACCGAAGTCAAACAAACACACAAACTCACAGAGAGATTGTTTCTTAGGCCTACTCAGTCCTTGAACACACTCAGGAGGTTTATGTCCATAGGAGATGTTCACTGATGGAAGACACTCACCTTGACAGAGGTTGCACCTGTCAGTGTTGTACTTTATAGGACTCTTAAGCAATTTTGGCACTCATGGTTAAGAAATGCCTCTGCACTTGTATATTTCAGAAATGATGAACTGTCTGACTACAAGAGCCGTATAGAACCCACAATTCTAGTCAGAAAACCCATTTGCGTCCTTCCTCATGACTTCCTCTGTAGCCTGAGGGTTGATGCCTCTACAAACCCTGGGCTCTCTTTGAGGTACTCCTCAATAAAGAATGGTATCGGATCATCCCAGCCTGAATAAAATCACCTCCTTAATTATCAGCTGATTGTGTCTATTACAGCACCATGGAGGACTGCATTTAATGGCAGCCAATAGTCATCCGGGCTGTCTTGCTGGAGTGACAGCTGTCTTGCCCTGAAGCTCTTTTTCAGTCATCCTGTGGTTTAACCCTGGGGACTACAGTCCCTTCACCATTCCCAGGGTCAAACAGATTACAGAAAGATGGTGCTGGCACTACAGATGGCTCAGTGGGCGAGGTACTGGCTGTTCAAGTATGAGGAGCTGGCTTTGGATCCTTGGCATCCACGTAAAAAGCTGAGCGTGTTGATGCACACCTGTAATCAATGTAATCACAATGGACATGGTGCTGGTGCAAGGGAGGCTGAGATAGGGGGATCCCTGGAGCTTGCTGGCCAAGCCAGTCATGCCCAACTGATAAGGTCCAGGTTCAGTGAGAGACCCTGTAACAAAAAATAAAGCAGAAGAGTTCTGGGGATGCAGCTCAGTTGTTAGAATGCTTGTTTAGCATATATGAAACACTGGGTTTGAGACCTAATACTACATAATACTTTGTGTATAGGTGCAGCCTATAATCCAAGCACTTGGGAGGTAGAGGCGAGAGGATCAGCAGCTCAAGATTACCCTTGACTACATAGCAAGTTTGAGTTTAGTTGTAGTTACATGAGACCCTGTGTCTCAGTCAGTGTTCTATTGCTGTGAAGAGACACCATGACCACGGCGACTCTTATAAAGGGAAGCATTTAACTGGGGGCTGGCTTACACTTCAGAGGTTTAGTTCATTATTGTCATGGTGCAACATGATGGCATGCATGCAGACTTGGTGCTGGGGAAGAAGCTGAGAGTTCTACGTCCAAGCACCTGGGAGATACAGGCAGCAGAAAGGGACACTGGGCCTGACCACACACACACAAACACTTCCTTCAACAAGGCCACACCTCCTGATAGTGCCACTTCCTATGAGCCTATGGGGGCCATTTTTTTTTTTTTCCAAACCTCCATACCTTTCCAAAACAAAGCAGAGGAAGACTATGTTAATGTCTGGCCTTAATACAATTGTGCATATATGTGACTTTACATCTCATACATGTCCACACAAATGAATCTGTATGTACACAAACACCATACAAAAAAAGAGAAAAAGGAATCTCTATATTCTGTTGGGATCTGAGATGCCTCTGACCTGAAATAGTGTTAGAACACCTAGCAATACTTCTATTAGAAGGAGGAAGTAATATCCAGGCCTCTGAAGTCTGGTCTGGACAGGCACTGGGCAGAAGGCAGGCTGAGGTGAGCTACACAAGAGCAAGATGGCTTAGTGACCATCTGAAGAACAAGGGTGAGCCTTGAGCAGGCTCTAAAAACTGGAGGTGGAGAGGCCATAAAGGGCCAAATAATATAAATAAAAAGACATGTATGACTTTAACCTGACTCCACCTCCTTGTTTTACTTGGCAGCGTAGTAAGAGTTGGCAAAGAAGGTCCTATGGGACAGAATGTGTGCAGTCAGGAATGTTTGAAGGCAGTGAGCAAAGGGAACACTACCTCAACTGTACTGGGATCTCTCTCCTCTTGGTCAAATAAGAATATTTGGAACTAGGTCCTAGGGACTAGCTGATCACCAGAGAACCCTTGAGAACTCCCAGTATCCTTGGGTAGCCTATGCTGTGTCTTCTCAGGCCCAGACCAGTGCTGGTAGCAAGGATTTCATGATGATAGAGAATCTGAGCTCACGGTGGAAAGTGTTTTCTGGACCATAAAAGAATGACAAAGCGGGAAGACAGGACAGAGGCGGGCAGGGGAATGGGTCATGCTGATCGTGTGTCATTGCCAGGGGTGATATTGAAAATATTTTTTCCAAAGTTAATAACTAGGGCAATGCAGACAACTGCTGAGCAGAGGGAATTCCAGCTGAAGAGGGACAGTATCTGTCAATGGTGGACACTCTTAGGAACCTGGGTCACTTAATACTTTGACAAAACAGAGATAAAAAGGCAGATTAGCTGGGTGGTGGTGGCACATGCCTTTAATCCCAGCACTTTAATCCCAGAGGCAGAGCTAGGAGGATCTCTGTGAGTTCGAGGCCAGCCTGGTCTACAGAGCGAGATCCAGGACAGGTGCCAAAACTACGCGGAGAAACCCTGTCTTGGAAACCTCCCCACCCCTGCCAAAAGACACACACACACACACACACACACACACACACACACACACAGAGAGAGAGAGAGAGAGAGAGAGAGAGAGAGAGAGAGAGAGAGAGAGAAAGAGAGATTAGTACGCATCATTAGTACACAGATTAATACACATGGACCATGACTCTAGAATTGGAGTGCTAACCAAGGCCACTGGAGAGTTGATGATTTAGAACATCCCTTGACAGATGGGGACACAGTGGCCGAAAATGAGCTACAGGAGGTGTCCCACGGCATTTCAAATTGTTTGGCCCAAGTGTGCCTGGAAGGTTTTCTTCACTGGCCGACAGGCCCTCACCTGAGCTATCTGCCCTCAGAAGTTCAGTTTTATTAATGGACTGCATCGTCTGTGCTGATGCTACAAATTGAAAATTTTCACCAGTGAGTGACAGTCTCTTAGTGTGATGGACCTGATTAAGGCAACAGACAAGGTTTGGGGACTGGGGAGAATAACTGAGTTGTTGTTATTATTATTATTTGTTTGTTTTATTTGTTTATTTTATGTGCATTGGTGTTTTGCCTGTATGTATGTCTGTGTGACAGTGTCAGAGTCCCTGGAACTGGAACTACCAATTGTTGTGAGCTGCCATATAGGTGCTAGAAATTGAACCCAAGTCCTCTGGAAGAACAGCCAGTGCCTTAACCACTGAGCCACCTCTCCAGCCCCCTGTTGTTGATGTTGTTGTTCTTGAGACAACAATTCGCTGTTTTAAAACAGCCATCTGGCCTAGAACTCACTATGTAGATCAAGCTGGCTTTGAACTCTGAGAGATTCTCCTACATCTGCCTCCTAAGTGCTGGATCTAAGTATCTACCTGGGGTTGGATGAATGTGCAATATATCAAGCTCCCCATTTCCCTTCCAAATGGACTTCTCTTGTCTTGGAATACCCCTTCTCTGATTCTAGGCAGTTAAGATTTAGATGAAGTTTTCTGTTTTCTTTCTTTACAAAGACATCAGTACCTCCTGGGCATGGTCACACGCTAGCTAATTCCTCTAGTAAGTTTTTTCCCCAATTGCCTTGGATGGAAGATCTGAACTTCAAAAGATTGATATGACTGTTTTATCTATCCTAGTATGATCAGGATAGAGCACACCTCCTCAGATGATGTTGAACATCTTGACATCTGCAAGAAGTCAGATGATGCTTCATATCCATACGTAAGGGTGCTACCAAGAGCATCTGAAGCGTAGACAACACCAACAGTGGTGAGATGTCCATCAGGAGATACAGGTGGCAGTTTAGGAAATCCGTGGTACCCTTCTTGGTGGCAGTGAAGCGTCTCAGAGCACGGATTCAACTGTGCTATCTATTGGCTATCTAGTGGGACACAGTACTCAGAAGTCTCCCAACACAAAGATTATAGCTCCACAGATAGCTGGGTCTTTTCTGCTCTGCTCTGGGTATCAGGGATGAGTTTTGATTACTATTAAGCAGAACAATATATCATGGTCCTCTTAGATGTTGGCCCATTTGGATAGTTTGCCCAATGTTATGGCTTTGATCTTAAATGTCTCTCAGAGGTCCATATTTGAAAGGCTTGGTCATGAGCCTGTGATGCTATTAGAAGATGGAGCCTTTAGAAAGGGGGCCTAGTGGAAGAAAATTAGGTCATTAAGATCAGGACCCCAATATATCTTTCCTCCTTTTTTTTTGTTTTTGTTTTTCTTTTTTCTTTTTTTAATTTTTTTTTATTTTATTTTTTTTTTTGAGACAGGGTTTCTCTGTGAACTTTTGGAGCCTGTCCTGGAACTCACAGAGATCCGCCTGCCTCTGCCTCCCAAGTGCTGGGATTAAAGGCATGCGCCACCACCGCCCGCCCAGCTATCTTTCCTCTTTTTACATTGATTTTTCTCAAGTATTTTGTCACAGCAGTGGTTGGTCTAGATTGTCAACTTGAAGGAATTTAGAATTACCAGAACACACATCTCTGGGCATGTCTGAAGGGAGATCAGCTCTCAAAGTAGAAAGCACCTTCCAGTGGGTGGCTCTGCTAAAGAGACCCAAGGAAAAAGCAGCATGCATCCATCTGTCTTTACAGCTTCTGGAGCACATGCACTTATCCCGGCTGCTGCTGCTGCTGCTGCTGCTGCTGCTGCTGCTGCTGCTGCTGTCCTCGGCTGCCATTAGATGCCAGCTTCTTCAGCCTTCCTGTGCGGATTCATTGCCAGCTACTCTTCAGGGAGCATCAGGCAGGATTCAGGCTGCTGAGGCATCTAGCCTCATTGTGTGAGAAGCTACTCAGTTCTCTGTCTCTCCAGTGTACAGACAGCTATTGTTGTCTTCCTAGTTCCTAGTGTGTAAGCCCATCTCTTAAACCTGCTCTTAAGCTGGACACAGTGGTGCATGCCTGTTATTCTAGTGCTGCAAAGCAGAAACAGGAGGGTGCTAGGATCTTGCTGACTGCCTGATTTAACATTATTGGTGAGCCTCAGATCTGGTGAGAGCCTGTCTCCAAAAAAAATCAAGATAGAGAGAGACAGAGGAAGACACCCACCATCAACCTCTGGCTTCTTCTGTTCATGTACACTACATACCCTTTTATAGTATATAATAACTCTATTAGCTCGGTTCCATTGGAGAACCCTGGTGATACAGGTAGTTTGCCCATTGGTGAGGATGTATTCTGGGGGAACGCACACAGGTGAGTGAATGTGTGTGACAGAGATACATTGAGATGAAGCCCACAGCACGCAGACAGAAAGTTCACCAGCCTATGCCAAACAGTACTTGCTGGGCTAGTCGGGAAAGGAAAGGGAGGTAAAACTCCATTAACCTGCATCTTCCACTCAGTTTATTCCCCACTGAGAAAAAAAGATGAAAGGCATTGAGTTGAGACTTCTAGGTGGGATAAGTCCCAGTGCAGGCTCACCTGGTGACCAGTGGCCTCTGCCGGCATGTATAGTGACTCACCTTCTAGAAGGAGGTAGCCCAGGGATCAGAGCCCTGCAGAGAATGGGATGGAGATGTCATGTCCTGACGCTCAAGCAGCAGCTGCAGCTTGGCCTTCAGCCAGCTCATGATTAAGCTACAGTGGAAGAGAGCCCAGGGAAGCTGCCAGCCACCATGATTTAGCCCCAATGCTTCCAGAAAAGATTATTCAGACCTACCTGGAGGTGCAGGCAAGGATCTGTCTAGTCCAGGCATGGTCTGGGCAGACAGCATGTAATGACTCAGGTCTGGACGGTGCAGTGAGGACGCAGCTGATGCACATGGCATTAGCCTCTCCTTGCCAGCAGGGCATGAGAAGGAACAGCGATGTCTCCAGCTATTTTAGGCTCGATGCGGAAGATGTTATTTGTATTGTCATGGTGTCTGAGGGGACAGTACGTTACAGTATGCAAGGTACATGAAGTATGCTGGAGGTGACCCAGAACAAACCCTTGAAAATAAAGCTTGATTCATTCAGGCTGGGGAGTCCTGCATCTACTACATGTATTACACCATCCCTGGGATCGTTACAATAAATCCCCAGCCATTTCTGAATTCAGCCTAAAGATGAGTGACTATTCAATAAACGAGCTACAGATTAAAAGAGGTAAATATTTCTTTCATGAGATATAAAGTACTAACAATGTAACATCTTTATTAAAATTATAGTCTGTTTTTATATCTGAGTTGATCACTGGTGTGCATTGGCCCAGGCTTATTTTATGATGATTATACCACAAATTACCCCAGAATGCAAAGCAAAATTATAAATAGATGAGACACTTAAAAAAAAAACAACATAAAATCCCAATGAATTCACCAATAAACATTGTGTGTCCTGGTTAAAACTACCAAGCAAATTAACCCTAATAGCATGGAATGTTTCCAATTAATAGTACACTAAAAGAACTCAGTTTTGAACTCAGCATTTCAAATTAAATTCCATTATCGATTGCTTCAACAAAATTCTTCTCTACAGGAATCTTGATTGAATTAAAGGACAAATTACATCATAGATATTTATAAACCTGTGAGTAATTGCAGAGCTATCTTTTGCTTTGTTCTTTGAAATGGGATCTTATGTAGTTCAAGCTGGCCTTGAACTTGCTTTGTTGATGAGGATGACTGAATTTCTGATCCTCCTACCTCTATCTCCCTATGGTTACCTTCATTCACTAATTCATAGAACCATATGTGGAACTGTATACAAAACCAAACAATTTCACATTTGATTTACCCTATCACAAAGGTAACACGTATGTTGCAGAATATCCTTTTACACTGTGTGAAGATGTGTCACTGTGATTGGTTTAATAAAGAGCTGAATGGTCAATAGCTAGGCAGGAAGAGGTTAGGCAGGACTTCTGGGGACAGAGAGGTCTCAAAGAAGAAGAAAGGAGGAGTTACCAGCCGAATGTAGGGGAAACAAGATATGCAGGAAGAGAGGTAAGAGCCACAAGCCATGTGGCAGCACATAGATGAATAAAAATGGGCTAATTTAAGTTTCAAGGGCTAGTTAGAAACAAGCCTAAGCTAAGGCCAAACTTTAATAATTAATAACAAGTCTCTGTGTCATGATTTGTGGGGCTGGCAATCTAAAAATAAAATCTTGCAACACACATAATTGAAAATTCTATCCAAAAGTAATTCATTAATATTTCCCTTCACAGAAAAAAAGGCTTGTAATAGTGGTTGGTGGGGAGATCTTGAGCTTTAGAATGAACCAGGATTTTAGGTAGTCTAAATCTGTCTATCTGTCTGTCTATTCTATCATCTTTCTATCTCTCTCTCTTTATATGTATATATGTACATATATATGTTTTGAAAATGTTTTCTCATATTTTGATCCTGTTTCCCATCCAATTCTTCCCAGATCCTCTCCATCTCCCTACCCATCCAACTTTTTTTTTTTTTTTTGTCTATCTCTTTAAAACAAAAACAAAATAACAACAATAAGACAAGAAACACACATACACACACCTCACAGAAACACAAAAAAAAATGGAAATTAAAGTAAACCAAAGGCTAATAAGACAAAAAGTCTGCAAAAATACTACCAAGGTTGAGACAGTCCAAATTTTTTATGTTTTGTTTGTTTGAGACAGGGTTTCTCTGCATAGCCCTGGTTGTCCTAGAACTTACTATGTAGAACATGCTGGCCTCAGAATCTCAAAGATCTGCCTGCCTCTTCCTGTGAGTGCTGGGTTTAAAGGTGTGCACTGCCATGCCTGGCTTTGTAGTCTGAATCTTTTGTTTTGTTTTATGTTTGTTTTGTCTTTTGTTTTTTCAAGACAGGGTTTCTTTGTGTAGTTTTGGTGCCTGTCCTGGATCTCTCTCTGTAGACCAGGCTGGCCTCAAACTCATAGAGATCTGCCTGTCTCTGCCTCCCAAGTGCTGGGATTAAAGGTGTGTGCCACCATGGCCCAGCAGCTGTAGTCTGAATCTTAATGATATTTTTCTTTTAGTTTTGCACTAAGCAATAGCCTCCAGCTTTCCAGATTAAAACATAAAGGGACTTTGACACCTGGCTTTCAACTCTACAATGATGAGAATTCATGGTTTAACAATTCTTTCACATTCCCAACCCTCTGTGGCTAAGGATACTTCTTCTGGATGCTCTCCTTCACTCTTGCGGGGCAGAGGCATCCATGAGCCTCATTCAGACTCACACCTGTGCTTCCCCAGACTTGGAATTAGCATCTCTGACCCTTTCCTTTCAATCAAAGTTCCAACAAGGTGACAGATTAATGTCCACCTTTAGTGTCTTCTGTTTCTGTGTGTCTTCTATGAGTCTCTATCTTATCAAGTTCTCCCTCTCTGTTTTTCTGTCTTTGGGCTCATGTTTTGTAGCCTATTTTCCAATCCCACCTACCAAGCCAGCACACTTAGCTACTGTTCTTTTTTGTTTTCCTTGCTTTTTCGAGACAGGGTTTCTCTGTGAAGCTTTGAGCCTTTCCTGGAACTCACCTGGTAGCCCAGGCTGACCTCGAACTCACAGAGATCCATCTGGCTCTGCCTCCCAAGTGCTGGGACTAAAAGCGTGTGCCACCACCACCTGGCCTGTTAATATTCTGACCTGACCTGCATCCTGATGTAGAAGCCTCATTCTAAGGAAAAACTCCTTCTCTTCCTCTCCCTCTCTTCTGCTTTTCCTCCCACGAGGTGTGCACCCTTGACCTCTCTCTCTCTTTCTCCTCTCTCTTTCCTATCTTTCTCTTCATCTGTCTATTATAATAAACTCTCCATGTGGATGCAGTGTCTGAGTTGTGAATTACTGGCCACCACCACCACCATGCTCAAATGGTGTGCATCTGCCCACTATGTTTCCCTGCACATGTGGGATACCCTTGAGGGTCCCCCCCTCTCCACACAGCTATTACAAGGATACCTCTGAGGCCTAGAAGGACAATTGTACAGTCTGAGAGTAGACATCTAACAACTCAAAATTTCCTTAAAGAATTGTATTTATTTATTTACTTTATTATTTATTTCTATGCATGTGTCTGGGTTTATATGTGGGTTTGTGAGCCTGTATGAGGGTGCCTGAGTAGATCAGAAGAGGGCATTGGGTACCCTGGAGCTAGAGTGACAGGTGGTTGTGAGACGCCCAATATGGGTCCTGGGAATGAAACCCATGTCCTCTGCAAGAGCAGCAAGTGCTCTAACAGTTGAGTCATCTGTTCTCCCTGAGGACTGTGCTCTAATATCTAATTTCTAGATTCAAAGGTTGGGAATTCAAGATATAGATCTTGATAAGCCACAGTATGCACGTCTGATGCTTAGCATTCAGTGTGCCTTTGCTTGTATTACTTCTGGTCCTAAAACAAAAGGGAAATGCTGTATTTCATGGAATCCAGACACTTGGCTGTAAGATTCTTTATTGCTTAACCTTAAAAGGGGGGAGCCCTGTGGATGATGCTGTAACCTGCCACTGCTTGCATTCTTTTCATTTTTTTTAGTTTTTTGAGACAGGGTTTCTCTGTGTAGCTCTGGCTGTCTTGGAACTCGCTTTGTAGACCAGGCTAGCCGGACCTCACAAAGATCCTTCTGCCTCTGCCTCCCAAGTGCTGGGGTTAAAGGTGTGCGCCACCACTGTTCGGCTACTACGTGCGTTCCCTCCCTCCTCCTGCCATCTATGCGAGGACGTTAGCATAAGAAACAAAGTCCGTTTCCGAATTGGTAAAGAAGGGATTAGAGATATAGCTCAGGAGTACAGTGCTTGCCCTAGATGCAGTCTCAATTAGCGCGCGCACACACACGCACACACACGCGCACACACACGCGTACACACACACACATACACACACGCTCACACACGCGCACACACGCGTACACACACACATACACACACATACACACACATACACACACACATACACACACATACACACACACAACATACACACACATACATACACATACACACACATACACACACACATACACACATACACACATACACATACACACACACACATACACACACACATACACACACATACACACACATACATACACATACATACACACACATACACACATACACACACATACACACACACATACACACACATATACACACACACACACACATACACACACATACACACACACACATACACACACACACACACACACACACACACACACACACACACACACCACACGATGAAAAAACAAAACAAAACACAACAACCCTGAAACCCACGTACTACATCTCCAGCTGCCCCGTGAACAGTGAGTGTGTCCTGTGGCAGACCACCAAGTTCTTCAAGAGGCCATGAGCACCTCGGCTGGATCCTGCCTTTTCTCCGTGTTCACTCCCAGTGTAGTCACTTAGGAGCCAAGGCCTCACCCCTCTGAGCTCTGACACAAGCAGTGGAATATCACTCCCACTGTTGACCCTCTGCAATTCCTCTCACGCCCAGATCCCTTCTCAGGCGTTGCTCCTCACGGGAAGCTCTCCCTGTTTGGTGGCCTCAGGTGGGGGGGGGGGGGGGGTGGGGGGGGGGGGAGCGCTCAGGCTCAGCATTTATCACAACACAGATCTCAAGGGCAATTTTTCTCTCTTTGAGACTGTCCTCAAGGTTAAGGACCTTGGGACCCTGTTTAGATATCTTGCATCCCCAGCACAGTGCCTGAAGCAGAGAGGATAAGAACTACCTCTGTGAACGTGCTGTCCCTGTGGCATGGTGCATCTCTCGTGTCTAGTCAGTTACAGAATAGTTTTCACAACCAGAATTAGTCTAACTAGTCCATTTAACTTGTGTGCTTGAACAAAACAGAGCTGGTCATTGTTATAATATGATGTGGGTTCTCTTCTTCCATGTTGGCATCCTGTCTTTCTGTCCCCAGCTTTTAAAATAAAGCTTCATCTGAATAAATGGATGTTGGTCAGGTTGTGTTGAATCTGTAGGTCTCGGGTGAGAGGCTCGGACTTGGACCAAGTTCTCTGGGTTGGTAGAAGGGCTTGTGATGCACTCCAGATAGAGTTCTGGGGACCTTCTGCAGCATCAGCTGGTGCTTTCTGCAAGTTCAGGTTCCCAGGAGTCTTTTTGTTAGAACCCTCGATATCCAGGCCCTGCACTGAGCATTTTCCTAAGAGCTCTGGGAGGCTCTAGTGAGTACTCAAAGCCAGGACCACTTGGGGAAGGAAGTGAAGACCGAGTTCACGGGCCTCTGACTCACTGTGGCCTCTGGGGCCTGGGCTGAAAGCTATGTCCTGTTTTTTCAACTCTCCAGTTGTCATGCTACTGGTGGCATCTTCTGTCTTTTGAGATCTAAGTGGGATAACTACTGTGTCAATTTACAAAATATCAAATAATTCATGTATGTGATTTGTTAGTACTATTTATTTTGACACATTTAATTTTTTTTTTTTTTAAGTTACATACTGGGCTGGAACTTAGGAAGGCCAAGATGGCCTTGAACTCAGGACAATCCTTCTATATCAGTCTCTCAAGTTTTCAAGTGCTGACATTATAAGTGTGAGTTACATGCTCGCTCTCTCTCTGTCTGTCTGTCTGTCTGCTGTAGAGATTGAAACCAGGGTCTTGGACATGCTCGGCAAGCATTCTACCATAAATCTACATCTCCAACCCCATTAATTGACCTACATTTCTGTCTCAGTTAGGGTTATTATCGCTGTGATGAAATACCATGACCAAATCAACTTGGGGAGGAAAGGGTTCATTTGGCTTACACTTCCACATAGCTGTTCATCATCAAAGGAGGTCAGGACAGGGACTCACACAGTAGGAACCTGGAGGCAGGAGCTGATGCAAAGGAGGGAGCTGCTTACTGGCTTGCTCTCTATGGCTTGCTCAGTCTGCATTCTTATAGACCCCAGGACCACCAGCCCAGGGATGGCACCACCCACAGTGGGCTGGGCCCTCCCCCATCAATTACTAATTAAGAAAATGCCCTACAGCTGGACTTTACAGAGACATTTTTCTCAGTTGAGGTTCCCTCCCTTCAGATAACTTCAGTTTGTGCCAAATTAACATTAAACCAGCCAGGACAACCTCCAAGCCCAGTTTTGTCTGTTTCAGTCAACTAATGAATAAGTTTGAGAGCCCTGAAGTGCTCTTAGGACAGAACAGGTGAAAAACAACCATTTATCAAGTACATTAAATCCTCACTGTGCATTCTCAGCACTTAGATCAATTCCACACACGTATTAGGTGATTTAAAAACAAAACTGTAAGGATTCTGTCCTTAATTACGTCATCCGCCTGGGACAGTGGCCCAGCCTAAAAAGCAGGTGGGCCCTCTGTGTGTCTCCCTTTTCTCTTTCTGCTCTCTTCCCTCCACGTGGTCTCTCTGTTTCTCTGGTCTTCTCTCTCTCTCTCTCTCTCTCTCTCTCTCTCTCTCTCTCTCCTCCCCCCTTTCTCCCTCTCTCCCTCTCCCTCTCTCTCCCAATAAAGCTCTAGAAAGTCATGGCTTGTGACTTTCCTCCAGCACTCTCCTCTGTTGGCATGGCCACCGCTGGCAGCCAGCCACAAGCAGCACCGGTTTAACCAACAAAAACTTCGTTGAACAGATACTCATTGGGCAAGCACACCTAGTTATTCTCCCAACACTGTATACTCAAGCTGATACTGTGCTTGCTACAATAGACTGATCTCTTTTTTTGGTTTTTTGAGACAGGGTTTCTCTGGGTAGTTTTGTCTGTCCTGGATCTCGCTCTGTAAGCCAGGCTGGCCTCAAACTCATAGAGATCCACCTGCTGCTGCCTCCCAAGTGCTGGGATTAAAGGTGTACACCATCATCGCCAAGACTAGACTGAGCACTTTCTCTTGATGTTTGAGCTCCAAGTCAACTGGGGCTTGTATCTATGTAAGGAATGGTGGCTTTAGGGTATTTGGGCGTGTGTGTGTGTGTGTGTGTGTGTGTGTGTGTGTGTGTGTGTGTGTGTGATGGTTTTAAAAATGATAGATAGGCAGTGCTAGATACTGGCACTGGTTACCATGAGGAAAGGTCACGAGCCACGGCAAAACCCAGTGGTCAGTATCAGAGCTTTACTAGGAGCAAGAGAGAGAGACAAAAGAACCAGGCCTGGGGGGAAGTACATGCAGAGAGCAGAGAGAAGGAGCAAGATAGAGATGGAGGGCAGGGAGAACAGAACAGAGAGAGAGGGTGGGGTCTGTGTCCGGCTCTTGAAGGCACAGGTGGGCTTGTGGAGCTATGCCACATAGGCTCAGATTGCTTATGATGCAAGACCCCTTGCCTAGCTCCTGAACTGCAGATGTGCAGTCATGCAGCTGGAGTGCAGCAGAATCCCAACAGGGTGTTTTTATATTTCCTCAGACCTTGTCATAGCATAAGAACACAGATCAAGATAGACTATGAAAAGCTGGCTGCCATCTTTTTCGCACCCCCTCGTGGCTCTTTTTATTAATTTGCTATGAAGTAGATGGTAGAAGTCTACATGATAAGTCATGGAAACCTCAGATCTGCTTGCAAGCTTGGAAGTGAGCCTATGAGCCTGGAAGTGGACCCTTCCCAGCTGATCCTTTAGGTGAGACCCTGGTCCCAGCTGGTACCTTGAATTTAACCGAGTGAGAGACCATGGAGCCAAGGACCCTAGATTGTGACAGATCTGTCTCAGAAAACAAGGTGGATGGCACTGAAGAGGAAATGACACTTGAGGTCCTTATCTGGCCTCAAGTACACACACACACATACACACACACACACACACACACACACACACACACAAATATGAAAAGCCTGGCACACTCCCAGTACTTGAGAGATAGAAGCAGGGAGATCAGAAATTTGAAGTTATTTTTGGCTACAAACAGGCTTGAGGCAGCTTGTACTACACAATGTCCTGTCTCAAAACAACAACAACAACAACAACAAAACAAACAAACAAATATAAAAATGGGGGCTGGGCCGGGCAGTGGTGGCACACGCCTGTAATCCCAGCACTCGGGAGGCAGAGGCAGGTGGATTTCTGTGAGTTCGAGGCCAGCCTGGTCTACAGAGCTAGTCCAGGACAGGTTCCAAAGAAACCCTGTCTCAAAAAACAAACAAACAACAACAAAAAAAACAACAAAACAAAAAAAAAAGGGGGGTAGCTGGAGTTGTATCTCAGTTGGTAGAGTATTTTCCTGGGTTCAATCCCCAGCACTGCACAAACTTGGGCAGTGGAGGCAGGAAGACCAGAAGTTCAAGGCCAGTCTGGGATACATGACACTGTCTCAAAAAAGAGGAGGAGGGATATGAAAATAACTTCTCTGAAAGTAGCATTAAAGGTGACCCTGTCAGACAGATCCCTGAACAGATTAAGTAATAAGTAGAAAAGAGAAGGCTTGCAGGTATAGTGGTACATGCCTATATAGCTTCCCAGGAGGTGGTCTCTGGCCACCTGTCATTAAGGTTGCGTTTCTATCCTTATATATGTTGAATCTGTGTCCATTGCTCCTTTGTCTTCAGGAGCCTTCTTTGAGGCTCAAAGCTGTATGCATGTTCCTCAGACCTGTCTTTAAGAAAGCCTGGGCTGGTGGGTACCAGTTGGGCAGTTGGTTTGACCTACTGAACCCTCACTCTGGGTGACTGGTAGGGAGCTCTCTGGAGGGATGGTGCAGACACCCAAGGAATCCCTGGGATCTTGTGGGGCAAGTGGTCACACATGTTCCACCTCTGGGGAGCCTACAATGGGGAACCTGCCCTGGTCAGCAGGCCCAAAGAGAAACATTCAGAATGTGTTGTCTTCTGGTACCTGTAGCTGTAAGATGCCCTGTCCCCCATCCATTTTCTGTCTCCTTTGTCTTCAGTGAACTTGAGGCTGACCTTATATTATTATCACTGTCCCTCCCACATGCTCTAGAATGGAAACTCTCCGGGGACAGGGATGTTGTTTTGTCTCTTGTTCACTGCTGCACTCTTGGTACCTAGCAGACACTAAGTGTTCATTGACTGACTGACTGAACGAATGAAACACCAGGATCAAGGTCAGTGCAGGGTGTTGGAGTTTGGTCCTCACTAGAGATTCAGGTAGTTTTTCTGAAGCTGGGATGCCTGAGTTGAGGAACCAAGTGTTGGTCAGGAGATGCAGAGGAGAGAAGGCAATGTAGGTGTGTGCTTAGAAGACAGGAACAGGCTGCTGGTGCTGGAGGGGTACCTCAGTGTAGAAAGGCTTGGGGATGTGGATGGAGCTGGAATTGACAGGCACTGTCAGGGGAGGGTATGAGGAGGTCTTAGTGAAGAACTGAGAAGGAGATGGTGGCCTTTGGTTCTGGTCTTTTTAAATTGGAAAGCTGAATCACTCTGTAGTTCAGAAGACTGTCCCACAGAGCCTAGCTGGCATTTGGGGACTTACTCTTTTTTTTTTTTTTTTTTTGAGACAGGGTTTCTCCGTGTAGCTTTGCACCTTTTTCCTGGAACTCACTTGGTAGCCCAGGCTGGCCTCAAACTCACAGAGATCTGCCTAGCTCTGCCTCCCAAGTGCTGGGATTAAAGGTGTGAGCCACCACCGCCCGGCTAGGGACTTACTCTGTAATGGGAGAGAGGCTTAGGAGTGGGGTCAGCCTCGGGACTGTCAGGGCTAGGACCTGATGAAAAGCACTCCAGAAGATGGGACATGGTTCACAGTCTTGGCAGCTCAGTGAGTGAATGGGGCCTTCAGGAGGACACACTCTGGTCTGTCCCGGCCCCACACACACACACCCACTCTAGCCCTGCTGCTGGGAGCTGCTGCTCTAAGAAGGGGTTCTGAGTGGAAGAAGGGCCACTTGTTCTCTGCTGGGACGATGCCTGCCTGTTCTGCTTTTAGCCCCGGCACCCCACCCTTGGCCTGCTGAGGTGTGAGCGCTCAGTTTACAACCTCCACCCCCACCCCACCTCCAGCTGCTGTGGGCTCTGAAGGCCATTCCCAGAGAACTATGTCTGCCCACAAACTAAGCCCTGAATTCTAAGCCCTAGTGTTGGACCTCCACCCAAGTCTGGGAGCCTGTTCTCTTCAGAGGCCCATGCTGGCTAGTTAGTCAACTTGACAAAAGCTAGAGTTATTTGAAGGGAGGCTAACCTCAATTGACAAAATGCCTCTGTAGGGTCCAGCTGTAAGGCATTTTCTTAATTAGTGATTGATAGGAGAAGACCCAACCCTGGGTTCTATAAGAAAACAGGTGGAATAAGCCATGAGGACCAAGCCAATAAGCAGCACCCCTCCATGGCCTCTGCATCTGCTCCTGTCTCCAGGTTCCTGCCCTCACTGCTTATGATGATTATGTGGAACTGTGTGTGAAATAAGCCTTTTCATCTCCAAGACAGAAGCTGAATTTTTGTTTGTTTGTTTGTTTTATTTATTTGTTTTCAAGGCAGGGGCTCACTATGTAGATATGGTTATCCTTGAACTTGCTATGTAGACCAGGCTGGCTTAGATCTCACAGAGATCACAGAGAGCCATCTGTCCCTGCCTCCCAAATACTGGGACTAAAGGCTTGTACTCCTATCTATGCCCCACTAATTTTTCTTTCTTTCTTTCCTTCTTTTTTTTTTTTTTTTTTTTTTTTTTTTCTTTGTTTTTTTTTTTTTTTTTTGTGTGGAGCTGAGGATCGAACCCAGGGCCTTGTGCTTGCTAGGCAAGCACTCTATCACTGAGCTAAATCCCCAACTCTAATTTTTGTTTCTTAATTCAACTTTTTAAACACATCTTAAAAGTGTCCCCAAGCAAATGGAACAGAAGCTCAAGGCAGAGCCTCAAGGTTTCATTAATATTTTTCAAATCCATGGGGCTGGGGATGTTGCTTTGTTGACAGAGTGCATGCCTAGCAATCATAACACCCTGAGTTTGGGCCCCAGCACTGTATGCATCAAGTGCATGCCTGTAATCCTAGCACTTCTAAGGTGGAGGCGGGAAGATCAACCCTGGCTACATAGCAAGTTAAGGACCAGCCTGGGCTACATGAGATCTTGTCTCAAAACAAGTAAAATTTCCTACTTATTCGTCCTTCCCAAACACACACAGAGTTTTTGCAAGAAAACAAAAACTTTTTTCTGACCATTTGAGAAGAAGAACCAAGCGTTCTTTCTTTCTTCCTATTTTCTGAATCACAAACACTTCATAGAAGTCAGGTCTTTGTTTCATCTCCTTTCTGAAGTTCCAGCAACCCCATGCAGGCCATTTCTGGCTTCTCTCTGGAACCCACACAGCTGTCTTACATATTATGGAAGAATGTGAAGTATCTTCCTCTGGTCATCTGTTGTGAGGGGAAAAAAAAGATATTCCCCTGGAGACAATGCCAGGGTCTCAGGACACAACCTGAGCAGCCGAGAGCAAGACTCCTTCCTCACAGTTGTTCTCAGAGGGCCGCGGAAAGGTCAACAGGATGCCAACGGTTGGGCTGCGGCATTCCTGGGCTCTGCCATCTGGACATCTGCACAGTGGGGAAGATGAAGGAGATATAAATTATACTTCTGTCTACCTGCCTGGGTCCCTGAGTGCTTATGGGGACTGTTATGTGAAATCCGAGGAGAAGGCTGGAGAGAAAATCCAGTCCTCTGCTCTGAGGGACTGTCTGGGATAGGGGGTAGAGTTCAGTGCCACCACAGCTGGCTCTGTGCACTCAGCCCTGCACCATAATCTTCCTGACCTCCATATGCCCTAATTTGCTTAGTAACCTACACGGGCCCTTTTTGCCCTGCAGACCATCTCTATCACTTGAAAGGGGACACAACCGGGAACTGCTGAACATCCCTGCTACTTCCAAGCTGTGTGACTTTTGGTCATCTCTAGGAGTCCCAGAACCCCCATCTGTTAACTAGGAATCATATTTGTATGAATTTCGAGGTTTCATGAATATTAAATTATGTTTGAAAGGGCTTCTTAGCCCAGAACCCACCACTCCAAGAGATCAGGCTTCTGGGATAATTCTGACCTTTAGAAGCCTAGAGCCAACCAGCAGATTCTGCCTGTACGCTCTGTGGCAAGGAGGAAAGAAGAGCACTTAGGCTGTGTTTGGGGAGATAAGAGGAGTCCAGAGAGAAAATGGTGGACCAAGCTGTGGCTGAGCTGTAGTACTATTGCTGTGGTTTAGATATGGGCTAGCCTTGTTGTCCTGGGTTTGGCAATAATGCCGGAAGTGGTTGGAAGCCCAGGAGAGGTGTTTAGGTCACTCTTGTGTGGACTGATGTTGTTCTCATGGAACTTGGGTAAGTTCTTGGGTGTGTGTGTGGGGGGGTGTGTGTTACAGAAGATGCAAGTCCAGCCCCTCAGGCCCTCTTGCTTCCTGCATTGCCACTGCTCCTAGCCCCAGCATGTACTCCCACCCTGATGTAACCCTAACCCTACAGCCCCGTGATATAGCCAGAAGACACTCATCAGAGGCAAGCTCTCAGACTCTAAGGCTACAGGAACTTGACAACACCCAGCCTTTGATGTTTTGTTTTTGTAACAGAAAAAGGACAAATGCACAAGGGATAAATAAATTAGGGGTGGATATAAGAAGGGAAGATTGGCCAGGAAAGTCTTCTCAGAGCAGCTAAATTAAAGGTCTTTTTTTTGTTTTTTTTTTTTTGAAACAGGGTTTCTCTGTGTAGCCCTAGAACTCACTCTGTAGCCCAGGCCCGCCTCGAACTCACAGAGATTCACCTGCCTCTGCCTTCTGAGTGCTGGGCTTGAAGGCATGTGCCGACGCCACCACCACCCTGCTGTAGAGTTAGGGTCTTGATGGGACAAGAGGACATGTCTTATGGGTAAGTAAAGCCATCTTTTGGAGGCTCAGTTTGGGTTTATTCAGGATGAGCTAGCCTTGAGCAGGCCCAAATAGGGTAGTATGGGCTTTGGGACTTTCTGCTGCCATGAAGGCTAGGTTCATATTTGGATTTAGTAAGCACCTACTATGTGAGAATCTCCCCATGTATGGAAAAGATCTAGTAACACAAGGTGCCATTGTGGGAAACAAATATGTGCCTGGGAGCCTTGCCATTTTTAATATGTATCATTCTAAAAGCTTCCTGGGGAGATGCTTGGCAGAGCTGAAAGCTCACTTGTTTTCTTCTGATGAGAACCCAATTTAGACATTTTTTCAGAGAAGATCTGGATTTGGGTTGGTCTGGGTTAGCTCTAATCTCTGACCCTCCTTTATTATTCAAATATCCACGACTGAAATCTATGGCTCTGTGGTTATGTAGGAGTGCACAATTCTTAGGAGAGGCAGCTGAAAAGTTTGGGGCTGACATGTCCCAGTGTCTCCAGCTCACCCTGGAATCCTCAAACACAGCTCAAGAGGGAAGATAGTCAACACAGATGGTCACTAAGCAGAGATGGGGTGGGGGGCTCATGAGCATCTGGGGTACTTTAGTGTCCACTTTTTTCTTATGTTTTGGAAATTGGTAAATAAGAGGCAGGGAAACTGACTGAGCTGGAGAGGGAAAATGAGGAAAAGAGACTCCTCACAGCCAATAGAACGACTTCAGCCACTGATCCTCCTGCCTCTACTTCCCAAGCTGCTGGCTCACAGTCCACCTCGCTTGACTCTGGTTGGTCTTTTATGGATTTAGCTTTGGGTACCCCCTCTTTTGCCTGGATCCCGAGAGGGTCTTTTCACTGTATGTTTTCATGGCTCTTCACACTTTTATGCTCTTCAGCACTGAAGCATTACAGACATATCCTAAAGGCTTCGTTTCTAGTCTCTGCCTTGGGGGTGCCCCCTCTCTGCCTCTGGTTTCATTCTCTCTCTCTCTGTCTCTCTTCCTTTGTTTTTTGTGGTGTGTGTGTGTGAGAGAGAGAGAGAGAGAAAGAGAAAGAGAGAAAGAGAGAGACAGAGAGAGACAGAGAGACAGAGAGACAGAGAGACAGAGAGACAGAGAGAGAGGTTTTTCTGTGTAGCTCTGGCTGTTCTGGAACTCGATTTGTAGGCCAGGCTGGCCTCGAACTCACAGAGAATGCCTGCCTCTGCTTCCTGAGTGCTGGGATTAAAGGCGTGCACCAGCATCTGGCCTGGTTTCATTCTTTAGATTATCTGAGGCTCTATGCCCTAGCTGCTGTGGAAGCAGAGGGGCAGCCCCTGAAGGAGGATGACAGTGCAAAGCCTCATACAGTCTCCAGGTGTGTGTCAGAATGGTTAAGCTGAACAAAACAAGTGACAGTGTATGCTGGTGAGGATGTGGAGCAAGAGGAACACTCCTCCATTGCTGATGAGTGCCAACTTGTATAGCCACTACGAAAATCAGTGTGGCATTTCCTCAGGAAGATCAGAATAGATCTTCCTCAAGATCCAGCTATACCACTCTTGGGCATATACCCCAAAGACACTTCATCTTATCACAAAGACACTTGTTTGTTCAATTATGTTCATTGCTGCTCTATTTGTAATAGCCAGAAATTGAAAACAACCTAGATGTAGCTCAACAGAAGAATGGATAAAGAAAATGTGGTACATTTATACAATGGAGTATTACTCAGCTATTAAAAATGACATTATTAAATTGCAAGTAAATGGATGGAACTAGAAAAAACAAAAACAAAACAAAACAAAACAAAAAACAAAACAAAACAACAACAACAAAAAAACCAATCCCGTGTGAGGTATCCCAGACCCAGAAAGAAAAATACGCTATGTATTAGCGTACATGTGGATATTAGCTGTCAAATCAATGATAACCAAACTATAATCTGTAGAAACACAGAGGGTAGGTATAGAAAAAGGGACTAGAGAGAACAGATCTTGTTAGGAAAGAAAAATAGGATGGATGGTTATGGATGGATAGATGGGGCTGGAATGGGAGGATATGGAGAGAGACAGCTAAAACTAAGGGTCATTTGAGGGGTTGTATAGGAACCTAATGCAGTAGAAATTTCCTAAAATATAAACATATATGAGATGATTTCAGTGAAATCACCAAATAATGGGGGATGGGCAGAATCCCAACTGGCCATCTCTTGTCAACAAATGAAGCCTCCAGTGCCAGGATTTGGTTAAATCTATTTGAGTTATTGGCCAAAGGGGTTCCATGGGAACCCCCAAACAACCCATGCTGTTGCCAAGACTATAGGTTGCTCTGCACAAACTGACAGCAAGGCCCCATTGCTGAAGACAACACCCACACAACTCATTGAACATGGAGAGTTTGTGCTGGTGTCTACCCAGGGCCTTCACCCTACCTTCTAGTGTCTTTGGTACAGGAAGCTACTCTGCGTGCTACTAACAGGGAAATGTGAACACCAAGTGAGCCTCATACCCTTGATCTGCAATGGCATCCTGCCTACAAGATATGCTAGGACAGTGGTGGCACAAAGCTTGTAGGAGTAACCAACCAAATTCTGAGTTGGCTTAAGGTTCCCTCCAGGAGATGGAACTCATACCTGACACTGCTTGGGTGACCAAGAACCAGAAACTAGATAGCCCAGGGACCTAGGGTAAAACCAAAACCCAAATACTGCTGGTCTAAAACTACAAGACAACAGCAAACAGTGAGAAAGTGACTCCTAATGACACCCTCCTAAACTTATAGATCAGTGCCTTGCTCGGCCATCATCAGAGAAGCCTCCTCCTGCAGCAGATGGGAATAAATGCAGAGACCCACAGCCAGACATGACATAGAGAGTGAGAGGCCTTGGAACACTCAGCCCTAAATGGGATGTCTCCATCAAACCCCTTCCCTCAGAGGCCAGGGAGCCCTGTGGAAGAGGAAGCGAAAAGAGCGTCAGAGCCCGAGGGGATGGAGGACACCAGGGGAACAGGGCCTGCCTTCTGCAGGTCAAAGACTGGGAATGAGATGCTGGGTCAGCCAGGAAAACCGGCAGGCTTCTTTCCTGAGGGTAAAGCTGCTTCTTTGATTTGTTCTTCTTGTCCCTGTTCTACTCTGTCCTTCTTGTCCTGCCCTGATGTTTCCGTTCCTCTGCAGTCCCCATGACTTCCTTCTGCACCACTTCCTGATGTCTTCCCTTACATCCTTCCTTCTACATCTTCCCTGGCATTTCCTTCTCTTTTATTTCTTCCCTTACAGCTTAGATCCCCCAGCAGAATCTTTCAAGCAATGTAAAAGTTACAATGTGGTTACATTTTGTTTTTGTTTGTTTGTTTATTTTTGTTTTGTATTTTTTTGAGACAGGATTTCTCTGTGTAACAGTCCTGGCTGTCTTGGGTCTCGCTCTGTAGACCAGGCTGGCCTTGAACTCACAAAGATCTGCCTGCCTCTGCCTCCCAAGCGCTGGGATTAAAGGCATGAGCCACCGTCACCGGCTACATTTTGTTTAAGTGAATGATTACAATGAATACAAGTAAGAAACAACATGCTTTCCATACCCTTACAGGATTGGGCATTTTACATGTTACAGGTGAAAACAGGACTTCTCATAGACCAGGAGCCTTCCAGCCGTAACAGTCTACACAGGCAGTGGTTTTTATAATTACCAGAACCAGGCCACTCGTCCCACTTTTCATATTTCAGTCTTGTCCAATTCTCTTAACTAACCATCAAGTTTGTTTTCTAGTTACATGAAGTCAATTGTTTAAAGCTTTGTTTTAGCTATGATGCACACAGAAACCTGTGAACACATTTCCCAATATCAGAAAGAACTTGAACTAACTCCTGAGACTCAATTGTTTTCCTTAATCATTAACCTAAACCATAGTCTATATGGCTCCTCAAGAGAAACTCCTAAGCCTTAGCTGTGTGACACTTCCTTGTTCTTATTTTCTATCCTCTGTAGCCCTTGCTTTATCAGGGGCAGGACAACACTTTAAACACTACAGCTTAAGAGGAAATCATCTTCACAATAATCTGTAGGTAAAAATGCCCAACAGAACAGGATGTTTCCATGAGATAATCACACTCCATTAAATCACACTACAGTGGAGATCCCCCCACACCCATTCACACTATGCCAGCTACCAGAGAAAAATGGCAGCAGCAAACATGTAAAGGCACAGCAGCGAATCCCCAGGGGAGACCTTGCCTTGGAGGAGGTGGGAATGGGGGGGTGAATTGGGGGGGAATACTGGGGGGTGGGAGGAGGGAGGACAGGGGAATCTGTGGTTGATATGTAAAAGTAAATTAATTATAAAATAAAAATATAAAACAGCAACAACAAAACCACAAGCAGACAAACCATAAAGGTGATTAGTTTTTCATAGAAAATTACACACAATATGGGAAGTCTTTTGGAATTTGAACACACATGGAATAAACTACTGTACGTAATGGAGGATCTTGGGGTTCAGAAATAATTTTTTTAAATAAAATTACATAACTTCTCTTCACATCAATCCCCCACTTTCCTTCCCTTCTCCATCAGGTTCAAATTTGTAGTCTCTTATTTTTGTTATTGTTTTATATTTATGCAAATAAATATGTAAATGCAAACAAAAAAGGGGGGGCACAGCAGCAAGAGACATTCTGGAGTCCTTGCCTGTCTGAGATTCACTGTCAGCGCCTTGCGCTCTGGTGGACCCAACTCCTGAATTCAAATGCCACCAGCTGTGACCTCACAGGGACTGAGGCAGCATGGGTTTGTCTGCGCAAATCCGCGCCAGGTTCTCTGAGTTCATATTACCGCTTCCAGTTTAGTGTTTTTATGGGATAGCTGAGTGTGGAAACAAGTGGTCTCTGATTCTTTTCTTCTTTGTCTTGTCCTGCCCAAGTTGAGTGTGATTTTTTTTTAATCTTATTATATTTTCATATCATCTCTTAGAAGCCTGTTCTTTTCCAATGAGAGACGTAAAGGGAGACTAGATCCAGATGGGAGGTGGTGGTGGGGAGGGACTGGGAGGAGTAGAGGGAGGGAAAAATCACAATCAGAATATATTGTGTAAGGAAAGAATCTATTTACAATAAAAGGAAAATAAAAGACAAATTCAATTAAAAAAAGAGTTCTCAATGTGGGTTCTTTAGGGGACACAAGACATGAACATCAAGACCACTTGAGCAAGCAATTGCAGTGCTGAATCTGAGGCAGAGGGCTGCTGGGGGTGAGAGAACAGGGCCCTCTCAGGAGGCTGGGGGTCAGAGGCAGGACTCGCCAAGAGACTGTCAGTCCAGGGAGCTGCCTTCTTGATGGAGTTCAAGGGTGATTTAAAGCCTGGGCTCTTTTAACCTTCCAGCATTTGCTAACTTCAGCCTTAGCCTGCAGTAGTATTTCATGGCAGTGCATATTAAAGTACCCATTCATTAATTCCACCCAGGCTCACTGCGTACTTATTTTGGTCCGAGCACTGTGCCAGGGCTGGGACACAGGGCTTCACTGTGACTTCCAAACCCAGGATCTTTGTGAGGTAGCAGCTAGGGGAGAGAGGGAGGTGAATGGGAGACAGAAATTAGAGGGGGCACTTGGAGGGGACTGAAGTGGAGGACACCTTGAACGAAAGTACCCACTAATCCAAATACACACGCATTTTCTGGGGTAGAGGAGCTTAATGGGCTTTGTTTGGACTGGGAAAAATTTATAATTAGCCCAACCAGCTGGCCCAGGCTGGATGGGACTCCCCCCTCACTCCTTTTGCCTTCTCTGGTTTCAGAAACAGCAAGTTCATGCAGGCATGGTCTGCTTTGCCCAGGCAGAGCAAACTACCCAGGACTGGCTGGCCGGGCATGCAGGTCCCGGCAGGGATGTGGGCTCCCACCGGGGGTTGGGGGGGATCCCCAGTCCTGCAGTGTCTGGTAAAAAAGAAGAAGAGCCTCTGCCCTTCCCTCTCCTCACTGACACTTCCTCTTTCCCCTTTCAGATCTGTAGTACCTGATGATCAGATACCATGGTGGACAAGCTTAGCTGCCCAGGGACAGTGGGAAGGGATGACCACAAAGCCTGCCTTCACTTACTTCACCCTGGGCCAGACCCTTCCCAGCTCTGCCTGAAACCCCCTCTGCTTGACTCCAGCACCAAAGCCGCCTCGTGGTTGCTGCCACCAAGCCTGACAGGTTACTCCGAAGCTCTCAGACATCTGAGAGGATGCAGAAGGTAGTCTGAGTGGGTGAGGAACAGCCGGGTGTGAACATGTGAGTGGGTGGGGAAGGGGTGTCCCTGCCTGGTGGTGCTGGCAGTCATGAGGATGGGTCATGGCCCAGGGAGCATCTGTCCCTACATCAGACAGCCATGGCCTGGCTCTGTCTCCCAGATTGCTGCTGTGGGTTGGATATGGTTTGACACCTGGAAAAACTTACACTCAGTCTTGATCCCAAAAGTGGGGCCTTTAAGAGATGACTGCGGGATTAGGGCCTCAGAAGTTCTCTCAAGTAGATTAGTTACCATGAGACTGACTTGGCACAGTTCGACAGTGTCCCTGGTGTGTGGCCTCTTGCACTTTTAGATTCTACCAAGAAGGTGCCGCCAGGGACGCTCTCTTGGGATGCCTAGCCTGTGAGTACAAGTTGACCCAGTGTTCTGTGACAGTGGCAAAAATAGATCAAAATGCAAACTCTTCTCAGTGCCCACCCCCCACTTCTCACCCTCCCTCAGTCTCGGGGAGCTTCTTGTTGTTGTTCCTTTCTGGATCACAAACAGCAATAACATTTACAATACAATGTCACACAGTTCACCCTCATTGTCAACTTGACTGGGACGTAGGAGGCCTGCCTCTGAGGGCATCCCAGAGAGGTCTGAGGGAAGGCCCAGCCTCCAGTGCAGGGCTGCAGTGCTTGCACCAAAACCAAGTGAGGAAGGAGAAAGCCACTTGAGCGCTGGCGTCCAGGGCTCTCTGATTCCTGCCCACAAATGTCACATGACCAGGTGCCTCCTGCTCCCGCCACGTCTTTCCCACTCTTCTTACACTGTGGGCTGAGAGAAACCTTTTCTTCTTTTTAACTTTTTTACAAATATTTATTTTATTTATTTTTAGAAAATGTTTATTATGTGTACAGTATTCCACCTGCATGTGTTCCTGCAGGCCAGAAGAGGGCGCCAGATCTCATTACAGATGGCTGTGAGCCACCATGTGGTTGCTGGGAATTGAACTCAGGACCTCTGGAAGAACAGCCAGTGCTCCTAACCTCTGAGCCACCTCTCCAGCCCACAAATTTATTTACGTTTATGGTATATGTATGAGTATCACATGTGCACATATACATACCAGCAGAGGCCAGAGGAGGGCATTAGCCACTATGTGGGTCCTGGGAATCGAACCTGGGTCCTCTGCAAGAGTAGCAGGCGTTCTTAACTGCTGAGTATCTCTCTAGGCCTAATCGTCCTTCTTTTTTTTTTTTTTTTTTGGTTTTTCGAGACAGGGTTTCTCTGTGTAGTTTTGGTGACTGTCCTGGATCTCACTCTGTAGCCCAGGCTGGCCTCGAACTCACAGAGATCCGCCTGCCTCTGCCTCCCGAGTGCTGGGATTACAGGCGTGCGCCGCCACCGCCTGGCCCAGTTGTTCTTCTTTAAGTTGCTTTCATCATGCATTTAGTCACAGCAGTAAGGACAGTAACCAATAATAAACGCTAATAAAAGCTAGACTCCTCACCTGCAGCAGTGCTGGAAGTTTCCTGCGCTCCCCCCCCCCTGCCCAGCCTCACCACAGTCCTGTATGTTGTCCAGCCTGGCTTTGGAAATGGGTCACCCCAAAATGGCCTCTTTTGGGAGACTCTTCAATGGGTAACAAGTTGGCCACTTACATTAGACACATTTCAGTGGGTGGATGCGTTGGGGACAATGGAAAGATTTTTTTTTTAACTTGTTGAATCAGTTTCACAGAAAGTCAGAATTTCTGACTTCTCTTGAAACATCAGAAAGTGAGGAAGTTCTGTAGAGCCACAGTGACTTTGGGGGCTGCCCCTATTGCCAGTCTCCCTCTTTTCAGACCTCATCAGTTTTCTGAGGGCTGGGTTCTTCTGTCTCCAATTCTTATGTTAAAGGTCTAATTTCTGGGCCTGAGCATGTGACCCATGGAAATAGGGTTATTAAGAGGAGGTCAGAGCATGATATCACACGCCTCTAATCCCAGCATTAGGGAGGAAGAAGCAGGCAGATCTCGGTAAATTCGAGGCCAGCCTGGTTTGCAGAGTGAGTTCCAAGGCTACACAGAGAAACCCTGTCTTGAAAAAAAAGAAAAACAAAAACAAAAACAAAAAGATAAATAAATGGCATTTATTCTCTTAGCCTGAAGAGGCTGAGGAAGCTGACTGGGACACAGGCTTTAAAACAAACCTAGCTTTCCAGTCAAGGATGACCTTGAAATTTTAATCCTTCTACTACCTCCCAAGTGCTGGAGTCATAGACATACACTACCAGCCTGCTGTAAGTGTAGTTATGGTGGTAGAGGCTGAACTCAGGGATTAATCCTGTTAGGGAAGCATGTTACCAACTGAGCTACATCCTCTGTCCCAGGGGTAGCTGCTGTCTCCAAGACCATCAACCTCGCCGCAAGTGAAGCTTCTCAGTGCATGCTGCCTCTCAGCAACTCCAATCTCATTCTTGGCCTCTCTGTCAGCTGAGAGTTCTCTTCCTTCTCTTCAGGGCGGTTCTAGAAGGCAGGTTTGAGGGATGAGCCATGTGGTTGGTCCCGCTGCCCATTCCAGCAGCCCACTGGGTTCACTTGGCTCACATTGCTCATGTAACACACACAGATGGAATGAATGTTGACTGCATAGCAGAGGACGAAACAGATCTTGTCTTTCTCACACATCCTGTATACGTCTGGAGTCTAACAGTGACGCACACATGGAGAAAGTAGGAAGGGCATGGTCAGGGGAGAGCAGGCCTGAGAGCCATGTTTAGTAGCCAGGGAGGCCAACAAAGCCTCTGATCAATGCCAGGCAAGGTCTGGAGAGTGAGAGTTGTCCAGTACTCTTTCTTGGGCAGAAGATGTGGTAAGTGCAAAGGTCCTGTGGCAGGAAAATATTCACTGTGTTCCCAAATGGCTAGAGATGTTCTGTGGTTGGATGCTCATGATGTGGGACTCACTTTGCTACCACAAAGACAGGGAAATACCAGAGGATATTCAACTAGGGAGGCACTGGCTCCTCTGCTGCTGTTCTGAGACAACTGAGCTGAGGGCGCATCACAGGACCACTTGGGGGCCCTTTGGGGACAATTCAGGCAAATGGCAACACACACCTAGATGAGGGTGTGATTGTGGAGGCAGGAGGGGCTGGAAGGAGTGGTTCAAGGGGGGTGGAAGTTGATAATAGACGGGAGGGTGAAGATGAGCAAAATACATCATAGGTGTGTATGAAACTGTCAAAGAATAAATAGAATTTTTTAAAATCCCAATCAAGGTCTGGGGAGATAACTTAGCAGTTAAGAACACTTGCTAACCTGGGAGGCTCCAGGTTCGGTTCCCAACACCCACATTCGGCAGTTTACAACTGACTGTAACTATGGTTGTAGGAGAGCTGATGTCCTCTGTCCTTCTTGGGCATCTATATGCATGTGGTACACATAAACACATTCACACACACATAAACAGACAGACAGACAGACAGACACATACACACACACACACACACACACACACTCACAAATAAAAATAAATAAACCTTAAAACAAAAAGCCCTCATGTGTTGAATCCCCTGCTGCCAGTGTCTAAAGCATGGCTGTACATGACCTCTCTTGAAGGCGGCTCACTGAACTCATTCAGATGAACCTAATCTGTGAGTCTGCTATCTGCATAAGAAGAAGAACTTGGCCAGGCTGTGGTGCACACCTCCTTTAATCCCAGCAGAGCCAGGCGGATCTCTGTGAGTTCGAGGCCAGCCTGGTCTACCAAGTGAGTTCCAGGAAAGGCGCAAAGCTACACAGAGAAACCCTGTCTCAACCCCCCCCCCCCCCCCCCAAAAAAAAAAAAAGAGGAGCTTAGAGGACAGACTCATAGGGAAGCCACATGAAGACTCAGCTAGAAGGCAGCCTCTGCAAGCCTGGGGAGAAACACCCCGCCACACTTGAGTACTTGATCTCAGCTGTGCAGCCTTCACCACCAGGGGAAAAGGCATTTGTGTAGATAAGGCGGGCCTGCAGTCCCTAGGTTACTGCTGCTCCGGGAGTTATGTCTACGTCTGTGTCTAGCTCTCTTGAAAGGGCTTTGCCTAGTTTGTCGCATTTGGTCTTAACCACAACCCTCAGAGATATGTGCTCATTTCTCAGATGCAGAAGTGGAGCTCGGGCAAGTCGTGGTGAGAGGCCCAGGGGAAGATGAGCGCCCAGAGCGCAAGGCCTCACGGGGCTGGGAAAAGGCGCTGCCAGACTGCCCCCTCTTTATCTGCAGCCTGTGGAAGGTCAGACCTGCCCCTCAGCAGGCCAAGGTTAGACCCCTCTGCACGCCCGAGGGCCACAGCGTGCCCGTGTCTGTGTAGGGCCGGTGATCTTATGTTAGGCCCGGTGTTAATCCAGAGCACTAGTCTGTAATTTCAGACACTGAGGTCAATGGGGTGGAGTGGGAGGGAGGAGGCTCTGGGTGGGAAGGGTATGTGAGCACCTCGGTATGTGTTCTCAGGCACGAACTTGCAGACCTGCTGGAGGGGCGGACTAGGTAGAGTGTGAGTGAGGATTCCCGTGCTCTTCAGCTACCATGCCCAGTCAAGTCGTGCCCTTGAGTTCTTACTGAGGCCCTGGTCGGTGCTCACTGTGTTCTGTAATTCTTTGTGGCCTTTAGCAGCTATGAGGGCTGGCCAGTCATGTCATCATCACTTACAAAGGAGGAGACGGAGGCGTAGACAGCGCTTTTGTGAGGCTGAGATGGCGGCTCCGTCTGTGCTGCCTGTTTTAACCAGGCACCAACCCTGCTTACACCCTGCCTGATGCTGTCATAGGTTACAGTTGGCTGCACGGTCCCCACAGCCCTGTGCCAGGCAGGGACCGAAGAAGGAAGCTTGGGCGTAAGAGAACGGAAACTGCCAGCTGGGGTGACAAAGATCTAAACGGCTCACGTGGTCTGTAATCCTTCTGCCTGCTCCGCCTCCCCCACCCATGACCTCAGCCTGAGAACCCAAGTTTAGATCTGTGCTCTTCAAGGACTGTCACTATCAGCCGTTTCCACTGGGACAGAGAGATGGGGCCCAGCCCTCTGCCTCTGTCAACAGTGGATTGTGAAATCCTGGCCAGTGTATACCAGAACAAGCAAAGAGGATTTCTCTGGGGCTGGAACTGCAGGGACAATAATAGTCTTGAAGCAACTTGCTGTCTATCTCCTGCTCTTAATCCCTGTCATCCATCCTCCACACCCCACTACTCCCTGAGCTGTAGGAGCCATAGAAGCTCTGTTCTTGGAATCTACCTGGAGGCCTGTTCCTCCTTCACTGAAGTCACATGTGTATGTGTGGGGTGGGGGTGGGGGTGCTCCTTTTCTCTCTTCCCAGGCCAGAGGGGCACTGAGTGTCTAGAGCTGAACATTCTGGCTAAGGTGGGGCTAGAATGGTAATGGAGTGGAGATGGGGCCCGGAAGCATGGCCTGTGTATGTTAGGGGATTGCTTTCTGCCTCTGGTCACTGGGCAACAGACTGGCAGATAGTAAGACTGACCTGGCATTAAGACAGTTATCTCTGGGATCCAACTTTGAAGGGAGACCTGGAGACACAGTGGGGTGGCACCAGACCATGCCTGCTTGCTCAGGATGGAAAAGGCTTCAGGGCCCCAGATCTAGGTACCCACAAATAGCTCAGCAAAGGCTGCTGTCTGGCTGTGGCCACAGTTGTGGGCTTGGCATTGGCTGAAGGAGGATAGCCACAGTGTAGGGGCTGTCCCTCTGTGTCCTGATGAGGTTCCTACCTCCTGACCACAAGTTCTATTTTGGGACTAGTTTCTTGGATCTTTTAAAAGAAGCATTAGCAAAACTGCCTTCACTGTTGGATCCCCTGTTTCCCCAACCTTCTACAGCTTACACACTGCCTAAGTATCTAGCTTTACTTAGCAGGCCACTCAATATCCTGCTTCTCATTTTCTGAGTGGTTCTGCAGTTCCAGAACATAGAAGCTGCTGCCTGTGTTCTGAGAGGGCCTTTTTGTCTCTTCCTTGAGACTCAGGAGCATCTCAGATTGCTCAGAGCTGGAGCGGCAGGATGCCACGGTCTGACCTGACCTCCCAGGACTGGAAGGGAAGAGGGTGCTGGGGAAAATAAGGCATCAGGGATTGTTGGGGGGCAGGGGCACAGCAGGGTCTGGGCAGGAGCCCTGTGCACTCCTGACTGGGATGTGGGACAGTGGAAGAGAAGGAAAGACACAGGACAAATGGGTAGTGTAGGAGGACAGGCACTTCCTTTTGGGTGAGCCTGAAGAGGACATTGCTGATGTAGGGGCCGAGAGGCCTGTGTTGGGCATAGGACCCCAGAAGGAAGCTGGTGGTTGGAGGAAAAGATCTTTTGTGGGCCATGTAACCATCTGATAATCTCAGGGCTCTGCTATGAGGACCCTACTGAGGGTCAGGGTAGAAAGGCCCATACACTTCAGAGAAGGTCAGATTGGGGTTGTCTGGGTAAGGGGCTGTGGATTAGTCCTGAAACTAAGCCTTGAGTGCTCAGTGGGCCACAGTCTGAGACTAGAGAGGCTGTAGGCAGACATGGAACAATTGGTAGAGTCACGGCACAGAAAGGCAACAGCTAATAGTAATTAGGGGGATGCGCTGGCCTCTTTTGTGAGCATAAAACGAGGTGCTCGAAATGCTGGCAGCAAGCCTGGCCAGGGCAGCCACAGTCAACAGCAGCTACGTTATTACTGAAGAAGCCCAGCTTCATCTGGAGCCACACTAGGTGCCTTTTCTGCTCTTCCCTGACCATTTTCAGGGCTGGACTCTGGTGGGATCCGTCTTCCTTGCTTATTTCCAGCTCCAGGAGCCCCTGATGTAGGGAGCAGCAGCCCCTAGTCCTATGCCGGTCTTCAGTTTCTTTCCCTCTCTGGAGGACTAAGGCCTATGCCTGCTCTTTCATCTGGCCACTTCTATAGGAAGAACTATATAGATTCTGGTGCCAACCTGAGGATCCAGTAAAGTGGCAGGCATGACAGGCTACTTGGGGCACAGCGAGGGCCTCCGCTGAGGTCCCTGAAGTGACCTCAGAACTTCACTGTCCTAGATGTGGGTCCTGGTGTCCTTTTAGCTGCTTTCAGACAGCCCTGGGACACTATAGGGAATGTTTCAAACACAAATACGGAAACTCTGTCCCAGCAACAACCCAGGGAAGGCAAGGGTGGGGTTCAAAGGGCCATCTGTGTGTCAGAACCTGCTACTCATCTTGAGATACAGTGATCACCTGTCCAGTTACTAATCGCCATCTTACTCCTTGGTGACTTCCTGCCCACACAGGTCTGCCCACACAGGATCCACTGACTGCTCGTCCCATTGGACTCTTCAGTCTTCCCTTTCTTCCCTGGCCCTCATCTTGTTTAGCTACTCCTTGCCTGTCCACAGCTGGCTCCCTTCCAAGGCTTTCTCTACAGCAACACCAGGCTTAGACACGTAGATTCCCCCAGCTTCCACAAACTTTCACTTCCCTCCCAGATGAGGCTAGCTCTGCGGGGAGGCAAAGAGGCTCCCGTCCCTGGTGGACATGTTGTCTGCCACATTCCCAGCCGTCTTCCTCTCTCAACTTGAGCTCAGGCCCATGGAAGTGTCCCTGAAAGCTCAGACCTCTTCAGTTAGCCCAGCTGGCCTCAGACTCACTATATAGCCAAGGATGACTCTGAATCTCTGATCTTCCTGTCTCCATTTCTCAAGAGACAGGACAACATGTGTGTGTGACCACATCCAGTTCAGGTGGTGCTGCGGGTTGAACCCAGGGCTTACCAACTAAACCACATTCCCAGCTCTGAATTTTATTTGCAGTGATTATACCAATATCTTCCTCCTAGGTTTTCACATTTTAAGTGAATGTCCATTGTAGCCAGAGGTGGTGGTGCACACCTTTATTCTCAGCACTTGGGAGACAAAAGAAGGCAGATCTCTGTGAGTTTGAGGCCAACCTGGCCTATATAATGAGTTCTAGGCCATTCAGGGTTTCAAAGTGAGGTTCTATCTTTTATTATTACTATTATGATGATGATGATGATAATGATGATGATGTGTGTGTGTGTCCAGACAACTTCTGGGCCTGGTGGCTTCATTCCTATTAAAGAGTCATTACCATTCCAAACCCCTGACTTTGAGAAAACAGAGCCCTAGAGGAGGAGGTGGGTACATAGACAATAAGGCCACAAAACTACTTCCTCCCTCAAGGTGGGCTAAGCCTGGACAGTCACTGATAAGTCTTTTAATATGCAAATGAAGATGGGGATAAGGTTCAAGGATCATCTGCTATTAAAATGGGGAGGCATGGTTCTTAGAGTTGAGGCTGGAGCTTGGGAATCAGTCTAGGAGTAGTAGGAAAGGGCAGAACTGCCATGTGGGAGGCTAGTCTGGGACATGGACATTTTGTTAGGATTCTGCCCCCACTCCAGCTGTATGACTGCACATGTGCAATTCAGCAGCTAAGCAAGGAGTCTTGTGTCTTATGTCAGCAGTGTGCACTGGTGATTACGTGTACACAGTGTGGTCATGCAATCTGCGTATGTTCATAGGAATCCTTCAACAAGCTGGACACAGACTCCTCTTCTCTCCTCTCTGTTCTTCCCTGCCCCCACTATCTCTCTCTCTCTCTCTGCTTTCTGCATGTGCTTATTCGCCAGGCCCGGTTCTTTTGTGTGTGTGCGTATGAATGTGTGTGTGTGTGTGTGTGTGTGTGTGTGTGTGTGTGTGTGTGTGTCCCTGGGGGGTATAGATTTGATGTTCCTTGAATTCTGAGCAGTTTTGCGAGAAATGGCGTCCCATACCAGCTCATCCACCATCTTTTATAAAAACAAAGAGTCTAGGATGATAGGAATTCCACCCACGAATGCCCCGGTGGGACCCTTGGTCATTTCCACCTAGTCATTTTCAGGTCATATGTCCTACATAACCCATGCACTGCATGGTCACGTAAATTGCTCACGTGGTTACGTGGTGAGCAATTTACGTGACCTATGCGCATGCGTGGAGTAGCCTTGTGGGTCGTGTGCACATGCACCGGGTGGTCCTTAAAAGGCGAATCCCGTGTCCCCTCCCTCTCCTTTTCACACGTCCTTTTAGCAGGCTTGAACACATCTGTCCCTTTCTCCTTTCCCTAATAAAACTCTTGTTAGTGGGTTTTGTTGTGTTCCGTTACTTTTCCTTGTAGGGAAGAGTGCCGCTAAAACCAACACATGTATCTTGCTTTTGTGGTAGAAAGGGGCCTGTCTTGACAAACTCTTTTCACCCTTGCAAATTATATTATTAATGGAAACAGTATGAGAACTGTCAGTATATTTCAACACTCGTAGTCAACGTGCATTTTCACATGTGAGTTGGTCAGCATATTCATTACCTCAGCCCTCTAATGTTTGTGTTGAGAACATTCAAAACTCTTGCTCTTTTGAAATATCCACTAAAGGTCAGCTGCACATGAATTGGAGGCCAAGGTTCCTTCTTTTCTCATTTGTACTTCTTCCAAGTTCCACGTCCTTAGGGACCCTGGGGAGACCCCGGTTTCCCAGGGGATTTTGATCTTGCTGTGACAGTAGCAAAGCAATCTGTGAGGTCACCTGGACAAAGGTGGAGATCAGAGGGACCAACCCTCTGCCCTCTGTGGCACACTGGTTTCTTTCAGTAAGTGCTGTGGGTAACTCTGATACATGTCAATAATCTCTAAAAGAAAAATTGTACCCAAACTGGTCTAAGACAAACATTTTGTGTCTAATACAATTATTAAACTCCTTCAGGGGGTGGGGATGGGGATCAACATTCCTGGCAAAAAGCGTAAGTAATTTTTCTGATGGAATTTAATGAGATTAATGTTTATTCTTAGAAACCAGTGCCTGGCCCACCCAGCTGGCTAGAAGGAGGAAGTTGTTGGGCAAGCTTGTGTTGAGTGCACAGCAGAAAAACATCTTATCTTCTTCCACAAAGAGAGGCTCTAACGAAAAAGCAAGCCCTGAAACAACCTAGTAGCAAGTAGAAGGTCTACCTGGACTACACTAAGAAACAGATGATGCGGGTCACTTACATCTCCAGTGTGTGTGTGTGTGTGTGTGTGTGTGTGTGTGTGTGTGTGTGTGTGTGTGTAAGAGAGACAGAGACAACAGAGAGAAAGAGCTTACGGGGTAGAAGAAAGAAGGGTTGCTAACAATGAGAGCTATCCCTGGTTTCCTGTCCACACATGCGGTAATTACCCCGCTGCCTTGCAGGCTGTGAATCAGATGAGCTAAAGATTAGATGGGAACATACTTGGACAAGTAGACAAAAGCTTCAAGCCTGGGGTCACGGTGACACTTTCCATGCTTCAGAGGTGATCTGGCCTATTCCAGGAAAGCCCAGAGTGACTTCAGGGTATATACTCTCAAAATTGCCTGCAGAGGTTTGAAGAGATGTCTAGATTCTTATGCTTCCAGCAACACTCTTCACAAAAGATAAAGCTTGAATGATACCTGTGTCCATCAGCAAGTGAATGGCTAAGTAAAATGTGGCACATCAATGGAATACTATTCATTCATAAAAAAGGAGATTCTGCCATGTACAAGAGGCTTTAAGCTTTCCTACTCTGTACGTCTGATAGTTCAGGTCTCTGGAATCAGTTGACAGTAGACAAACTGAACAAGAGAAAAAAGATTTCAATTTCATGCACGTGCACACTAGTCATATAAAATCGGAAACTAAAGGGACAGAAGGTTGACATTTGTATAGTATTCTGCTTTCCAGAAAGAAATAGGGATTTAAGGCTTTGGAGGAGGTGGTAATAGGTTATGGGAGAATCAGAGGAGGAATTGAATAGTGAACAAAGGTTGTCTTGTTAAGAAGAAAAAGTTTCAGGTAGTGGCCCGGAAGAATAGGTGATGGGCTGTGCCAAAGTCTGTCTAGGTGACACATTGACCTTCGGTCTCTTTTATGAGTCATTTTCCTCCAGCCAATGAGCTGTCTGAGGAAGGGAGTTACACTGCAGTGGTAAGGAAAGCTCACACATGCTTTTCAATTAACGTAATCGGAGTACCAGACAAGCACATCCAGAGGTACGCACCAGTTGAGCCTTTTATGGCAAGCCAGCCAAAGGCCATCCACCCTAAAAAGTCCTATGACTTCTCCCTACAGGGTGTAACCCATTACAGTTTCACTTCTGATGCTGTGACAAAATATTCTGACTTAAAACAACTTAACAAACAAACAACAGCAACAACAAAAAGTCAAAGAACTAGGCTGGGCAGGGTACTATAAGGCTTTGATTCTGGCACTCAGGAGGCAGAGGCAGGAGGGCCTCTGTGAGTTTGAGGCCAGCCTGGTCTACAGAGAGAGTTCCAGGCCAGCTAGGGCTATTTAGTGAGACCCTGTCTCAAATAAACAAGCAAACAAACATAAAAGCATTTTAGGGAAGAAAGGATTTATTTTGACTTACAATTCCAGGTTTCTGTCCATTATTATGGAGACACCAAGGCAGGAACTTTAAACATGATATCCACCGTCAAGAGCAGAGGAAAATGGATGCATGTGTCCTTGCTTGCCTTCTTGCTGCTTATCTAGCTGTCTTTAGTATATAGTTTAGGACCTCCTACTTAGGTCTGCCCACAATGACCTGGGGCTTTCTGCATCTATTAACAATCAAGACAATCCCCAATAGACATGCCCATAGGCCAATGTGATCTTGGCAATTCCTTACTTAGGTTCTTTTCTTAGATGATTCTAAGTTGGGATGAGTTGACATTTGAAACCATCACAGGGCTCAAGTGATAGTTCGGAAGTTACAGCAGTGGAGCCTGATGGTGCACACCTTTAATCCCAGCACTTGGGAGGCAGAGGCAGGGTGGATCTCTGTGAGTTCAAGGCCAGCCTGATCTGTATAGTGAATTCCAAGACAGCCAGAGCCCTGTTTCCAACAACAACAACAACAACAACAACAACAGCCAGCCAACAAACCAACCAACCAACCAACTAACCAACCAACCAACCAAACAAACAAAAAAACAACCAAACAAACAAAAGCCACACTGCCTTACAGAGGACTTGAGTTTGATTTCTAGCACTAATATCAGGTCCAGCAGTTAAGAGAACATACTGTTCTTGCAAAGTACCTTCCTTCTCTTCCTTTTTATTTTTGAGGCAGGGTCTTACCTATGTAGACCAGGTTAGCCTCAGACTCTTTGTTCTACTCCCCTGAGTACTGGGACACCCAGCATGCACTATCACACCTGTCCAGAAGGTGGGTCCGTGCTAATTGCCTTGAGTTCCTGGTCACTTTCCCAGACTCACGTCTCCCTCGGCATTCCTCCGTTAACAGTGTCCCAGGTTTGAGGTCTTCTGACTCACACCAGCTTCCTTCTAGCAATTTCTTCCCAGTTGCCCTCCATCTCAGCCATCACTGCAGTGACGCGGCAAAGCCAAGGCCACAGTCACAGGTATAACCCAGAGAGGAAGAGGGTCTTTTATTGGCCCCTTATTGGTTCTCCTTGACTTCCTTACCCGTAGCACCAGCAGGAAGGCAAGCCTTTGCTGATTATGAGACAGCTCATGGCTGTCAGTTCTGCTTGAATAAACTCCTTTGTCCTCGAGAATTTTCCCATGTCAAACATTCAGTCGGCTGAGCTCTGGGTCAGTGAACAAGGAGAGAAGGCTGAATTTTAAAACAGCTTTATAAATGCAAGACATCTGTCTACAAGGCAGTCATGCAACATCTGTTGCACTGTCCCCAGCTTTCAAGACCCTTCCTTAAAAAGACCATTATTCTGAATCTTAGATGCTAAGAAATTATGATAAAAAGTAATACTATAGGTATAAATTCTTGGAAGATGGAAGTGTACCATAACTACCCTCCACCATGGAGCACTTGACTATTATTAATAATTTGGTGTATATTTCTCAGATTTGTTTGTTTGTTTGTTTTGTTTTTTGCTTTTTGTTCTTTTTGAGACAGAGTTTCTCTGTGTAGCTTTGGCTGTCCTGGAACTCACTCTGTAGATTAGGCTGGTCTTTAACTCACAGAGATCTGCCTGCCTCTGCCTCCCAAGTGCTGGGATTAAAGGGTGTGCCATCAGCTATTTCTCAGATTTTTATCTCTGAACACAGATATTACTATTTTTATCATTACTATCTTTATTATAGTAATGGACCTGGCAGAAATGAGGATATTCTAAAGGCAAGGCAGTGTTTCTTGATCTATCAGATTATTGAAAAAAATTGACATCAAGAAATGACTTTTTTTTTCCACCATGAATCTCATGCTGGGGGAAGGCAAAAGCATTGTCTCTCAGAAGAGACTTACAACGTGTCTGAACACCTTACAGGATGAGAGTGAAGTCCAGACAATGATTGTTCATTGGTGGACAGGACCACACCTTGGTGGGGACTGCTTAGCTGTGCATATCCCTAGCTCTCTAAACTCTAATCTAACTTCAGGACCCTAAAGATGGATTTGAGGGGCTTCATGGGATCTTTTTGCCCCTCCTCCCAATGCTACCTGGGATAAAAACTCCTCTTCTGCTTTTCAATGATTTGGCTGTTTTAATTGGACCCTCAAGGATGGGTAGCTGACCTTGACTTCTTCGGGCACAGGCAGTGGCCTCAAGTTTAGTAACATTATGTTACCATAGATACTATTTGGCAATTGCCTTTTGATGTATATCAAATTTCTTTTAGTATCAGAGCCTCATTGTTTTTTCAGTTGTAAGATGTTCTATCATGTCTATGAATAATCACTTATTTAATGAGTTCCCTGGTGATATTTGGATTCTGATCCCCTCCTGTTGTGGGGTATTTGATCACACTGTGAACCCTGAGTTTGCATTAATTAAGTAAAACCTTGGGTTGAGAGGTGGAGTTAACAATTGGTTGACAGGAAGTAGTCATAGAGATTAGAGGCAGTTAGGAAGACGAATAGAGAAACACACAGGAAGTAGCAGGGAGTATGATTGTCTTTTTTAGTTTGAGACAGTGAAAGAGAGTCCATTTTGCTTGGTCGCCAGCTAAGGAGGAAGGCCAGCTAGCAGATTTTCACCCCAGCATCTGACTTCCGAGTCTGTCTTGGTAAAACAGAACGAAAGAGACTTAGTTAAAAACTACATTTGGCTGCAGAGGCAGAGGTGGTTGTGGCTGGACACAGAAGTCCTGCCAGGCCTCAGCCTGAGCTGCTGGGCAGTGACTGTGAGGCACAGTCAGCAGCTGAAAGAGCAGTGGATTCAGGTGCAGCTGCTGTACTGACAGCACCCTCCTTTCCAGTGTCTCCATTATATAGACATTACTTCAGTGGTATACCCTTGGCCATCTATTTGTTCACTCATGTGTTCTATGAACACAGGAAGCATTTCTAGACATAGTTAGGCAGCCCCTGGGTACTAGTCTTAAATACTAAAGCCCAACAATGGAATTATAAGGAAGAAAAGATTTATTATTTAAAAGTTATTCTTATTAATTATTATTATGTCTGTGCACTGTGTGAGGGGGACACCCATACTATGGCATGTGTCTGGTGGTCAGAGGATAACTTTGTGGAATTGGGTCTCTCCTTCACCTTTACCTGGGTTTCAGGGGTCTAATTTGGGTCAGGCTTGTGTGGCAAAGGCTTTATCCACTGGACCATCTTGCCCTCCCCCAAAAGATTTCTTTTCTTCACCCATGGCAAATTTCACAACCAATCCCACAACTGAGGCCAGCTTACTAAAGGAAACGCATATCCTGTTATTAGCTAAAATTTTATGTGAAACGGGAGCCTTCAGAAATGAGGATGCACAGATGCAGGGAATAGTGGACCTTTATGCTTAGACATGATGGATGGACAGCTGTGTGCAAGTATGAATGAACAGAGAGGAAGTCTAACCATTGATAACAAACTGGAGGGTGGGTGGGTTTAGCAATGCCTCTTTGTGCAGACTCCTTTTGGCTTCTAGGTGTGAGACAGGTCACCTGTCACATGAGGGTATTATGACCTACTTTTTTAGGGACACACAGAGGCTTCTATCCACGGCCATGTTTCAGGAGAGGAAGGTTGGAGTAGATCAGAGAGAGACCGATTTAGGATTTTCTCAATTTCCTTCATTGAAAGTTCTCAGCATGCCAAGGGGTCATGTTTTGAGTGGCTTTACCTGTACCTAACAAGGATGAAATCTTACTGGGCAGTGGTGGTGCACACCTTGGGAAGCAGAGGCAGGCAGATCACTGAGTTTGAGACTAACCTGGTCTATGGAGCAAGTTCCAGGATATCAGAGCTGAACAGGGAAACCCTGTCTCAAAAAATCTATATCTAGGGCTGGAGAGATGGATCAGCAGTTAAGAACACTGGCTGCTCTTCTAGAGGTCCTGAGTTCAATTCCCAGCAACCACAAATGGTAGCTCATAATCATCTGCAATGAGATCTGGTGCCCTCTTCTGGCTTGCAGGCATACACGTGAACAGAGCACTGTATACATAATAAATGAATAAATCTTTAAAAAACCCAAACTCTCTCTCTCTCTCTCTCTCTCTCTCTCTCTCTCTCTCTCTCTCTCTCTCTCTCTGTCTCTCTCTGTCTCTCTCTCTCTCTCTCTCTCTCTCTCTCTCTCTCTCTCTGTCTCTCTCTGTCTCTCTCTCTCTCTCTCTCTCTCTCTCTCTCTCTCTCGACTGTAGTGGTAGTTGTATGTCTTATGATTTTTAAATTAAAAATAGTCTTTTATACTACACAATAAAAAGATTAAAATCTCCCAAAACTTGTCTTTAAGACACCCACACCCATGCTCTTGGGTATGCTCTTTCTTCTGAGCATTTCTCTTTCCTTCTTAAGGTTATGTTACAATGTCTTCATTAAACCACACTTCCACATCATTAAAAAATAGTGCCAGAGCTGGGTGGTGGTGTACTCTTTTAATCCCAGCACTCGGGAGGCAGAGCCAGGAGGATCTCTGTGAGTTTGAGGCCAGCCTGGTCTACAGAGTGAGATCCAGGACAGGCACCAAAACTGCACAGAGAAACCCTGTCTAAAAAAACCAAACCAAAACAAAAATAGTACCACAACTATAAAAGTAAATGACTGAAATTTAACCTCATGCTACACTTCATTTGAAAGATATTTATTATTTATTACTGTGTATGTGTGTTTGTGATGTGGGGACACCTATATGACCATTGGAGAACAATCTTGTGGAGACGGTTCTCTCCTTCCACCTTTATGTGAGTTCTGGGAATCGAACTCAGTTTTCCAGGCATGTATAGCAAGCACCTTTAACTCCTGAGCCATTTCACCAGCCCAGTGAGCTACACTTTAATTAAAACAAAGTGGCTGGGCTTTTGGAAATGAGGTCAGTCACCAGCCCCAACTTTATGACCATTGCATTGTGTGAGCTCTGCCCCCATGTACGATTCACTGGTTCCTGGAGCATCATGGGAGGAAATGGAGCATTTCAGAGGCAGGAAGTCAGAAGAGATATGTGATGAAAATCTATCTTCTGCTTCAAGATGTGGTGAAAACCCTACTGCCTCCCATCCCCAGGTATCAGGCAGGAAACTCACTTATGAGTAAAACCAGAACTCTGGTGATTGGTTTATTGACCTGGACAAGCAGCAAGATCTCTCTGACTTAACTCAGCCCTGACTCTGACTCAAACCTTTGCAATCATCCTGTCTTTTCTGGGTGTCTTGGAAATTTTTATTTACTTTATATTTTCTGAGATAAGGCTTCTCTGTGTAACAGTCCTGGCTGTCCTGGAACTTGCTTTGTAGACCAGGCTGGCCTCAAACTCACTGAGATTCACTTGCCTTTGCCTCCCAAGTGCTGGGATTAAAGGCTTGCATCACCACTGCCTGGCAGAAATTTTTTAAAAAGATGTATTCGTTTTTCTTTTAAATGTATTAGTGTTTGTCTATGTCTATATTTCATACCCTTGAGTGCATATTTGTATGCCTCATGCTCTTGGAGGTTGAAAGAGGGGTTGGTTCTCTGTAATTGGAGTTACTGAGCCACCATGTGGGTGCTGGGAACTGAACCCAGTGTAAGGACTATGTCCTTAATTATGTCATCAGCCTGGGATGGTGTCCCAGCCTAAAAAGTGGGCAGGTCCTCTGTGCGTTCCTTTTCTCTCTGCTCTCTTCCCTCGGCGCGGTCTCTCTGTCTTCTCTCTCTCTCTCTCTCTCTCTCTCTCTCTCCCTCTCTCTCTCCCAAGAAAGCTCTAGAAAGGTAACTATGGATCGTGACTTTCCTCCAGCACTCCTCTTCGTCAGCATGGCCACCATGAGCACTGGCCAGCCACCAGCAGTGCCGATTTAACCAACACCCAGGTCCTTCGCAAGAGCCACGCTTTCCTCTCCACTCCTAATCCACCTCTCCACTCCCTGGTGTCTTGGTTTTGATCTTCTCAAGAAACAGACACCAATATATGAGTTTGACTGCAAAATTTTAGGAATCATGGCTCAGCAGATGGAAGCATTTGTCTGGTGATCCGAGTTTGATTCCCAGAACCTACATACAAAGCTGATGCAGTGGCCTGCATCTGTAATCCCAGCATTCCTGTGAGACGGGAGACAGACAAGGAATCAGCCAGAAGTTCAAGGGCCACCGAGCTTGCAGAAACTCAAAGGCCAGCTAGCCTCAAGCATTTGGTGGGTGCCAAAACAAGAAAGACTACTTCAGTGACATGGAAGGTGAAAACTGACCACTGAAAGTTGTCCTGTGAGATACACACACAAGGTGTCTGGGCTCATGCACACTTATACTCACATAACACATATACAAAAATAACTTCAATAAGATTTATTTATTTTTATTTTATTTTATGTATATGAGTGTTTTGCCTGAATACATGCATGTGCACTGCCCACAGAAGCCAGAAGAGGGCATCAGATACCACCACCACCACCACTACCACCACCACCACCACACACTGCCACCCTGGAACTGGAGTTATAGCTTGTGAGCCATCATGTGGTTTCTGGGAACCAAACCCGAGACTCCGATAACAGCAACATGTGCCCTGAGCCACTGAGCAATTTTATCAGCCCTGTAAATAAGTTGTTTTAAAGTGAGGAAGTAATAGAGGGAAGGGAATGAGACAATTTGGGAGTTTTCAGGCCAGGGACGGGAGTTATTTCTACAGAGGAGCCAAAAAGCTAAGGTGCTCACCCAAGAACTTCCTGCTCCTCGTGGGTGAGCACACTTCTGGGTACTTGAAAACTCTAGCAGTTCGGGTTGCTTCAAGGTTCAGCATCCTGTCTGGCCAGATAAAACCCACAGCTGTAAGTATCTGCAAAGTACAGCCCTTCTGTGCAGGGTACCACCCACAGATCTGATCATCTTGACAATGCTAGACCTGTTAAAGTCCCTGGCAACACCCTAGTCTTCCCAGATTCATTTAGTGACAAGAAGGGACTCCTTTTAATAACCCCGTGGGCCACAGAGGAACAGATTGACTGTTTTTCCTTCTTGCTCAGTGTCTTCTCTTTTGAGTCCTTTATTTCTTTTTGGTCTCTGCAGGACTGAAAGGGATCAAGAGAGCGCAGGTTAAGCTTTTTTTTTTTTTTTTTGTCTTGCACCATTGTTTAATTTAGTGCTCTCTGGATGGGTAGATGGCCAATTGTGGGATCATTTACTAGGGGAACATTATTTTGGGGCATCTCCAGGAAGTCTGACACTTCTGGGTGTGGTGATTTTAATAAAAACAATGTTCAAAGTGTGTGGTCTCCATTTTGAAGGTGCTGTTTGAGGGAGGGTTAGACGTGGCCTACCTTGAGGAAGTACATCCCTGAGGGTAGATTTTGAGGTTTCAAAGTCACACACCATTTCCAGGCCCCTCTTTCTGTTTCCTGCTTGCAGTTAGAGATGTTGAGCTCTGTTGTTCCTGCATCATGGCTGCCTCTGATGGCTATGATTCCCTGCCACTATGGAACCGTATGAAAGCCCAAATGAAATCTTTTATAAGATGCCTTGATCGTGGTGTTTTATCGCAGCAACATAAAAGTAACTACTACATGTCCCTTCTCCAAGATATCTCACATGTAAAGCAAATATCACCAGAGCTCCGAAAGTCAGAAAGCTAAAAAATGCTTAAGGTCCAAAAGGGGACTATGTAGTAACGAAGTGACGCCACCAGAGGGCAGGATAGACTTTGCAGAAACCCATGAGCGGGAAAGAGGTACCCAAGTTCCTCTGGGAAAGAAGCCGTGGGTTAAATGCAAATTTCATTGACGTTTTCCCTCGCTTACTTACTGAAACCCACCCCAGCCGGAGGTCCTAGCTTTCGCTCTACGTACTGTTCTCTGTACTTGCCACTGACCCAGAACCGACTCTTGCCCGGAGGAAGGCCGCAGCATTCCCCGAGGATCCCCAGACCCAAGGTGGCTAACGGGAGGAGCTGGGAGGGTGCTGGGGCGGCAAAGGATGGAGGGAGAGCGCGGAAGGGCGTAGGGAAAGGGAGGCCTTGATTCCCTGAGGACAGTAGACAGGTTAATGTGAGAACAGGTGTTTGGTACCTGTAGAGTGCACCATAGGAAAGCAAAGAGGCTCCCACAGAACAAGGGCGCTCAAGCATCCTACTGGGGAGAGGGACGGGCCCCGTAGACAGCCTGCGAGGTGCTTTGGGAAAGTGAACAAACGCGAGGTTAGAGCGGATGGATGATGGCTTGAGACAGAGTTCCTCCGAGGGTGAGCTGACTTCGAGCTTCCTCTCCTGGGACAAGTCTATCGTTCTTCCCTGATGACACTCCCAGGGAAGCATTGATGATGTTAGGGAATTCTCGCGAAAGCTCTTTCTCCATGCTCATCTTAAAGGATTCCAAAGTGGTACACTTTGGGCCGCCACCGTGTCCTGTACCCTGCAAGGGGTCAGGGCAGGAGTTATTTGCCAATCAGGGCTTTCCTAATGAGCGATCCTCAGAGGTCAGCTCCACCAGGGAAGGAGGGGTCTGCTCCCAGAGGGCCCCTGCTAATTTCCACGCTGGCGGCCGGGTCGGGGTGGGGCCCTGAAGGTGCCACTCCCTTGTATCTGTTTATATGTGTTTATTTTTATTGCATCAGAGGCTGTAGTTTCGGGTTCAGTAAAGGACTCCACCGGTTTTTTCCTTCTAAGGGGAGAGCTAAGAGCACTTCCTCTTTACCCAATTTTAATTCCTTGTTTTGTTTTCTATTAAACTGTCAAGTTTCAAGTGTACTCAGCCCCTGCCTTCTCACCCACCCTCATGCCCAGTTGTGGCCTAATCGAGGGAGGAGGGCAGGGAACCCAGAAATCCCGCTTTGTCAACACCCCACATTATTTTGGTGGCACTGCTTCTTTGTAGACCCTTGCGCCCCCGCAGAATAGAAAGCTGGACTTGTCTGATTTTTGTCCGTGGCCTGCAATACTTTGCTCTGACTGGGCCCGTTCTGCCCTTCTCCAGCTGTGCTCTCTGTCAACACTACCCAAAATGATTACAGATTCAACACAACTCCTATAGAAATTCCAGCAGCCCTTCCCATCCTACCATTCAACTGCTAATCATTTTTGTTTGTTTCTCTACAAAAATGGAAACGCTGACCCTCAGAGTCATCTGGGACCATAGGGCCCCCTGAAGAGACCGAACAATCTTGGAGAAGAATAAAGATGGATGACTCATACGCCCCATCTTTGAAACTTACTTCAAACCTACAGTAATCAAGGCAGTGGGGTTCTGGCATAGGGACTAAGAGATGGATTGAAGAGATGGAAAGCCCAGAGAAACATTTGCAGACATAGGTACATTTACAGAAGGGATGTTAAGACTAAACATACATTTTTAAAATTTATTTTTCTATTATCAGCTTGATACAGTATAAATGCTTATCCTAATAGTGAAATGTTTCATTGAGGCTTGCCCAATGATTGGGTAAAACCAAAACTTACTATAAGCCACAGTCATCCTGGGGTCTCCCCTGCTATATAGCCTCCCTGGTTCTGTGGGTTGCAATCTGATTGTTCTTTGCTTTATATCTAGTATCCACTTATGAGTGAGTACATACCATGTTTGTCCTTCTGGGTTTGGGTTACCTCACTCAGGATGATCTTTTCTAGTTCCATCCATTTGCCTGCAAATTTCATGCTGTCACTGTTTTTCTCTGCTGAGTAGTACTCCATTGTGTATATGTACCACATTTTCTTAATCCATCCTTCAGTTGACGGGCATCTAGGTTGTTTCCAGGTTCTGGCTATTACGAATAGTGCTGCTATGAACATAGCTGAGCATGTATCTTTGTGGTATGATTGAGCATTCCTTGGGTATATGCCCAAGAGTGATATGGCTGGGTCTTGAGGTAGATCGATTCCCAATTTTCTGAGAAACTGCCATACTGATTTCCACAGTGGTTGTACAAGTTTGCATTCCCACCAACAGTGGAGGGGTGTTCCCTTTGCTCCGCATCCTCTCCAACATTGACTGTCATTAGTGTTTATGATCATAGCCATTCTGACATGTGTAAGGTGCTATCTCAGAGTCATTTTGATTTGCATTTCTCTGATGATTAAGGATGTTGAGCATTTCTTTAAGTGTCTTTCAGCCATTTGTGATTCTTCTTTTGAGAATTCTCTGTTTAGCTCTTTAGCCCATTTTTTAATTGGATTGTTCAGTATTTTGATGTCTAGTTTCTTGAGTTCTTTATATACTTTGGAAGTCAGTCCTCTGTCAGATGTGGGGTTGGTGAAGATCTTTTCCCATTCTATAGGCTGTCTTTTTGCCTTATTGACCATGTCTTTTGTCCTACAAAAGCTTCTCAGTTTCAAGAGGTCCCATTTATTAATTGTTGTGCTGCTGGTGTTGTATTTAGGAAGTGATCTCCTGTGCCAATGCATTCAAGAGTACTTCCTATTTTCTCTTCTATTAAGTTTAGTGTAACGGGATTTATGTTGAAGTCTTGATCCACTTGGACTTGAGTTTTGTGCTTGGTGACAGATATGGATCTATTTGTAATCTTTTACATATTGACATCCAGTTATGCCAGCACCATTTGTTGAAGATTCTTTCTTTCTTTCTTTCTTTCTGTCTTTCTTTCTTTCTTTCTTTCTTTCTTTCTTTCTTTCTTTCTTTTTTGGTCTTTTGAGATAGGGTTTCTCTGTAGCTTTGGAGCCTGTCCTGGACCAGCTCTGTAGACCAGGCTGGCCTTGAACTCACAGAGATCCACCTGCCTCTGCCTCCTGAGTGCTGGGATTACAGGCGTGCACTACCACCACCCAGCTAGATACTTTCTTTTTTCCATTGTATAGTTTTGGCTTCTTTGTCAAAAATCAGGTGTTCATATGTGCATTGATTAATGTCAGGGTCTTCAATTCGATTCCATTGGTCTGTATATGTCAGTTTTTATACTAGTACCAGACGGTTTTTATTACTATAGCTCTGTAGTAGAGCTTGAGGTCAGGGATAGTGATGCCTCCAGAGGTTGCTTTATCATACAGGATTCTTTTAGCTATCCTGGGTCTTTTGTTTTTCCATATGAAGTTGAGTAATATTCTTTCCAGATATGTGAAGAATTGTGTTGGTATTTTGATGGGGATTGCATTGAATCTGTAGATTGCTTTTGGTAAGATTGCAATTTTTACTATGTTAATCCTGCCTATCCATGAGCAGGGGAGATCCTTCCATTTTCTGATATCTTCTTCACTTTCTTTCTTTAGAGGTTTAAAGTTCTTATCAAAAAGGTCCTTCACTTCTTTAGTTAGTGTTATCCCAAGGTATTTTATATTATTTGTGGCTATTGTAAAGGGTGATATTTCTCTGATTTCTTTCTCAGCCCTTTTTCCCTTGTATAGAGGAGGGCTACTGATTTTTTTGAGTTGATCTTGTATCCTGCCACTTTACTGAAGGAGTTTATCAGCTGTAGAAGTTCCCTGGCAGAATTTTTGGGGTCACTTATATATACTCTCATATCATCTGCACATAGTGAAAGTTTGACTTCTTCCTTTCCAATTTGTATCCCTTTGATCTCCTTTTGTTGACTTATTGCTCTAGTTAGAACTTCAAGTACTATATTGAATAAATATGGGGAGAGTCTACAGCCTTGTCTTGTTCCTGATTTTAGTGGAATCGCTTTGAGTTTCTCTCTGTTTAATTTGATGGTGGCTGTTGGCTTGCTGTAAATTGCCTTTATTATGTTTAGGAATGTTTCTTGTATTCCTGATCTCTCTAAGACCTTTATCATGAAGGGGTTAAACATAAATTTTTAATGTTATTGAATTGCATACATAAGTACTATATTTCCATTCTAACCTCTCTCCTGTTCCTCTCACTCCCTTGCAAAATATTGGCCTCTTCCTCTTTCTTTATTATTGTTACACATATATCTCTATCCATCCATCCATCCATCCATCCATCCATCCATCTATCCATCTATCTATCTATCTATCTATCTATCTATCTATCTATCTATCTTAAATGAACTGAGATTGGTACAGGACACGTCAAGACCAAGTTCTCAGCACACAGGAAATTTATTTACCCTAGAGAGACAATGGACAAGGAATAAGAGACCAAGGAGAGTGGAGAAAAGGGGCAAGGGAGATGGGGAAGGGATATTTTCCCCGAGGGACAAAGGACTACATTGGGGAATATTATCTTAAGGTGTGTTACTTTTGCATGTGTTGCATTTGTTTAACTCTGTGAAGCTGGGTTACTGTGCCTGTCTAAAACACCTGATGGTCTAATAAAGAACTGAATGGCCAATAGCGAGGCAGGAGAAAGGATAGGCAGGGCTGGCAGGCAGAGAGAATATATAGCGGGAGAAATCTGGGAGGAAGCAGCCAGAGAAGGAAGAGGACTTCAGCTACACAGCAAGCCACAGAGTAAGAGTAAGATTTACTAAGATTTATGGAAGTAAGAAAACAGGAAAAGCCCAGAGGCAAAAGGAAGATGGGATAATAAGTTAAGTAATGCTGGCTAGAAACAGCCTAGCTAAGGCTGGGCATTCATAAGTAAGAATAAGCGCCAGCAGTTGTGGCGCATGCCTTTAATCCCAGCACTCAGGAGGCAGGGCCAGGCGGATCTCTGAGTTTGAGCCAGCCTGGTCTACAGAGCGAGATCCAGGACAGGCTCCAAAACTACACAGAGAAACCCTGTCTCGAAAATCCAGGAGAAAAAAAAAAATAAGCCTTCATGCATGATTTATTTTTATTTGGGAGCTGGGTGGCGGGCCCCCCAAAAGAATAAAAGAGTTAAAATGAACACCAACAGGACTGCCTCTGGATAGAGAGGAGTCAGAGGCAAATGGTAGTTTATAAATGGAAAAGGGGAAACACTGTGTTAGGATGAGTTGGTTTGTTTTGATTGGGCATGTAGCCAAAAGGGGTCTTTTGATTGCTGGACTTCAGTACTTTGAAGCTGGACCTTGATGGTCAGCCTCTGGAGGAGGAAGTGGCCAAACGAGGGACTGGACCTTGGGGGCTAGCCTTAGGAATGTAATCTATGGTTTAGTAGGGAGGGAGTGGGGAAAAGCAAGGCCTGCCAGAGCTATGTCTGCCATGCTCCAGCCTACTAGAGTCCTTTGTATGTATGTATGTTTGTATGTATGTGTATATGCATGCATGCATGCATGTATGTATGTGTACGTATGTATATGTGTATGCATGCATGTATCTATGTGTGTATGTATATGTGTGTATGTATGTGTGTATGTGTGCATGTATGTGTGTATGTATGTATGTATATGTATGTATATACACACACAGCAGCTGAGTTCATTTAGTGTTGCTCCTATGTGCTTAGTTAGGGCTGACCCCTTGGGATCAGATGACCTATCAGGGGCTAGTTCCTGGAGAAGACTGATTCAGCCTTTCTCAGCAGCTCTTAACTGCGATTCTTGATCCAGGGTGGGGCTCTTGTGTGACGGTGTTTCCTGGGGGAGATACAACACACACATCTACTCACCCCAGACAGGGTATCCATTGTGGGTCTGGGGTCAAGTTTTGGTTTTAGTAAAGTAGAGTTTTTTTTTTTTTTTAATTATTATTAAGAAACTGGACAGGACCAAACCAGAGTAAGGCCCTGGTTATTATTAGTCCGAGGATCGTAAAGGCAAAAACTGTGAAGCTGTAATTTTGGGGAGCCAAATCAACTCATATCCTATCTGGGTGTGGGCAAGGTTTGATTTTGTAACAGACATCCAAGGAGATGCCTTAACCGTCTAAACAAGTGTTTCATACAGAAGTAGAACTTAGCAGTTAGCCTATTTAATCTTGTGATATATTACCTTGTAGGAATAGCTGAGGCTGTGAAATACTTTGCAACAAGCTGGGAGGTGGTGGTGCACGCCTTTAATCCCAGCACTTGAGAGGCAGAGGCAGACAGAAGTCTGAGTTTGAGGCCAGCCTGGTCTACAGAGTGAGTTCCAGGAAAGTTGGGGCTACACAGAGAAAACCCTGTCTGCAAAAACAAAACAAAGTGAAACAAAACAACAAGAACAGCCCAACTACACCGGGAAGTCTCCCGTCCTCGGCCAGCTGACAGATTACATTCAAGGTAAGAGAAACTTCATCTTACAATTTTGTTTTTTACAAGCCTAGCTGTAGCTAGAGTTGTCCTGCCTGGCCCAGTCAGGACAAATCTCTCTCACCTGCCAGTCCCATAGATGCTCAGACCCAACCAAGTAAACACACAGAAACTTATATTGCTTACAAACTGTATGGCCATGGCAGGCTGCTTGTTATCTACCTTTTCTATCTTAAATTAACCCATTTCTGTTAGTCTATACTTTGCCACATGGCTTATGGCTTACTGGTGTCTTTACATGTTGCTTTCCATGGCAGCGGCTGGCGGTGTCTCTCCCCAGCCTTCTACTTCCCAGAATTCTCTTCTCTCTTGTCCCGCCTATACTTCCTGCCTGGCCACTGGTCAATCAGAACTTTATTTACATAGAGCGATATCCACAGCACCCAGCACTGTAAGTTCAGCCTCTAAACATAACATTCACCATCACAGAATCCATGACAGGCCAAAGTATGTGGACACCACCAAAGTCCAACTCGGTGAACCAATGAGTTTTATTGGGGTTACTTACAGGAACGTGAGTAAGGAGTTACTTACAGGAGCAGAAATGACTCAAACACAGTTGTATCACCAAACCCCACCCCAAGAAAGCTAACAGCTCACAAAGCCAGTAATCTGGAGCACACTGCACAGCCTGTAGGCAGCTCAACATGGGGGAGTGTCCTTTCCTGGTGCCTCAGTTGGTCTAAACCTCTTCCAGGCGGCTCAGCTGGTTTGTGTTTCTTCCAGGAAGCTGTTCTGGTCTCAGTCAATTCTTTGCGACTTTTTTATTCTTAGAGTCTTCTTTGCAGCTCAGCTTCACTTCTTCTGAAACGGACTCTCAGCTTTTATTGCTGACTCTAGCAGGAGGGGCCTAGAGAATCTAGTCAGTTTCAGGGACTTCTTGAAGCTATTTTGAGCTGTTTACTTTCCTGCTTAAGGAGTTTCCCTGCAGGATAGAATGTTTCAGTCTCTGAGGAAACTGCTACACAACATTCTACCCCTTCCTCAGCTCTTACGTTACATTCTTTCCACCCCTCTCTTGCAATGATCCCTGAGCATTAGAGGATGTGACTACAGATACCCACCTGGGGCTGAGAAACAGGCCACTGTGCCACAGTAACACTTATTCTCCAGAGCTTCACTCGCAGTTATGAGTTGAAGTTGAAAACAATAGTGATCTATGGGTGTAAAAACACGTTTAGAAGGCAGTTGGCTATCCATCGCATCCATCTAGAAAAATCATGTAGTTGCTTCCCCATTGGGGCCTATGACTTCCTCAGCTGAAGCTTTTTGTCCGTACCAGATGTGAACTCCTTTTTGTGGAATGGGCCTTAAATCCAATTGGAAGGCTGTTGGTCTTATCCATGATAACTGAGCCACTATTGCACAATCAGGTACACCCTGCTGCTGGAAAGTCAGTATTTCAACAAGCAGGAATGTTGGTGAGAATTCTACATCTTGATCCGCAGGCAACAGGAGGCAACTGTGTCACAATGAGCATAGCTTGAGCAAGGGAGACCTCAAGCCCACCCCCACAGTGACACACTTCCTCCAACAAGGCCACACTTCCTAACAGTGCCACTTGAGGTTATGGGGGCCTATTACATTTAAACTACCTACCCACCATCAACTTTTGGCTGAGTCTACAATACTAGACATAAATTCCCTCCTGTGGAGCGGGCATCAAGTCCAATCCAAAAGTGGTTAGTTACCCTTTCTGCTAGTTAGCTTCCTCTGTCAGTTTAGCTTAGTTCAGAGTTATCTGAGGGAGCCTCAACTGGGGAATTGCCTCAGTTTGGTTGGTTTGTGGGTGTGTCTTTGGGGTCATTTTCTTGGTTGCTAATTGATGTAGAAGGGCTGAGTCCACTGTGGGCGGTGCTACTCCTAAGCAGGTGGGCCTGGGTTGTCTAAGAGTGCTGGTGAGCAGGAGGTAGAGGGAGTAAGCCAATAAGCAGCATTCCTCCATAGTTTCTGTTTCAAGTTTCTTCCTTGCTGGAGTTCCTATCCTGATGGAATTCTTGTCCTGACTTTCCTCAATTGTGTGTTGTGACTTGATGTGTAAACTAAACAAACCCTTTCCTCCTCTAACTTGGTTTTGGTCATGATGTGTATCACAGCAACAGAAAATGAACTAGGGCATTCTTATAACAAACTTTTTACTATCAAACCAGAGTGTGGGTCAGTATTGCTGCACACAGGGTCTACCGCTAGCTATCGATGACAATTCTCCCTCAGTAACCTGCATAGCACCTTCCTGAACTGTGAATGTTAGCCAACAGGGAGGAAGCTTCTGGCCCAGGTTCAGTTTGGATTCTCTAAGACCCTTTAGTAGGAGGATCTTATTTGGTTCTGGTGGGAAAACAACGAGATTGGCAATTGCCTGCATTATTTTGAAGGTCTCAGAGGCCTCTCTGATTAACGAGCCATAGGAAGGTAGCCTATCGGCAATGAGATTTTTGTTTAATAGCCTATGGTTTCTGGGAATATCTGATCCACCCACACAGAGTGCTCTATTCAAATTTTTGTTTTAATTTTTCATTTTAATTTAATCTTTATTAGCTCAACAAGGATTAGATTTCATTATTGTTCTTCCATACATTGTATTAGTTGACTCTCCCTGTACCCTTCTCCTCTCTCATTTCCCTCCCCCGCTTCTCCTCTTATACTTTCCCACCCCCAGGATCCCCGTTCCACTTTTAATTTACATTGTTCTGCTACACACAAAGACACCCAACATACTGTAAGCTTATTTCCTTCTCTCCCAGTGTCTCTACTTTCCTGGGCACATGGTCACTCCCACATAAAAGCACACATATAAATGTTAGAAACCAGGATCCAATCTGAATGAGAACATGCAGCATTTGTCTTTCCAAGCCCAAGTTACCTCACTTCATATAATATTTTCCATTTCCATACACTTTCCCGCAAATCTTATAGTTCCATCTTTCTTTGCAGCTCAGTGAAATTCCATTGGAACATCTACTATATTTTCACTGTCATTCATAAATAGTAAAAAGTCTTAAAGACAATAAAATGCTAGGCGGTGGTGGTGCATGCCTATAATCCCAACACTCAGGGGCAGAGGCAGGTGGATCTCTGTGAGTTCAAGGCCAGCCTGGTGTACAGAGCAAGATCCAGGACAGGCACCAAAACTACACAGAGAAACCCTGTCTCGAAAAACCAAAGCAAAAAACAGAATAAAACAAAACAAGACAGGGTCTTGTCGTGTGGCCCATGCTGGCCTTGAATTCCTGGTTCCTCTGCCTCAGGCTCCTAACACAAGGATTACATGTGTGTCCCACCCTGCCTGGCTTATGATTTTCATTTCATATTATCACTAAGTATTTGATAGATTTATCTTCTTTGGTGATGGCTTTTTTATACTGCCGGAAATGGCTTTTCTATTCTTATTTCAACTTTTCATTTGCTAGTATTTAGAGATGCAATGGATCTTAACATACTGACATTGAATCCAGATATTGTGCTGAAGTTACTAATTAAGTCTAATAGTTTGTTTACAAATTATTTTAGCTTTTCTAAGTATACAATCATCTGCAAATAATGGTAGATATAGTTCTTCCTTTTTCCTTCCTTCCTTCCTTCCTTCCTTCCTCTTTCTTTCTTTCTTTCTTTCTTTCTTTCTTTCTTTTCTTTCTTTCTTTCTTTCTCTCTTTCTCCTCATCTTCTTCCTGTAACACGAATTGCTAAACAGTCTTATTAATAAAAACCTGGAGCCAGATATTGGGGTAAATTCTGAAAGATCAGAGGAATAGGACAAGACAAAGCCAACCTCACCTCACCAACCCTCAGCTTCCAAAGAGACCTACTTCCTGTATACCCACACCTATATTCCTTTCTGTTCTGCTAACCCATTTCTTCTCTCTGCCCAGCTACATCACTTCCTCTTCCTGCCCAGCTGTCACTTCCTGTCTGTCTGTACAGACTGCTAGACTTTTAAGGTTAACTAGTGTTGGAATTTAAGGCGTGTGCCACCGTGTGACTCTATTCCCAGTGTGGCCTTGAACTTGCAGAGATCCAGACAGATCCCTGCCTCCTGAGTGATAAGATTAAAGGCATGTGCTACCATTGCCTGACTTCTATGTCTAATATAGTGGCTGGCTTTTTTCTTTGAGCCTCAGATAAACTTTATTGGGGGACACAGATAAAATATCACCACATCTTCCTTCTCATTTTCTTTTGAGATAGGGTTTCTCTATGCAGTCTTGAGTGCCCTAGAACTGGCCTCAAACTCACAGAGATCCACTTGAGTGCTGGGATTATAGGTGTGCACTAATACCACCCGGAAACTTATTTCTTTTTAAGTGTTTTTTTTTTTATTTCTTTTTCTCACCTATTGTTTTGGCTAGGCTTTCCAATACATGTCAAGTAGAAATCTTTGTCTTGTACTCAGCTTGAATGGGAAAATATTTAATAGCTTGTCCGCAAGTGTAATGTCTCAAATATTATTAAGGACCAGTCTTAAAAATCTTCTCCCCAGGGGCCCAGAAGAGAAGCTACAAATAAATGACTTGAATTATTTTGGGGAAAAGAATCTAAGTACACTGAGCTCTCTTGTCCATCTACTGTATTCCTCCATCATAAAATCCTGTCTACACAGCTTCAGTTCTGCTCTCACGCCTAGCTCCTTTCTTGCTAGATTTCTCTCTACATTTATCTGCTGACCCCTCTATGTTCTATATTAATTCTCTCATCTTAGTTCTGCTCCGTCTTGGTCTTTCTTGTAGTTAGAGTTTTCCTGCCTGGCTCACAGTCAGGACAAATCTCTCTCACCCGCCAGACGCTCAGACCCAACCAAGTAAACACACAGAAACTTATATTGCTTACGAACTCTATGGCCGTGGCAAGCTTCTTGCTATCTAGTTCTTATATCTTAATTTCTGTTAGTCTATAAATTGCCACGTGGCTCGTGGCTTACCAGTACCTTACATCTTGCTTCTCATGGTGGTGGCTTGCAATATCTCTCCCTCCGCCTTCCTGTTCCCAGAATTCTCTTCTCTGCTTCTCCCGCCTATACTTCCTGCCTGGCTACTGGCCAATCAGCATTTTATTTACACAGAGCGATATCCACAGCACTTCCCCATCTCGTTCTTACCCATCTGGCTCTTCCTCATCTTCCATCTCATTCTTCTAGTTCTCTATTCCAAATCCTCTCCACTCCAAATCCTCAGATCTCTGAGGTTTATAGTTATATACCCTGCAATAGCAGTGCTGTAGCTAAACAAGGTCACCAGGCTTGAATTCTTACAGGGTCATAAAAATTCTTGTCTAAGAGTTTCTTTTACAACCCAAAAGGGGAGTGATAAAGGAGGAGGTCAACTAAGAGCTAGTATCAGTTAACATATCAGAAAAAGGGAATTTATGTGCTCAAACTATATTCCTAGAGGTGGTTAGGGAAATGTTAGGAGTCTATAATGTTAATATAAATACCACTAAGGTTGTATAAGAAAGATGGGTCTGAGCTTAATATACCTTAATTCAGGAGATCCTTTGGCTTGGATGCTTGATAGGTACTTCAGATAAAATACACTTTCAGTAGTTCTTGGAAGCATACATAGTATGCAAGGAAATTATTGCAGGAATCGGCTAATATATATACAAAATATCACCAAGACTCTTAAGCCATGGCTTGACCTTTGGAGAAGTTCTTGACCTTTCCAAGTAGTAACTTCTGTGATAGTAGTTGAATTCCATTATGTTTTCTTGAGGCTTGCAGCAGTATACTTGTCCGGGGTTTTGTTTATAGGCATGAGTACATACTTCCTTAAATTAATCAATATACTTTCTAATTCTTAGTTTTCTGAGAGTTAAAATTATGAACAAATGTTTAATTTTATCAATTGCCTTTTTTGGACCTTTTGAAGTTAACATTTTTTTCACTGTTATTTCTGTCAGTGTGATGATATAGTCATTGACTCTCTCTCTTTCTTTCTTCCTTCTTCCCTTCCTTTCTTAAATGATTTTTTAATTTTTATTTTATGTGCATCGGTGTTTTGCCTGTATGTATGTGTGAGGTTGTCAAATCCCCTGGAGCTGGAGTTAGAGATCGTTGTGAGCTGCCATGTGGGTGCTGGGAATTGAACTCGGGACCTCTGGAAAGCGGACAGTGCTTTTAACCACTGAGCCATCTCTCCAGCCCCATAGTCCTTGACTGTTAGATGTTAAATAATGCTGGAAGAGGTCCTCCTTGTGAACGCTTCTGGTCTGGCTTCACTCTTTTGTTGGTGTTTCCTAGTTTGTATCCTTAAAAGAGGCTGACTTGTAACCTTTCACTTTTGTATATCTTTTTAAATTAGAGTGTCAAGATTTTCCTGTCCTTTTTTGTTGTTGTTGTTGTTGTTGTTGTTTTTTCGAGACAGGGTTTCTCTGTAGCTTTTGGAGCCTGTCCTGGACTAGCTCTGTAGACCAGGCTGGCCTCTAACTCACAGAGATCCACCTGCCTCTGCCTCCCGAGTGCTGGGATTACAGGCGTGCGCCACCACCGCCCAGCTTCCTGTCTTTCTGTAGCAAGTTGGCAAGTGTTTCTTTTTCTTTTTCACTGGCAGCTTTATGTAAGTTTTTGAAACTGTACATCAAAAATCATTTGGGCCTGGATTTCATTGGTGGGGGAGGCTGTGAAACGTGCCAGGAATCCTTGTGTTTATTTTTCTCATTGTGTTCTCTCCTCCCTGCTTTAGCATGCTTGCAGTGATCCAGAAAGAGAAAAGTTTTAATGAGATATTTTCCGATTACTTCAAGGAAAATAAAACAGAGATAGCCCATGCAATCCCCAAGCTGTTTCCTTTCCTAGAAAGCCTAAAGGACCATTCCTTCATCACCGACAAAATCTATGCTGTAAGTGACATGCATTCATCACTCTATGGAAACTCCACCCCACATTAACTGGCATTTGGCATCCTGAATGCTAGAGTTCTCTAGCTGGCTAAAAAGCCTTGTGTGTTTTTTCTTTGTTATTTGTCCTATCATGTAGAAGGTAACACGATGCTTCTGCTCCTAACTGGAAACCGTCTCTTCCCAGGCAATTGTGGGAATGGGTGAATGATAAGGCAATGTGGCTGAATTGCGGCAGGCCTGGGGATGTAGACTAGCATTTGCTGGGCTCTCTCATAGCCACCCCCACATTTAGTACCCCTTTATACCACCCCCCATACCACTCCCTGCCCCAATATATACACAAAAGAAAAAAAAGTGAAAGAAAGAAGAAATTGTTAAGGCCCACTGATGGGTCGTGACTGTGACTTACCACAGGGCTAGGTTAAGACAATGGAAGAAGTAGCACATTGCTGTTGCCAGATCTAAGGTTTGTCAACTAATGATTTTTAGGAAATCTGAGAGACAGGACTCGGTGGAAGAAATGGATTGATTTATAAGGAAACAGAAGCCAGGAAATACCCATATGTAGATTTAGTGTGGAGTGCAAGTTATGAGAACTGAATAATAAGTCTTCTCTGGGCTGGCCACAAGACTGCCAGCCTGGGATTTCCTAGAGAAACTGGAACCCATAGGCCCCAGGACAGTATTTCATTATGATGTCTACTGTGTCAGAGGAAACTGTGTTTTGATACTCTCTCTGTTGAACTTTTTAACAGGATTCGTATGAAGCCTGCAGGAACTTGGTTCCTGTAGAGAATGTGGTGTACAATGTCCTTGATCACTTGGAGAAGTTCTCTGGCTGGTCATTTCTATGCATCCTGTTCAACAGAACGAACCTGAATGCATATCCTGGTTTAAGAGAGATCCATAAAAGCTTGGAAACTGGTAATTCCTTCTCTCCTTTTTTTTTTTTTTTTTTTTTTTTTTTTTTTTTGGTTTTTTGAGACAGGGTTTCTCTGTGTAGCTTTGCGCCTTTCCTGGAACTCGCTCTGTAGTCCAGGCTGGCCTCGAACTCACAGAGATCCTCCTGCCTCTGCCTCCCAAATGCTGGGATTAAAGGTGTACGCCACCACCGCCCGGCCTGTAACATTCTATCTTTAAAAAAGATTTTGCTTATCCTTTGACAACCTCGTACATGTACACAGAGTATCTAGATCTTATTGACCCAGACCCCATCGAGTACCCCACAACCCTCCCAACGTGTCCCCCTATGCTTTCACGTTCTTTGTTCTCATCTTTGTCTTCATCTTTTTTCTATTCCTTCTCCTCCTCAAACCTACTGAATCCAATTAGTGCTGCCCATGTGTGCATAGGTGTGGGGCATCCAGTGAAGTATGAACAACTTAACAGTGGCCACACCCCCAAAGAAAAATGATGCTCCCAGCAACCATGAGCTGCCAGTAGTAGCTCAGCTGTGGGTGGAGCCTCATGAGTCCCTCCCCATCAGAGCTGAAGTGCTGATTGGCTTGTTCTTGTGCAGATCTTGTACAGATATCACAGCTGCTATGTGTTCATGATTTCAGCAGTTATATCATGTCCGAAAGACAGAGGTTCATGACACTTCTCCCCATCCTCCAGCTCTTGCATTGTTTCTGCCCCCCTTCTTCAATGTTCCCTGAGCCTTAGGGTAAGGGATTGAGATAAATGTCCCACTTAGATACGACAACTCTATCTCCATTCATTTAATCAGTACAGCTAAATTGCTTTCTGTGTCCCATTGCCTAAACTGGGTAGTGCACTCTGACTCATCTGTGGGCAGCCTTTCAGGGTCTTCTCATGAATCTTGGAGTTTCCTTCAGGGCAGTTGTCTTCCTCCTGATTAGCTCTCAGAGCCCTTAGTGCTTGGGCCTGAGCTGTCCCTGAGGATTCCTTTGCCTTCTGCTTACCTTTCTTCTCCCAAGGAAGCTCAGACTCTCCTCTTTGCTAGCCCCATCTTCGAAGCTCTTGGGATTGTGTGTGTGTGTGTGTGTGTGTGTGTGTGTGTGTGTGTATGGGTCTTTCTATGGTCTTATTCATGCTACTTCAGAGGGAACTCCTGTTCTTCCCTGAGGTCTGTCTAGCCCACAGGAGCACTCCTTCTGTTGGAACTGAAGTAAGCTTCCACTACACTTAATTAAGCAATTAATTACTTAATTTTTTAATGATTTTCCCCCTTGTGCCATCATCCTTAGAACCTGTGAGAGGAGCTGGAGAGATGGCTCAGCAAATTAAGAGCATCTGCTATTATTGCAGAGGACCTGAGTTTGGTTCCCAGCACCTACACTGGGTAGTTCACAACCACCTGGAACTCTAGCTTCATGGGATCCAATACCCTCTTTTGGCCTCTGCAGTGCTTGTACTCACGAGCACACACTGACAAGAAGATGCACAGACATGCACATAACTTAAAAACAAAATAAATCTAAAAATATCAAAAATAAAACCTCAAGAGGTTCATTGTTTATATCAGTGGTTCTCAATCTTCCTAATGCTGCGACCCTTTAATACAGTTTTTCATGCTGTGGTGACCCCCAACCATAACATTATTTCATTGCTACTTCTTAACTATAATGTTGCTATCGTCATGAGTAGTAATGTAAATACCTGTGGTTTCCAATGGCCTTAGGTGATTCCTGCAAAAGGTCATTCAGCCCCCTGAGGGGGTTCATGACCCACAAGTTGAGAACCGCTAGTCTACAGGGTTTCTGCGGTTTCGCTTTTTCTTTCTCCTCTTGGTTGCCTTGTAGGAAGGGAAAAACAATATCTAGACATAAGCCATTGATATCCAGAGCGACCCAAGTGCTGGAAGTTCCCACTGACATACGATACCTCATAGCTGTTTCATCTGTGTGATTGTTCCCGCCCAACCCCACTGTCCACGAGGTTGAGATTTGTCACGTGTCTACAGGGACTAACGATGTTCTCTCTCTGCTCAGAGCTACAGGACAAATATTTATCCCAGAGAAGAAAACAAGACCAGAAACTTGCCACCAAACAGCCACGCTATGAGCAAGGTACTTAGAACCGAGTGGAATTTTGGTTAGCTAAGAGGAAAAGGAGACATGGAACTGAGCTCCTCGGGTGGTGGGGTGATTAGTGAGAGTGGGGGGTGCGGGTGCAGAGAACTCCCAAGGAAGAGAAAAGGTAGATGAGTGCTACTTAGGAGGAGGAGGAGGAGGAGAAGCAGAAGCAGCAGCCAGGTGGTGGCGCTTACCTTTAATCCCAGCACTTGGGAGGCAGAGCCAAGGGGATCTCTGTGAGTTAGAGGCCAGCCTGGTCTACAGAGCGAGATCCAGGACAGGCACCAAAGCTACACAGAGAAACCCTGTCTCGGGAAAATAAAAATAAAAAAGAAGCTGGGTGGTAGTGGCATGGCTTTAATTCCAGCACTCAGGTGGCAGAGGCAGGCAGATAGCTGTGAGTTCAAGGTCAGCCTGGTTAACAGAGTGAGTGCCAGGACAGCTGGGGCTATACCAAAAAATCCTGTCTTGAAACTGTACCCACCACCACCACCACCACCAAAAAAAAAAAAAAAAAAAAAAAAGACTTATTTACTTTATTTCATGTATATGAGTGTTTTTGCTTGCATGTCTGTGCATGGGGTGCATGCCTGGTGCCCACAGAGGTCAGCTCCCCTGCAACTGGAGTTACAGACAGTTGTGAGCTACCATGTGGATGCTGGGAAACAAACCTGGGCCCCCTACAAGAGCAGCAAGTGCTTCTAACCACTGATCCATCACTCCAGCCCTGGTGCAGCTTTGTGTGAAGTTACGAATGACCTGACCCTAACATTGTTAGGATGTGGTTGGGACACACTCTGCTCGGTCGTATCGAGTGTATCTGATGTCACTAGGCGCCTGAATGTGGATTCTAAGAAAGAGTTCTTTGGGGGAGAGCTGTGAGGGGCTCAGAACTGTGGGTCTACATTGAACAGCATTGAAGAAGAGACATTTGCTGATAGCAAAAGTGATCAATAAATAATGAATCTGGGACTGTTCAAGAGTAGGGAGATATAGACATGGAGAGATTGAGAAGAAGTAGCAGAAATACAAGACCAGTGCATGGATACTTGGAGAGTCACAAACAGGAAGAGGGAAATGGGAATGAAAGGCACAACAGAAAGGACAAAAGACACATAAATAAAAGCTACCAGTTGCCGACAGCTCACTTGCATTAGTGTCTGTCTTTGACTGCTGTGGAGTCAGCATTTGAGTTGCTACCTAAGACTGGTGTCACTTGGGTGCACAGTTTGAAGGTGAGGACACTGAACTCTGGAGAGACCACATATGTAGTTTTCACGGATGAGGCATCCAGAACCCAGAGCCTGCATTCTTAACCCTGTGTGGCTACCTAGAGGGTTACTGGAAAGGCAGAAACAGGCAGCAGAAGCAGGGGACATGTGGAGAGAAAGATCCTGGAACCAAAGAACAGCAAGACACCAGAATGACACCAGATACTCATGAAAAGGCCAGTGGGGTGTGCCTTCAGGTGTCCTAGAGCCATGGATATGAAGACAAGTCACCACCAGGTGCTAGAGTGGCCCAGGGAGGACTCTACTCAGCCAGCGGTGAAGGGGTGAACCTTGCACCCTACTCTCATGACCTGAGTCTGACCTCAAGAATCAGGGGTAATCTGTCATCTCCAGATGAGCTCTGAATTGATGCTTCAAGGGGCTTTTGCACAATAAAGACAGAAGAGAACCCCTACTTCACTTCTGAAATAAACATCTATTTTTTGCTTCATAGGAGCTGGTGATGGCTGTTCTCAAAGACGTCTGACCCGGACACCCTCAGATCCCTCCTCATCTGATGGTCTGTTCTTGTTGACTCTCTGCCTGCTGAGGTCTTGTCTCATTTCATCATGTACTTTGGACCATCTGCTTGTGTTACTGACTGTCCAGAGTGCACCTGTCATTTCTCCAAGTTCAGGGTTTAAATGCCAGAGTCTTTGTCCTCTAGATTGCTTGGGAGGGTTTCTGTACCTGTCTGTTTAATTCATTAATGCACTGAACTAAAAACTGCAGGTTATTTTATTTATTTATTCATGTTTATATGTATTGGTGTTTTGCTTGCATATATGTTTGTGCATCATGTGCATGCAGAGTCCTTAAGGCCAGAAGGTAGCTTCAAATCTCTGTAACTAGAGTTAGAGGTGATTGTTAGCTACTATGTAGGTGCTCAGAACTGAACCCAGGTCTTCTGGAAGAGCAGTCAATGCTCTTAACTCCTGGGTCATCTCTCTACTATCACATTTCAGGTTCTTATTCATAATGTCAGTGTCATGTTAATAAAAGTACATTGTTGTCTAGGGGCCATCCAATCTGGAAGTCGAAAAAGACTGTCAGAGTCTGCATGGGACGCAAGGTCAAAGCATACAAATACAGACCATTCGGTTTTCCATCCACGTGAGTCTCATCAAACCAACTGTGAACCCGCCCAAGCAGGTGAGGCTGGGACAGTCTGGTATCTGCATGGGTGATGGGTGGCAGGTGTCTGCCACATATCCAAGAGCAATGGAGGTGTCTTTGCTGTTCCATATGATCAGTGTTTAAAGACAAAGCTCCAATCACAGCAGATTGGACCAATGTCCGCAGCAAGGACATTGTAAATGTTGTTTCTGATATTTTCTCTGGCAAGGACAATCATAGAAATAGAGGCTGGGAGACAGCAGTGAAGGAGAAATGATACAGTGATGAATGACCTGGAAAGTCCTGTAGATGTAACCATCTTGTTAAATAAGAAACACAGAGCCAGTTGCAGAGTTAAAAACCACGAGGTCAGAGCAAGAGCAGAAAACCTTACCCTTCACTGCTTCTGCTATCCTTCCTCTCTGCAAGAGACCTTCTCCTTCCTCTCTGCAAGAGACCTTCTTCTGTGTGTCCCATCTTTTTTATAGACTTTCTGTTCTGTTTCTCAGTGGTTGTAAACCCAGCCACATGACCTCCTCATCACTGCCTGTTTGTACAGACCTCCAGGTCTTCTATGGTTGGTATTGAGATTAAAGGCGTGTGTCTTTCTGCCATGCTGGCTGTGTCCTTGAACACACAGAGATCTACCTAGCTCTGCCTCCCAAGTGCTGGGATTAAAGGCGTGCACCACTACTGCCCAGCTTCTGCTTTGGTTTGCTCTGACCTCAAGGCAACTTTATTAACATACAAATAAAATCACATTTCAGTACAAATAAAATATCACTATATTTTCCCTTTTCTATTTTAATGAAAAGAAAAAAAGGAAAAAAGTTATAACTAATATAAGAAAAACTATATACAAAAGTACAATAACTATATATGCCATATATACAAACAATAAATACCTAAACAATGTCTAGTCCATTTGCATTTGACAAATTTAGAGAAAATAATTCCATTATCCTATTTTGGTAAGTCCAAAATGTACCAGATTCACTTTCTATCCTAACTTATATTACTAATGGAACTGTCTTATAACGTCTTTCCAAATTTATACACTTACAGCTCTTAGTGAGTTTTTCTGAAATCCTTAACAAAGATAATCATAACTATAACTAACTGATCTTCAACTCCCTCAGAGACCCAAGAAGGAAATAATACTACCTAATAAAAAATAAAAACAGGAAGTGCATGCAAGCAGCTTCCAAAAAAAAAAAAATGTGAGTTGACAGAAACAGCCAGCTGCCTGGACAGTCACCTGAGGTTTCTCTGCAGTGTTTGGGCATCATCTTCAGCCTATAGGCTTATCGTATCAGACAGACTCATTTGTGAACTAGGATGTATACAAGGTCAACAGTTTGACCTCACATTTGGTGAGAGCAGTCCATGTACCAGAAACACCTGAATTCCATTAGTGCCATGTCATGATTCAGGGTTTTAAATTCTGGAAATTATTGATTTTTTTCAATTCAGCTGTCCATTTTTCTTGGCTGTGTGTATGTGGCTTCATCTTGGCATCCTGTTCTTCTCCACATCCCTCTGTTAAATGCCAGTTTACTATTGAGAGGGGTGAGCTTAGTTATTCTTCAAGAATAACTGTTTCATCTGCTGTTCCATTGCACATCAGAAGCCATTGGCCCACTCCCTGTTCAGGTGTCTTCGAAGAAAAGGGCACGGTACCTTTTCCAGATTGCAAAGGCCACTCACTTCAGGGATGGTGCCATATTGTCCTGGCTTCAGAAGATGCCTTTTGTTAAAGCCACAACCACACTTGTTTTGGCAAGAATCGGTAGTCCTTGGTTTCATGTCCTGTCTGTCCTGTTTGTCAGCAGTTGATTCGAGGATATTTTGTTGTCCAGTGGCTAACTTTTGCCACAATGAAAGTTAACTCCATATGCAGTTTCTTCAATGCCCATATTTTCTCTGAAGTAGATTGGTACTGCCAGGAGCCGACATTCTCATAATCACAGCAAAAAAGAAAAATTCCTAAGTTATTAAAACATTTTAAATGCCATATTCTGTAGATCTCTGAAGGGTTTGAAGATGACCTAAAATATATCTGTTTGATCTTGAAAGCACACCTAATATGACTACAAGTTCAATTGTAATGTCTAACCACTAACTTTCATTTCTATATATCCTAATAGTTGGTAATACTAACATTCAAGGATTAGCAAATTGCATTACATTGTTAAATGAATGGTATAAATACAGTATCTCGAGCATGATTAGAAATATGTGTATGGCATATTCTAACATCTCAATCTCAATAATAATAATAATTTGTATACAATATAAAAGAATCCAATCCAATGTAAAGTATTTAAAACTAGTAATTGTCTTTTTTTTCTTTTTTCTTTCTTTTTTTTTTTTAACAAGCACCTTTTGCCTACCCCTTTTCCTAACCCTTAACAACAACTTGTAACCAACCCTCCTAAACAATGAAAACTATCCCAGTCCCCAAACCCATAAAAAGACCAAAAAACCACCCACCCCACACCACCCCTTTGGGAATGTGGGTGTCGTATGATTAAAATTGCTTCCTGCTGGGTATGGGCGAAGTTATCTTTATTCTGAAAAGAAAAATTTTGGGTTAATTGTCAAATTCTAGGAAAAGTAACTATATTCTTTGTTATCCATAATGCCAAAGTTCAGCGTTTATCTCAAGTTCTTATTCAAGTAGTCTTTGAAACTGGATCATCTCAGCTAGCCATCTCAGAATTGCTATAAGCACTTTGTAGTCCAAAGCTGATCTGTAGATGATGTTTGTCAGCTTAGTGATATTATTTTCCATGTGGAATTGTCGTTGTGGGGCCCCATCTTCTTCCTGGAGATTTCAGTTGATGTTAGGCCTGGCCGTGATTTCCTGCAGAAAACTGAAAAGAGACTCGAACACAAAGACATATATAGGCAGTTAATCGAAGCCTTTTCTCTAGAATTAATTAGTACTCTATATGACCATTATTATCTTAACAAAGTTTAATATATATATATATATATATATATATATATATATAGTAAATTTTGATATAAAATTCATACTTTAAGAAAAGTTTAAAGAATCAGAATAGAATCAAAGAATTGAGATTAGTAATAGAATAGTCCCTTAATTAATTTGTTTTTTCTCCGGTCCCATGTCAGAAGACGGCTCTTTCTTCTGGTATGATACAGGGAGTTTGCATTTTCCTTTTAACAACATGCTTGAGTTTAAAAAAAGAGAGAGCCATTCTCCAACTCCAAAATCAGCGTTAAACTTTAATTGAACTGGGACTACAAGAAGACCAATAGTGTTAATTTTTTAGAGAAGAGCAGAAACAAACATTTAGGAAGATTTATGAAATTTTGTAGATGATATACCAATAGGCCATTTTACTCTGTTTCCTGGGACAGATGATTTGTCCTTTTTCTTCAGTTGTCTCATTTGTCCAGTGTTCTTCAGATTCCTTAGTCTTCATTCTCCTAAAAGACAAAAACAAAAACCCTTCCCCAAGACTAATTTTGGGGAGGTTCCCTTTTGGCAAGTTACATCTGATTAAATGAAAAGGCCTGTATTAATGGCATAAGTGAGTTTAAACTGGATGGTCATGTTGGTTGATGAACTATCACCTCCTCTAATTAAGAGGTCTCTCTTGTTCAAATAGAACCTTTATCAATTTTGATGGTACCCACAGCTTATCTTCTCCTGCAGAAACAAAAGCAAAACCTCGTCCCCAACGTAACACATACCCTGGTTTCCATTCTGAGGTCAGCACATCCTTGAAGTATATAGGCTGATTTAATTCTGTAGTTTTTTCTATTATCCAATGTCTCTCTGCAGCTGTTGTTCCTTTCTCATTAGCATTAAGAAAATTCAAAGTTAATAGAGCATTGTGCAGTCTATTTCTGGGGGTTTTTGTTACCCCTGTCTGTTTATTTATCATGTCCTTTAGAGTTCTGTTGGATCTTTCTATAACTGCTTGGCCTGTAGGATTATGTGGTATACCTGTAATGTGCTTTATATCATAATAAGCAAAGAACTGTTTCATTTTAATAGAGACATATGCTGGAGCATTGTCAGTTTTAATTTGCGCAGGTATACCCCTGATGGCCATAACTTCTAGCAAATGAGTGATTACAGAATCAGCTTTTTCAGAACTCAAAGCAGTCACCCATTGAAATCCTCAATAAGTATCGATAGTATGGAGTACATATATCAATTTTCCAAATTCCGCAAAGTGAAACACATCTATCTGCCAGATTTCATTCCTCTGAGTACCCTTTGGGTTACATCCTGCTGGTAATGGTGTCTGATTGTGGAAGGAACAAGTAGGACATTTCTTTACAATTTCCTTGGCTTATTGCCAGGTTATGAAAAAATCCTTTTTTAAACCTTTACTATTGACATGATGTTTCTTATGAAATTCTGAGGCCCCCAGCACATTTCCTATCAATAATTTATCAATCTTATCATTACCTTGTGCTAGAGGGCCTGGCAGACCAGTATGGGATCGGATGTGAGTTATATATAAAGGATGACTCCTTTCCCTGATTGTATCTTGTAATTGAATAAATAGTGAAGTTAATTCTGAAGCATCAGGGATAAATTCTGCAGTCTCAATATGTAATACCACCCTTTCAGCATACTGAGAGTCAGTAACTATATTGAGAGGTTCTGAAAAATCCATTAATACCAACAGAATAGCATACAGTTCTGATTTTTGAACTGAATTATAAGGACTTTGAACCACTTTACTTAAATTTTCTGATTTGTAACCTGCCTTTCATTGTTTGTTGGCATCTGTATAAATGTCCGAACTCCAGATATGGGTTTTTCACGTACAATTCGAAGCAAGATCCAATCAGCTCTCTTTATAAGATCAATTCTATTGCTTTTAGGATATTTGCTGTTAATTTCTCCCAAAAAATTACTGCAAGCTCTTTGCCAAGGTTCACTTTCTGTCCATAATTTTTCAATGTCCTCTTTAGTTAAAGGTACAACAATTTCTGCTGGGTCTATTCCTGCTAATTGACAAAGTTTCAATTTTCCTTTGAAAATTAAGTCAGAGATTTTTTCCACATAAGTTTTTAATTTTTTATTTGGTTTATTTGGTAAAAATATCCATTCCAATATAGTATCTTCTCTCTGCATTAATATTCCTGTAGGAGAATGCTTAGAAGGTAAAATAACCAAAATGCAATCCAGCTTTGGATCAATACAATCTACATGTCCTTCATGTACTTTCTTTCCTACCAAGGCCAATTCTTTCTCAGCTTCAGGTGATAATTCTCTTGGACTATTTAAGTCCTTGTCACCTTCTAAGGTTTTGAACAAATTATTCAGTTCATCATTTTTTACCCCAACAATAGTTCGTAGATGAGAAATGTCCCCAAATAATCTTTGAAAGTCAGTAAGAGTCTGTAGGCGATCTTTCCTAATTTGCACCTTTTGAGGTCTAATTTTTTGTAGCTCTATTTTATATCCTAAATATTTAATAGAATCTCCTCTTTGTATCTTTTCAGGAGCAATTTGTAATCCCCAGCAAGGCAATATTTTCTTTACTTCTTCAAACATTCTTTCTAAAGTATCTGCATTTGAGTCATCTAGTAAAATATCATCCATATAATGATAAATTATAGATTTAGGAAATTTTTTACGTATCACTTCCAAGGGCTGTTGTACAAAATATTGGCACAGGGTTGGACTATTCAACATTCCCTGTGGGAGGACTCTCCATTGAAATCTTCTAACTGGTTGAGAATTATTGTAAGTAGGCACCGTGAAAGCAAATCTTTCTCTGTCTTTTTCTTGTAAGGGTATTGAAAAGAAACAGTCTTTTAAATCAATAACTATGAGAGGCCATCCTTTAGGTAACAGAGTAGGCAAAGGAATTCCAGATTGTAGAGAGCCCATTGGCTGAATTACTTTGTTAATTGCTCTAAGGTCTGTTACCATTCTCCATTTACCAGATTTCTTTTTAATAACAAATATAGGAGAATTCCATGGGCTAGTAGATTCTTCAATATGCCAAGCATTTAACTATTCTTCTGCCAGCTCTTCTAAAGCCTGGAGTTTCTCTGTTGTTAAAAGCCATTGATGAATCCATACAGGCTTGTCTGTTAACCATTTTAAAGGTAGAGCTGTTGGTGTCTTTGGAAGATCATCAGTTTTTGTGCCCTGTTCTTGTATAATATGGATGGCTGGTGACCACTCATTAGAATAATACCTTCTAATATTTCTCTCAGAAACATGTGCTAGTTTATGATTTATTTCTGAGGTTGGAGGGATGTTAATCTGAGAATTCCATTGTTGTAACAGGTCTCGACCCCACAGGTTCATAGCTATGTTAGCCACATATGGTTTTAATCTGCCTCTCTGTCCTTCTGGGCCTATACATTCAAGCCATCTTGTACTCTGTTTCACTTGAGATAATGTTCCAATTCCTAACAGTTGAACATTTACCTCCTGAAGAGGCCAAGATAGATGCCAAAATTCTGGTGCAATTATGGTCACATCAGCACCTATGACTACCAGACCAGACAACAAAACACCATTTATTTTTATTGTTAATTTTGGTCTTTGTTCATTTATAGAAGTTTGCCAAAAAATTTTCTTTATGGTTTCTCCTGAATTTTATGTTCTCTCTATCTCAGTTGTTCCATTACTCTGAGTAGCCTGGTTTATTCCAATAGGCATTTGGTTATTTAACTGCTCTGAGTAGGGGTCTCCTCTATGACTGCAGGAAAGGTCTGAACTGGATTCACTGTAGGGGCCTGCCTGAGGCCCCTCTGAGAGTTTCCCAAAGACTGAGACAAAGTATTACCTTGTCTGTCCCGTGCTGATCTACATTCATTGGTCCAGTGTCTTCCCTTACCACACCTTCTACATACGCCGGAAGGAAGGGGCATTCTTTTGCCATTGTTCCTTAAAGAAACATTGTTTCTAGAAGTGCCCTGTTTAACAGTCCCTTTTCAAATGTCCTTGTTTTCCACATCCAAAACATCTGACATTCCTCAAACCTCTTGAAATTGCTTCTCCTACCCACATATTATCGTGATCATGAGCCTCAACATTAACCGTGTCTCTAATCCAATCTTCCAAGGGTACAGATCTTGCCTTTAACAGCCTGATTATTCTCTTGCATGCTGCATTTGCGTTCTCAAAAGCCAAAGATTCAATTATCATCTGGCCAGCTTCTGAATTTGGGACCATTCTCTTTACTGCTGAAGTCAGTCTTTGTAAGAAATCTGTGAAAGATTCTTTTGGGCCCTGTATAACCTTTGTAAGTGACTCAGTTTTCTCTCCTGGTTCAACTCTGTCCCATGCATTCAGTTCCCAGTAAACCTAATGCTCCCCAACTCTAAAAGGAGGGAATGCTAGACAAACCCCCTTCCTACATCCACATGAGGGACACGGCTTGGGTTGGGTTGGGTTGATTATCACTTTTAAAAATTACTTCGTTATTTTTGTTATTGTCTGTGTGGACGATGTGTGTGTGGGTACATGTGTAATATAGCATGTGTGTGGGTACATGTGTAATATAGCATGTGTGTGGGTACATGTGTAATATAGCATGTGTGTGGGTACATGTGTAATATAGCATGTGTGTGGGTACATGTGTAATATAGCATGTGTGTGGGTACATGTGTAATATAGCATGTGTGGGTACATGTGTAATATAGCATGTGTGTGGGTACATGTGTAATATAGCATGTGTGTGGGTACATGTGTAATATAGCATGTGTGTGGCGGTCAGATGACAACTTACAGAAATCAGTTCTCTTTTCCTGTGGGTTCCAGAGATTTGACTCAACTCGCAAGCAGGCTTATGCAGCAAGTGATGTACTCCCTGGGTGATCACACAAACCCAAATCTTACATTCTAGATGACTTCTTTAGTAGACCATTCTGTGCAGGGAGGAGATACTTGTTTCCCCTCACTCACCTCTTGCCTGTTTCACACACCTGAGCCAGCTTCTAGCTGCATCCTAAGATATAAGGGAGGCAAGTTATGGAGGCCTGGGAGATGCTAGAAGCCCAGTATCTGGCTAGAAGCCCTTAAATCTGGTCCCTTGTAGGCTCTTGCTTGCTGTTGTCTGCTTGCCGCTCTCATCCTGCCTGGAGGGGAGGGACAAAGGGACCCACGTAGAGGATGAGGATAGAAAACATAGATGAACCATCAAGTAGTGAGTTACAGAGGTGAGTCCAGCCTGGCTTTTCCAGCTTGGCAGGCATTGGTGTGGAGGTTCTCTTTATCCTGGGTAATTGAAGTCACCACTGAAGCATGAAAGTGTGGATGATCCTCAGACTCACAGGTAAGAGAGATAGATCACAGTAGAAGACCTTTAGGAGGAAGAGGGGAGGGATGAGACTCTGTGGGTGTGACAGAACAGGAAAAGCCCAGCCTTTCTCCAGCGTGTGTGTGTGTGTGTGTGTGTGTGTGTGTGTGTTTCCTGATTACCTCTGTTTCTTGAATACAGGATGTTCATATTTGTGGTGCTGAAACTACTTGGGGTGGGGAAGCTGGAGCCATAACTTTGACGGACAGCAACCAGCACCATCCTGCAGCAAGCCTAAACAGCCACGAGAGCCCAGCCTATGAGTAGGATTCAGGGCCAGGCATCATTACTGCCGACCCTGTACCTGGCAGGGCTGTCATCCTGGCAGCTGCATCTGCTCCAGGCTCTGTGGCTACTGGGGCAACCCTGTTGCCATAACAACCATGTCCTCGGATTCTGCCACTTCAGCTGCCACTCTGGATGCCCTGCTTCAGCCCAGATTGAGTGGCCAGCTGCTGTAGCCACTAGAGCGGCTGCCTTTCACAACCTCTCAGCTTAGACAACTTATTCAGTTGCCAAGGCAACCCCTGCAACCAGCTGCTGGGATGGCCCTGTGGCATGAGGACAGGTGGCCAGCCTTCCTTCTGACTGGAGGTGGATTTTCCTATAGCTTCTTTCGGGGAGCACAGACCTGCCTTTCCAACTCAGGAATCTCAAGTGTAGTGCATCAAACTGAGCACAGCCTCTTTCTTCTTCACAAGCCTCCCTTCCTTCAACTCCTCTTCCCTCTTTGCTAAGGTGGACACATGCCCAGGGCTTCAAGCAGGAGGTCCAGGAGGCCTTTTGGGTCCTTCTTTCCCTTCAGCATCCAGGCCCCATCAGTTACCCTGCTCTGTGAATGTGACCTGACCTGGATGTAACAAAAGATCTGTCACAAAATAGCACTATTTCTGTACCCAGGACATTGGACATGCATTTTGGTGCCATAATAATCCTGGTGTTTATGTGGAAAACTTCAGGGCCAGCAAGATGGCACACCAGGAAAAGGCGTCTGCCATCATGCCTGGTCACCTGGGTTCAATCCTTGAAACCCACATGGTGAAAATTGAGAACTGGTTCCTGAGGGTTGTCCTCTGGCCTCCTTCACTGCGCTCACACAAGCATGCAAGCATGCACCACAATACAAAATTAACAAAAGTGGAAAACAACAGAAACAGTTGTAAGAACTACATTTGTGCAGATAGTTGTCTGTCAGTATCCACAGGAGAAATAGATTCTCATCATGGGTGACTGTGGCAGGAATCTTAAAAGGTCTTATTAATGAAATCAAACCCGAGGCCAGTTATTGTGGTGAATGCTGGAAGATCAGAGAAGCAGAACAAGCCACAGCTACCTCACCTTGCTAGTTCCTCAGGTGATCCTGTTTCCTCAGGCTGGAAGATTCTGAGTCCTCCTCCACATGAATCTCAGCTGAAATGTGTTGCTCCAAAGCCTGAACGCTTAGCCAACCAAATGCTTAACTAACTACATGCTTTTTCCTTTTTAGTTCCTGGTCCTCATGCCTTATATACCTTTTTCTTTCTGCCCCCACTCCCTGGGATTAAAGGTGTGGGTCACCAAGTTTAGCTCTTTCTAAAGTGATCTTGAACTCAGATCCAGCTGGCTCTGCCTCCCAAGTGCTGGGATTAAAGGTGTGTACCACCACCGCCCAACTTCTGTTAGGGCTTACTCTTCCTATTTTCTAGCCACCATTTTTAGCTTTGTTCTAGTGGCTGTCTGTTCTCTGACCCCAAATATGTTTATTTCAGGGAACACACAATATTTCAGGGAACACAATACCCACCACAGGTGACCAAACCCACAGATGTTCAAATCTGTAATGTAACCTATACATCCTCTTATTTACTTTTCTCATTTCTAGATTGCTGACACTATGTAATACAAATATAATATGAATAGTTGCCTTGTTCCATTGTTCAGGGGACAGTGACAAGAAGTAAATGTGTCCATGTTCAGTACAGATATAATCTATTTTTCCAAGTGTTTCTAATCCGTGGTTGGTTGAGTCTTTGGATACAGAACCTGAGGTTGGGACAGTCCTAAGAATTAAGTTGAGAGCTTCAGGTCTTTTTTGTTTGTTTGTTTGTTTGTTTGTTTTCAAGACAGGGGTTCTCTGTGTAGCCTTGGCTGTCCTGGAACTCACTCTGCAGACCAGGCTGGCCTCAAACTCAGAGATCTGCCTGCTTCTGCCCCCTGAATGCTGGGATTAAAGACATGCACCACCTCACCAGGCAGGAGAACTTCAGGTCTTAATAGAGTTAAACATTAAGTTAATTATGTTAGGAATAAAAACTTTGGCTGAGATAGTTTTCAGTTGGTAAATGATAGCAATAGGGCAATGAGAAAACAGAAAAAGACGGCATCGGAAAGAAGCTGAGGACTGAAGGAAGGTGTACTGTAGGGTCAGGCAGAAAACTAGTGTGAAGGTTCCTTCTTTCCTTCTTCCTTCCCTCCCTCCTTCCCTCCCTCCCTCCCTCCCTCCCTCCCTCCTTTCCTCCCTCCCTCCCTCCCTCCTTCCCTCCCTCCCTCCCTCCCTCCCTCCCTCCCTCCTTTCCTCCCTCCCTCCTTTCCTCCCTCCCTCCCTCCCTTCCTCCTTTCCTCCCTCCCTCCCTCCCTTCTTTCCTCCCTCCTTCCTTTCCTCCCTCCCTCCTTTCCTCCCTCCCTCCCTCCCTTCTTTCCTCCCTCCCTCCTTTCCTCCCTCCCTCCTTTCCTCCCTCCCTCCCTCCCTTCTTTCCTCCCTCCCTCCTTTCCTCCCTCCCTCTCTCCCTCCTTTCCTCCCTCTCTCCTTCCCTCCTTTCCTCCTTCTTTTCCTCTTTCCCTCCCTCTCTCCCTCCCTCCCTCCCTCCTTCCCTCCTTTCCTCCCTCCCTTCTCCTGCCCCCACCAGGTCTTATATGTAGCCATGTTGACCTTGAACTCATAATTGACCCTCAAGTCTCAACCTCGCAAGTGCTGTGATGACAGGTGTGAGTCACCATGCTCAGCTAAGGTGGTAAAAGTTTAGCACTATGCTTGTGCTCCTAGTCAAGCGTGGGGAGAGAAAACAGGATTCCATGAAGCTTTTTCAAGGGAGTGGATGCGAATTATTCAAGTAATGTTCTCTTCTTTTTCAGGGACAAACCTACACACACATGAAAACTGGACAGGACCTTGTTTTGTGAAACAAGAAAACCTACAGAAGCCTGGGACAATGCAGAACCAAGAAGATGAAGTCATTGGTAAGGATAACTTCTGAGGCCTGTGGTGATGGGCGACCCTTCTAAGCCACAGTGGAGGTGACTGGCTGAGCGTGTGATCAGAGTCCAGCTCGGTAGCTCTGGGAGCCCCAGAGAGATGCAGGGAGCCGTGGGCTCTAGCACTCCTTTAACTAGAAAATTAGGCAGGAATTGGAGAATTTTTAAGACATCTGGGAGGGAATAGTCACAAGGAATATGTTAGACAAGGAAGCCAGGAGTGTTTGGGTAGTAGGGGTCGGGGGAGGAGACAAAACAGGCAGAAGCAGCAAGTGCTGGAGATTCACAGAGTGAGAGAAGGCAGAGGGAGGAGCCAGCAGGGGCAGATAAACGGGTAGAAACAACAGGAAGCCGGGCAGGAGAGTAAGGAGCTGGAGACTGGTTGTCCTTCAAAGTCAGCGTTGAGAAAAACACTCTGGAGGGACCAGCTATGGCAGGGGCATTGCTACCTAAGCATTACCCAAGCTTCTGGATCTTCCAGTTGGGTCAGCTTTGAGGTAGTTCCCTGAGAGCCCCAAGGGGTTTTGTATTGCTGTGCAGTGATCGGCAGTGAGGGCTCAGAATGCAGTGATGAGGACGATGAGAAGGAACTCCTGGAACTCTTCACCGTGACACCAGGAGTCAGGAGGCAGATAGAAGAGGAGAGTGAGGATCATGTACCCCAGGCTCCAGAACTCAGAACTTCCCTCAGGAACTCACACCTCCTGTTTCCTGACTCACCACCCTTGGGGGACATCGAAGAGCCCAGCCGTCCATTCTCTGCACCTTACTTTTTCTGATGCTTGTGAGGATGTGGAGAGTTTAACAGGGTTCCAGACCTTAGTAAGCCCTAAGTCCTTAGCACAACTGACTCCATGATGGAAGTACTATTCAAACTGTAAAACTCAGCATGTAGACAGTACCACCTGCCAAAATGAAAACAAAGAACTACTCCATCAAAGTCCACAGTTCTGGAAAAGTCTCTAAATGCACTAACCTCACTTTTTGGCTTCTGTAGTTCTGCTTCTGGCTAACTGTTCTTTTAAACTGAAGTGTGTCAATCCAGGACATGTTTTGTGTGTGTGTGTGTGTGTGTGTGTGTGTGTGTGTGTGTGTGTGTGCTTAAAAGCTCAACTTGGGGCTACGCTGGGACCTGGAACACCTAGTGTAATCATCAGTTGGCTAATGAAGATTTTCATTGGCTTAAATACATGTCCAAGCAGTCTTGTCTGGTGGATACCCCACAACAGAGAGGCCAAGCAATATTCTCTGACTTTGTTGATGTATTGATGGTACAATCAAAAGAAAATTATGTACTTACAAGCTTTATTTTGATTTTTTCCTTTCACATAACCATGCCTATCTGAAGCATAATAAAATATATATTTGGCCTTTATACCCATATCTTTGCATAGAGCTCTTGGAACGTCCTGGGTACTCATTAGCTGGCTATATTTGTGAGTATCTAAGAGGATGAGGCAGAAGGCAAGCTTGGACTACAAAGTGATATTGCTGGGAGTCTCTGTCTGGATCAGGTTTTTCCAGGCATGCTGTTCAAAGAATTGAAGAAGCAAAAACAAACTGTGAAATAGAAAGGGATTTCATTCAGAAACAAAGTTTAAGTTCCCAAGACCTCCCTGGGCAACTGACATCTTGGTTGGCAAGTTGAAGCATGAATGGTAGGCAAGCCGCCCTGCCGCACGTGAGTGAACCAACCAATGAGAACAAGGTAAGTGGACCACAGGACAGTGTTCCTAGGAAAGTCCCTAACTTTTGAATCCTGATTGGTGGGAAAATACAACTGCAGCCTGGCGCAGATGTTTGTGCGTTTTGTGCTTAAATATTTGTGACATGAATGTTTGGAGATGCAGTCAGCTCCCAAGTCTGTACTGCTGTCCCTGACAGGTCTTCTGTTGTGCCGCCCAGCAATAAAATCTTGCTTTGTGTGACCTCCTGTGTGTACTTGGGTTACTTGGGTTATTTCAGAGCCTCAGACCCACAGAGCCTCAGACCCACAACTCTCTCTCTTTCTCTCTCTCTCTCTCTCTCTCTCTCTCTCTCTCTCTCTATATATATATATATATATATATATATATATATATGATAGTTAGTTTTCCCTGGTTTTGAATGAGTGAGTTTATTAACTATATAGCAAGCCAAAGTAAAAGAATAAATAGTAAGTGATAGACAGACAAACAGGTTGGATAGATAGATAGATAGCAAAACATCGTCTAATTGGATGCTCAAACAGCCAGCTGACATAGACTGCAGAGCCCTATTGAGACAGTCATTTGGGGTTCCACATAGACAGAGTCCAGGGCAGAGTAGGATTTCTTCAGGTGAGGCTTCCAAGCAAAGGAACAGAGAGCAGCAGTGTAGGATATAATGTTTCAGGAATAATTCGATAAATTATGGAAAAAACAAACTTGCTTATCCATTAATAGAGTCAGGGAATGTTCAAGAAAAACTTTGCCTGATGGGCCCAAGTTTTGTTTTGTTTTGAGACGAGGTCTTTCTAAATAGCCCTGGCTGTCCTGGAACTTTCTCTGTAAACCAGACTGGTCTTGAACTCATAGAGATCTACCTGCCTCTGCCTCCCGACTGCTGGGATTAAAGGTATGCACTGTGTCCAGCTTTCACCTGAGGCTAACCTTTGGGGTTCCTTTTGAAGACAAAGTATATGTCCCCAGTTGGTTTATTGTTCTAGTCTCCCTTTTAAAATATATTTTTATTTTAAATGCTTCCTGGAAAATAGGGTTTAATCTTGAACAGGTGAACTCAGTAACTTTATAGAATTTAACAGTGTCCTTTTTTTTGGGGGGGGGGGTGTTCAAGACAGGGTTTCTCTGTGTAGCTTTACACCCTTCCTGGAACTCACTCTGTAGCCCAGGCTGGCCTCAAACTCACAGAGATCCTCCTGCTTCTGCCTCCAGAGTGCTGGGATTAAAGGCGTGTGCCAACACCACCCAGCTAAAGTTTGACTTTCTGAATGGCAGTTGTTTTGATTATTCTTTCCGTTTGGGTGTTTAAGACCATGTAGGTGGCCAAAGATAAATCTTCTTGTTTGTAAAGTCTGTTGAGACTCTTATATGTGTTCTTCTTGGAGATTTAGAATTGACCCCTTGACGCCCTTGGCTTTCCTCTATCAGCCATGCTATCTGCAGGGCTAGGTCAGAGTCCTGATGGCCATGTGCCCTCCTTTGAAGGCATAGGGAACATGTCTCTCTCCATTGATTCTCCTCCCTGTGGAATGTACAAGGATCAGAATGTAACTACTAGAGACTCCCTGGTCTGTCTGATCAAGAGGCTGGGAGGCTTAGCAGGGTTCCCTGTCCATGAGGTACTGGCTGGCCTTGGAGTGTAAGAGTTAAAAATTGGCTTTCTTTCTGAGCCCCTTACCTTCACAGAAGGACAACCTTGCCTGTTTCGTGATTCTAAATTGTGTATAACATTTTGAGAAAGTTTAGACAAATAAACAAATAGAAACTCACAAAAACAAAACATGTCTTGGTTAGGATTTCTATTGCTGTGATAAACAAACACCATGAGCAAAATCAACTTGGGGAGGGAAGGGTTCTTTTCAGTGTTTAGCTTGGAGACTGTCATTCAAGGAAGTCAGGGTGGGGGCTCAAGGCCCGGAAGCCGGAACTGTTGTAGACATGGGGAGGGGAGCTGCTGGGGCTTGCTTTCTAACAGCACCAAGGGCCACCAGCCCTGGGGCGGCTCCGCCCATAATAAACTAGGACCTCCCATATTGTTCCTCAATCAAAAATACGCCCTGCAGGCCATTCTGGTGTGGGCACTCTCTCTGTTGATGATCTTTCTTTCCAAATAACTCTGGCTTGTGTCAAGTTAACATAAAACTAGCCACCACAAAGCAGTTTTTAACTAAGTCCTAATTTTGCTATGACTCACTTTCTGAAGTGATTAAAAGTCTAACAAAGTTGGAAAAACACAAGCAACCATCTTGATTAGACATACATTTTTTGTTGTTTAAGCTGGTTATTCCAAATGTTGCTATAAGCAGATCAATATCTTCAGTGATTTTAATAACCTTCAAAACAAGAATTGAATCCAAAATACATACATGACACAGTGTAGCAAACTGAGGTTTTATGCCTGTACATGTTGCAAATCTCAGACAAAGCTTCTTAGCACTTGGATTTTTATCTTCTTTTCCCTGTGATCTCCTCACAGTTTGGGAGTTACAGAAAGTTTTACATTCACCATGAGTTTGTCCGGATACCAATGATTTTGAGCAGCAAACACTCTTTGTAAAGAAAAAGCAGAGGAGAAAAATGTTAGCATTCAGGTCCTTACACACCTTAATAACTTGCATTTGCATACCTTAAAACTTCTTAGACCCTAAAATGTTTTAAAACACCTTAGACCCTAAAACGTTTTTGTAGATCCTTAAGCTTTCATATCTTCACATAAACTCTACACCATAAAACACCTTCTTTCTATCTCATTCACCAGGAGATATGGGTGGCTGATTACTGAGGGCAGTCATTGTAGAGGGAGGTCCTTTAAATAAAGGGATAGTAAAAAGTTACATTGAAATTTGTTCTGTGAGTTTATCTCTTGTCTGAGTGTGGTAACAGGTTCATTGTGTCTAGACCTAGTAGAAGCTCTAGGAGAGAGAGAGGCCTGTGGCCCGCATTTTACACACAAAGAGAACTGAGGAGGCCTCTGAAGCCTTGGATGCTGCTGTTAAACTGACAAAGCCATCACTAGCCTCGTCATCAACATCATCAGAGCTCTGAGATGGATAAATTTTACCTGAGTAAGCAGAAGTGCAGACCAAGCACTTCTAAATCTATTAAAAATGACAGAGACTTATTGGTTACTGAGCTGGCATTTTACAGGTCCATTCTTTCTTCAAGAAGTGTGCCAAGGGTTGGGGATTTAGCTCAGTGGTAGAGTACTTGCCTAGCAAGCACAAGGCCCTGGGTTCGGTCCTCAGCTCTGACCAAAAAAAAACAAACAAACAAAAAAACCAAAAAAAAAACAAACAAACAAACAAACAAACAAAGAAGTGTGCCAAGGCTAACCTGCAGGGGGCCCTCCAGATATGCCTGCCCCTGCACCAACTCAGAGGACACCAACTGGGTGAGTACTGGCAGGTTGACTTCACCCACATGCCCACTTTACAAAAAACGCTCTGCTATCTCTTATCTCTTATTGACACCTTTACAGGATGGATGGAGGCGCTCCCCATCTCCAGAGAAACAGCAGATGTGATGACTCAGGTACTCCTGGAACTCATCATCCCCCAATTTGGCATGCAATCCCCTAAAGCTCCTGAGACATCAATGCTGGTACCACCTCTCCCGGCTCAAGTGGGCACCTTTTTAGGATGGATGTTCTGTCCAGCAACTGGGACCCTCTACTCTCTGGTTTTCCAAATCATCCCAATGAAGGACCTGCCTGCTCTTCTGCCTTGCTCATTCATCTTTGTCAGTACAACCAGGGAACATCTCTTACTGGCAATCTTACTGGCAATCTGGACTTTCCCCATTTCCCTTTCATAGGGCTGGTGATAATAACCTATTTTTTTCTCCTAGCAACTTGCTTTCTCTTTTTCCTCAAGAAACAGATCCCTGAGGCCTCCAGGACGGCAGTTAACTGAATGCTTCTTCACCCACACCTCTCTCTGAGCATGAGCCCACTGACTCCCGGTTCCGCCTCCCCACATCGTCCCATGCCAACAGAAAGTAGCCCGACTTGAACTAGCACCCATATATCCAAGAAGGTTGGGATATTCCATTGGAAGCTCCACCACAGCCTTCCTTCTCTCTCGCCAAACACTGACCTTCAGAAGGCCTGCTGAACTGCAGCTCCTCCCCTAGGGGCCCACCTCACTTCTCGGGGGACTTGAGAGTCACTGCAGAGTGCTTTGCTCATTAAATCTGGACTTTTAATTCTGCTTAATCTGGCTTATTGCTTCAGCAGAGAAACCTACTACCAGGGATACAAAACTACTCATCAAGCTACAGTGTCACATCTTGGCTGCTGCTGTGTCCTGCTAGGTCCCTGAGAGCTGGCCAGTGTAAAAGGCTAAATGCTAATGCCGGAAGTCCCTGGAGAGCTGTGTCCTGACACGCTCACCCTGCAAACTGCAGTTTCAGACATAGAAGACGTTTGTTCCTTTACTCTAGCAGTCTGAGCAGAGGCCAGGTGTCTGCGGGGTGAATCATCTTCCACCCATTGTCTGGTCCTCCTCCTCCTTTCATTTTTTATAAGAGCCACTACTTTCAGATAGGAAATAGCATCTTGTAGAGATTGTTGATTCACCCTATTATGTTCTGCACAGTCCTGAGAATCGACAATGACAGCCATACTTTCAGTTTTAAATGGGTGAATTTATTAAGTATGTAACAAGCCAAAGTACAAGAGTAAATCTAAAAACAAGAAAATATCATTAACCATGTGCTTGAAATATCCAGGGGGAATTGACTGGGGGAGTCCTGGGGTGGGAGGGGGTGGCAGAGCTCCCAGTGGAGTCCAGGGCAGAGCAGAATTAGCCTTTGGTGAGGTTTCTAGGTTGAAGAATAAATAGCAACAAAGAGTTAACATCATCAAATTGGATGCTCACAACAACCAATGGAAACTGTCTATGGAAACTGAGCAGTCAGCCACAGTTCCTGATTGAGTTTTCTCTCCATAGCTGAGCTCCCAGGGCTGAACTTCTGGCTACTCGTTCTCATTTTATATCACAGGATAAACAGTTGTTAAGTCTGTTGGAATGGTTCACCTTCTAGCTGTTCCCAAGCACAGTGTTTTCACTCTTGGCCTGTTTTGCTAGTTTCTCTGCTCAGTCACTAGGTTAGGGGGGCCAGGCCATCCTTAGAAAAGACGCTCTGGAGGACATTTGGAGACAAACATACTTAGGTTTAAAATGAGGAAAGGGTACAATCTTGCTTCCAGAGCCATCTTCTCAGTGGGCTCCCTCAGCACCTGACGGTTCATTATGGTGCACATTGCAAGCGTTAAGTTTTATTTAGGAAGATAATTGAATATAGAAATATAGAAAGTCAGAAGCAGAAGTGTGGCAGGGTGTTTACACAGGGTGTTTACACAGAAGCGCGGAGTGGACGGTAGGCTCTCTGAGCATTGTGCTGTTGATGGCTGGAGGGATGGATAGTGGAGAGAACAGAAAGAAAGGCCTATGTTAACAAGACAGTGTGCTTACACGGCTGAGGTGGTTTGCTTGCATCATTGATTGAAAAAATTATTTTGAAATTCTTCTCAAATAGGCTTCCTACTGAGACTCCAAGGTTGTTGAACTTGCTATTCTGAAAGAGAAGTAGGAAATCAGTGATAGCCATCGCTTGGTAAACTTGGCCAGCCAATCCCCGGAAAACCAGAACCTTGCTTAGACTGGTCCAAGTGGGGAGGTTTAACCCAGTTAAGAGGAGGTTGAGGTGGTGGTGTGGGGGTGGCTTCCAGATGGCTCAGTGGGTAAAGGCACCTGCTGCTAGGCAGACTGAGTTCAATCCCTGGGACCCACATGGTGGGAAGAGAACAGACTCCCGCAAGCTGTCCCCTGACCTCCATCTATGTACCTGAGCCGTGACCTGCACTGATCCACAAAGTAAATAAAGTGTAACCACTTTTTTAAAGAAATGCAACTTTATACAGTATATTTCATATATTTTACATGAAGCAAAGTTTTTGTGGTGTGAGATTTTTCCACTCCTACTGTGTTGGTGCTAGGTGAGAGAGAAATTAACGGGGTCATCCTTTTCCCTGCACTTTCTTTTTTGGTTTTTCGAGACAGGGTTTCTCTGTGTAGCTTTGCACCTTTCCTGGAACTCACTTGGTAGCCCAGGCTGGCCTCGAACTCACAGAGATCTGCCTGCCTCTGCCTCCCGAGTGCTGGGATCAAAGGTGTGCGCCACCACTGCCCGGCTTAATTTTTTTTTTTTTTTTGAGCACTTTTAAGCCCTTGGAAACTTATTAGGATACAGAAGGAGTTATGAAATTTGGAGAAGAGGCAGATGCTCAATGCAGCAACTTAAAACTGATATGCTAGTAGGGCAGTGGGGCGCACCCTTTTGTCCCCAGCCTGGGGAAGTGGAGGCGGGTGGATCTCTGAGTTCAAGACTGTTTGTGTCTACATAGCATGACCTTCCAAATGTGCCGGTCCTTTCAGCAAGCCGTCTTTGCCTAGTTAAAAATTAACTACAAGACTCTTAGGGCTCCAACTAGCCACCAACGGTGAACTGACAGAACGCTATTCATGTTAGGCTGAACACTAAGAAGGAGTAGGAGGCAAACTCAACGGCAGTGAATCAGTTAGCTGTAGCTCATCTCACACACTCACCCTGGATTTGGGCGCAAAGAACGGTCTTGACTACAGAGCTAAAATAAAAAAGTAACAGAGTGACATTAATTGTTCTTCCTAGGTTGATCAGAGACAATGGAGTACAGTTTTTACACCCCAAATTCATGTCACCTGGACAAAATGAAGTTTTCATGCCCACTTCATGCCTCAGTGGACCAAGACTCACGTGACAATTTCATTAGTACCTCCTTCCCCTTCTCAGTTGCCTACCTTGACCTCTGTCTGGTATTCCAGACTTGGGCTGTACTTTCTTTTCACTACAGCTCGCTTAGAATTCCTTCTGGTCTCCCCTCAGATCTTTGGGAAAGTGTTTTAAAGACATGTCCCCAATCTTAGGTCACCTCATCCAATGACTGGGGTATTTTCTAATTCTGTGGTACTTTTTAAAAGATTTACTGTTATTTATTATAATTATTATTAAAGTATTATTAATATTGTTATCCATCAGATGGAAGGTCAGAGCATCACTTAGCACTTCTCAGATAAGCTTCTTCTTAGATGGGAATCAACAGAGACTCAGGATTAGACAAGGTGTAGAGACTAACTTTGGAGCACTCAGCTCTAAATGGGATATCTTTATCAAACCCCTCCCCTCAGGGCTCAGGGGTCTATGTGGAGGTACAAAAACAGCATCTTCCAGACACAAGAGAGCTCACACACAAATGAACTGTTCAAACCAGACAAAACCCCACCACAGAGAAGAAGTAAACACAAAGTCACACCCCTACTCAAAAAGCTATTTGCAATTGGTACCTGCTGGGAAAGTGGATATCAGTTTTCTCCAATGGAGTATCACTGGGTATATCAACCTTTCCAGGACAGGCCCCATGCCTGGGAGTAGATGGTCAACATTAAACAGACCCTGTGGGTTTTTGTTCTTTTGTGTGTGTGTGTGTGTGTGTGTGTGTGTGTGTGTGTGTGCTCACTCTTTGTATTGTTTTACTATCTTTTGTCTTGGTTTGTTTGTCTGATTTTTAGTTTGTTTTTATTTTTATTTTTTTGCTTTTTGCTTTTTTTTTTGAGAGGGAGAGATTCTGAAGTCAAGTGGATTGGGAGGTGGGGATGATCTGGGAAGAGTTGGGGGAAGGGAAAGAATATGGTGAAAATGTATGAAAACAAAATTTTAAAATAGAAAATTAATTAATTAAAATATACTCACTATTATTATTATTATTATTGCTATTATTATTTTGAATGCCGTTTATTGAAGGAGGGAGGAGGTCTTAAATACAGGCTTACGACAGCCATTGCAGTACATTGAGCTCCATAGAGACAGCGCAGGGCAAGCGAGAGCCGGACGGGCACTGGGTGACTCTGTGCCTCACGGAGGAAAATCAACTAAACACGGGCAAAGGAGATCCCAAGAAGCCGAGAGGCAAAATGTCCTCATATGCATTCTTTGTGCAAACTTGCGGGGAGGAACACAAGAAGAAGCACCCGGATACTTCTGTCAACTTCTCAGAGTTCTCCAAGAAGTGCTCAGAAAGGTGGGAGACCATGTCTGCTAAAGAAAAGCAGAAATCTGAAGACATGGCAAAGGCTGACAAGGCTCGTTATGAAAGAAATGAAAACCTACATCCCCCCCAAAGGGGAGACCAACAAGAAGTTCAAGGACCCTAGTGCACCCAAGAGGCCTCCTTCGGCCTTCTTCTTGTTCTGTTCTGAGTATCGCCCCAAAATCAAAGGAGAGCACCCCGGCTTGTCCATCGGGGACATTGCAAAGAAGCTGGGGGAGATGTGGAACAACACCACTGCGGAGGACAAGCAGCCCTGCGAGAAGAAGGCTGCCGAGCTGAAGGAGAAGTATGAGAAGGATATTGCTGCCTACAGAGCTAAAGGAAAACCCGATGCGGCCAAGAAGGGGGTCTCAAGGCTGAAAAGAGCAAGAAAAAGCAGGAAGAGGAAGATGAGGAGGAGGAGGAAGAGGAGGAAGAAGAGGAGGAGGAAGAGGAGGAAGAAGAAGATGATGAATAAGTTGGTTCTAGCGCAGTTTTTTTCTTGTCTATAAAGCATTTAACCCCCTGTACACAACTCACACCTTTTAAAGAAAAAAATTGAAATGTAAGGCTGTGTAAGATTTGTTTTTAAACTGTACAGTGTCTTTTTTTGTATAGTGAACACACTACCGAATGTGTCTTTAGCTAGCCCTGTCCTGGTGGTATTTTCAATAGCCGCTAACCTCGCCTGGTCCAGTCTGGGCTTGTAAACTGGCATGGAAATTTAAAGCAGGTTCTTGTTGGTGCACAGCAGAAATTAGTTATATATGGGGACGGTAGGGTTTTGTTTTTGTTTTTGTTTTGTTTTATTTATTTTTCATCTTCAGTTGTCTCTGATGCAGCTCATACGAAGATAATTGTTGTTCTCTTAACTGAATACCACTCTGGAATTGCAAAAAAAATTGCAGCTGTTTTGTTGACATTCTGAATGTTTCTAAGTAAATACAATTTTTTTTTTTATTTAAAAAAAAATACAGGCTTACAGCACAATGGGTGAACCCCGGATGGCAGAAGTTCACTTCTGATTTTTTTTTAAATTTTTTTTTTTTTAAGCTGAGGATCGAACCCCAGGCCTTGCACTTGCTCTACCACTAAGCTAAGTCCCCAACCCTGCTTCTGATCTTTTACAATCTTGCATCTAAGCTGTTAACGCCCAATATGCTGGATACATAGACAAGGAGCTTCCCTTAAACATTCAGGAGTGTGGAAACTCACTATTATTGTTGTTACTAATGTGTGCTTGTTTGAGACAGAGTCTCATTGTGTAGCCCTGACCAGCCTAGAACTTGCTTCTTCTTCTTCTTCTTCTTCTTCTTCTTCTTCTTCTTCTTCTTCTTCTTCTTCTTCTTTTTTTTTTTTTTTTAATTTAAACTAGAACTTGCTTTGTAGATCAGGCTGGCCTTAAATTCACAGAGATCTGCCTGCCTCTGCCTTTGGTGCTTTTATTATTTTTAAGCATTTGTTCTTATGTGTGGTGTGTACATGTGAGTGCAGGTGTCTGAGGAGTTAAGGAGAGGGTGATGAATTTCCTGGTGAGCCCCCTGATGTGGGTGCAGGGAACCATACTCTGTTCCTTTCTGAGAGCTGTAAGTGCTCTTAACTACTGAGCCATCTCTCCAGCCCTGGGCAAGAATTTTTTGCCCCAGCATTAGGACATTTAGATACTAAGAAATTTGAGGTTTTGCAATGTGAGAAGTCTGATTTTCTCTCTTTATAGATGAAAAAACGCTGGCTGTCTTTAAAATACACTTCTGTTCCCTGCCACACTGAGCAGCTCTGTAGCCTGTTGCTCTCCGTGGGTGAAAGTCAACTGTCCAGCAGTGAGCTTTCAGAGGTCCTATGTGAGTCACAGTTAATTTCTCCTCCTGCAGTATGGGGCTTTCCGAATCCCTGCTCAAATTTGACATGTAGAGGCTTGCCCCATGGTGAGGGCAGTTAGAGCATCAACCTGCCGGGAGAAAGTGAGAAAAAGCGACTCAATTCGAAGAGAAACAGAAAGCAGAGGCTCTTACTTTATAGATTATGCTGTGGTTCTGAAAGATGCGGCGCATGTCCTCCACAAAACGTTGTACTGAAAGGTATGCCTTCTTATTCAGCCTGTACTTGATTTTGCCTAGCCACATGTGCTCCCGGAGCTCTGGAAAATCCTCTCTCCTCTGTTGAGGGAAACACATAGTCAGCATAGTCCTGAGTTGGCCTCCCTTCCACACACTCCCATGGATTCTGAATGTGTATCTCTACTACCTCTAACTCACAGGGTGAAATCCTAACCCCTGGTACACTGGAACTAAGAAGTAAAGCCTTTACCATTAGGTTATGAAGGTGCAGCCCCTGGGAGTGGGATCGGCGCCTTATTAAGACTCTGGGAAAGCTCTTTCCATCTCTTTTCACCATATGAGGGAGCAGTCAGAAGTGAGCCGCCTGCATCCCTAAAGACTTTTAGCCAGTTTTGGTGGCACACACCTTTATCTCAGCATTTGGGAGGCAGAGGCAAGTGAATCTCTGGGAGTTTGAGGCCAGTCTGGTTACATAGTGAGTTCCAGGCCAGACGAGATACACAGTGATACTCTGTCTCAAATAAAGAAGTCAAAAGCCCTCACCACAACCCAGTGGTTTTTTTGCACCTTGGCTTCAGACTGTCAGTCTCCAGAACCATAAGAAACAAATATATATTGTATATACTGCCTCAGTCAGTGGTAATTTGCTATGCATGGCTACCTGCACAAAAATGCCCATCAACAGGCAAAGAGAAAGACAGTTTGTCTGGGAATAAGATCACAAGATTTAAGTTGGTTGTTGTTACTCACTTTCTTTGGTTTGGGGACAAAAAAGCGACTTTTTGAGTGGCAGTAGATGCTCAAGAGAAGCAGCTCACATTTCTGCAAAAGACGAAAGACAATTCTAAACGGAAGGTGACTGAGAGAGAAAAGGCCTGCTTAAATTCCAAGGTACAACAAATGACTCCCAGACCTTGACCTCCTTGAGACAAATATGAAATGCAGCTACTCTCTGGAGTATGAATTTTACTATTGGGTCACATGATCAAAAGCACATCACGATTTACCTTGGGGTTCTGTTTCTCACCATCTGTGAGACTGTTCCTTCTGCCAACCCAAAAGAGGGGCCTTCAACTTCACACTGACTCACCAGCTGCTCCTCAGGCAACATCTTCCTCTTCAGGACCTCCGATTCCTTATAACATGCTTGATTTTCTTGGCGCCTTAACTGTTCCTTTATCTTGCAGAATACACAACTCCACGGGCCACTGAGAGGTCAAGCATAAAGTGAACCACCCTCCATTCCTGTGGCTGATAAAGACCTCTTTTTTCAAGAATGGCAAGTGGTTTCCACCTTGCATTTAACTTCACTCTTGGAGGACATTGTATGGGAGCTTCGTGTGGGTTTGATATGCAGAGATAACCCCTTCTATCAATAGTGAATAGTCAAATGAGGTGGTACCCAGAGAAGTGATGAATTCCTATTGATCTCAAAACTAGAAATTTCCATCTGAGTACTTGGAGCTTGACAACAAGCCATGTTTGATCATAACAGTGAATTTGGTGCCTTAAGCACAGGAGTCTTGAACCTTGATGAGCCAATTAGATGAGAGTTACAATCAGGAGATCAAAAAGCAACTCTTGCTTCTCAGTCTTGCTAAATAAGCATAGCAAAAGCTACAAGTGTCCTTTCATTTGACATTGCTGGGTCTTCAGCTAGAATCTGTGTTATGGAAACTTATTGGAAAGGAAATTTACTGATGGTGTCAATATTTTCCATTTTACCCCACATGCTGGCTAATTTTATATCAACTTGAGTCCATGGAAGAGGAAAACCTCATTTGGGGAAGTGCCCCGGCTAGATTGGCCTTGTCAAAAAGCCTATGGTGCAGTTTCTTGGTTGATGATTGATGTGGGAGTGTCACCCCTGGGCAGGTGGTCCTGGGTGCTATAAGAAAACAGGCTGAACAAGCCAGGAGAAGCAAGCTAGTAAGTAGCACCACTCCATGCCTCTGCATCTGTCCCTGCCTCCAGGTTCCTGCCCTGACTTCTCTGGATGGTGGATTACAGACTGTTAGATAAAAAAGTCTTTCTTTCCAAAGTTGTTCTTGGTTGTGGTATTTTATCACAGCAATAAAAACTTGACTAAGGAACCCTAAGTTTCATTCATTTCAATGACCCTTCTTACCAATACCGGCTCTTCTTGTCCCTTTAGTGTTTTTTCAAGGCACCCATTACAAAATGCAGAGTGAAAGAGCTGATTCATTTTGTGCCTTGGTAGCTTGTCTAACTAGTCAGAAGAAAATCCTCTGAGATGGTGCCCTGGGAGCAGTGGGTGGTCTTAGGACTCCCGTCACCAGAGGGCGGTGCTCTCTTAGAGGATTTCAGGTAGAGATCAGTCCCTAGGGCACAGTAGTTCCATCCATTTACAGAACTCATCCAATCCCTTCTCAACCAGTTGGAATCTCTGCATACTATCTACATACTACTACATAATACTATCTCTGCCCAGAGACACAGATAAAGCAAAGGAGTGCTTTGGTGGGGTTAGGGGTGGGGTGCTGACACACAGAACTTACAGTTCTGATGCAGGGCTCTACAACCCAGAACAACTAGTTTGGTAGAATGCTGAGGTGGATTTCTAAAGGCTTGACACAGCCCAGCTTTAGCAACTTTGCAATTCGGTAGCGGGGAAGAGGAATACACGGTTAAAACCAACAACCACAACATGGTGCTATTACCCCAGTGGAACACATAGGCGAGATGGAGTGACACTTCTCTCTGTTAGCCACTTTCAAGGCCTTTATTTCCATTACTTTTCTGCTATGAGTGCTGAGAAGCAGCTCTGGATTCTTTCGTTTTGACACTAATGTTCTTGTTCCTATTGTATCAAGACACTCCAACTGGAGACAGCAACCCAGCAGAGCGTGTGTGTGTGTGTGTGTGTGTGTGTGTGTGTGTGTGTGTGTGTGTGTTTGTGGTGTAGAAAGGAAGTGTGCCCTGAGGAGGAAGGGCCAGGGGGCAGAACTGTCTTACTAACCTCTTGTCTTCCACAGGTGGGATGTGGCATTTCTTATGATAGAATTTTCCACAAATAGCACAATGGCACAATCTCCTTCCTCGGCGGCACACTGTACACTGTTTTGAATTTTTCAGCTACAAGAAGAAATGTTGCAAACATCATCAAGAGCAGTCTGAGCCCAGAATGCTAGAACATGTCGCCTTTGCCTAAACCATGGTGACCCAGAAATCTCTTTACTCCAACGTATATTTCAAATACTTATTTTATGTGCGTGTTCCTGAGTGTATATAATGCACCACTTGTATGCAGGTGCCTGCAGTGGCCAGAAGTGGGAATCATACCCCTGGCCTTGAATTTGCAGGTGGTTGTAAGTGGCCATGTGGGTGCTGGGATCAAATCTGGGTCCTCTGGGAGAGCAGTGCAGTACTCTTAACTATTTATGTGTCTTTCCAGCTCCTCTCCTCAAAATATTGACTAGTATTGAACAGAGATTTTAGAAGAAGGCATTCTGGATGCCTTGAAGTGAAGTATGAAATGAAGTTCAGGGAATTGCCAGGATATGTCAGACTAGAAAGGTTTACATTGTGCAAACAGCCACTCTGACGTGGAAATAACAAACACCATGGTAGTAACAAGAGATGAACTAAAGATAACCTGACAGATTTATTACCCAGGTAAGTCTAACTCCAATATAATGTCGTATTTGGCTTAATTAATTAATTATTAGTTAATTTCATCATTATCATTTTTTTTTCTTTGAGAGCGGGGCTCATGTAGCCAGGGCTAGCTTGGGTTCTGGTTCTCCTGACTCAGTTTCCAAGGTGACATTTCTAATATTCAAGGAATGTGGTCAGGGAGCCTCCTAGGGTTGAAGAGCTGGTTGTACTGTTAGAATGTGGGATTCCTTGGGTTCTGTCCTGTATCCTCCATTCATTGCATTTGCCTCAACATCCACAGCCCCTCCCACGGCCCCGCCCACGGCCCCGCCCACGGCCACTCCCACGGCCACTCCTCTGGTCTTTCAGGTCTGTACTCGGTCTTGTTTTGAGCCTCCAGCTTTCACTTTTGGCTTCTCTAGGGAGGTCTTTGTCGTTCTGTGATAATGCCCATGTTCCTCCTTTACAATGATCCTCTGACCTCCCATCAGGTGAAGCCGGGATGTGAACCCTGACTCACCCCTGCCCTTCCTTGTCTCAGATACCCAGCTTTACACCAGTCATGCTCACCCTGAGTTTTAAGTCTCACCTCATGCTTGTGCTTGTGTAGGGCCAGTAGTAGGAATCTTAGATGTTCTTATTAATGAAATCAAACCTGAGGCCAGTTATTGGGATGAATGCTGGAAGATCAGAGAAGCAGAACAAGCCACAGCTTCCTCACCTCGTCAGTTCCTCAGCTAGTCTTGTTTCCTCAGACTGCAAGCTTCTGTGTCCTCATCCCAAGGGCTCTCAACTGAACTGTGCTGCTCCAAAGCCTGAATGCTAAACCAGCCAAATGCTTAACTAACTTAGTTCCTGGTCCTCACACCTTATATACCTTTCTGCTTTCTGCTATCACTCCCTGGGATTAAAGGCTGGATTTCTGGGATTAAAGGCTGTGTCACCATGCCTAGGTGTTTCTAAAGTGGCCTTGAACTCAGAGATCGGCTAGCTCTGCCTGCCAAGTGCTGGGATTAAAGGCGTGCACCACCACGGCCCAACTTCTGCTATGGCTTGCTCTGACCCATTTTCTAGCCACCATTTCTGGGCTCTGTATCTAGTGGCTGTCTGTTCTCTGACCCCAGATAAATTTATTAGGGTGCACAATATATTGGGGAACACAATACCACCACAAGGGCCTGATGCTATTGGGGTGCAGAATTCCTTACTCATGACATCACCGGCAAAGGAAAACCTCTAACAAGTCAGGGCTGAAGTGAATAAAATAATATGTGGTTTCTCTCTTCACCCAGACATTTACTATGACACAAGAACTACACACATTGTTCGAATTCTAGGCTTAAAACATGAAGCTGGTCCATGGGATCTCTTTCTATAGGGATATTGAATGGCCCATGAGGGACAAGTTTGGAGGCATCTGTCTCCAACAGGGTCCCACGGCAGGGAAACAGTCTTTACTTTCTATAATAGCAGGTGAGACTATGTTTGCTGAACGCCATTTTCAGGCTGCTGGGTCAAGATTTCTGAGTCATTTACTAAAAACTCTGCAAGTGAGCATTGAGAAAGAGCAGTTCAAAGGCAAATCTACATAGTATCCCATTGTCTAGAAACCTGGAAGCCTGGGGTTTATCTTTTCAAAGTGGGTGTAGAACCCAGGCCCAGGTAGTCACTGTACCATTGAGGTACATCTCCATATACCTCCAGCCCCCTTTTAGTGGCACTCCCTCCGTGGTGCTGGAGTTCGAACCCAGGGCCTTGGACTGTGATAGACAAGCACTCTACCACTAGGCAAACACTGTACCACTGAGCCATGCCCTTGCCCCTTTGGTTTTTTGGTTTCTTTTAATTTTATATGTATGGGTGTTTTGCTTGCATGCATGTCTATGCATCACTTGAGCCTGGGGCCCACAGAGGACAGAAAAAGAAGCCAGATTCCCTGGAATTAGAATTACAGATGCTTGCAAGCCACCATGTGGATGCTAGGTTTTGAACCTTGGTCCTTGGAAGAGCAGCCAGTGTTCTTAACCACTGAGCCTTTCTCCAAACCCCCTTTTTTAAAACTAGAAATTTGTTTTCTTATTTAGTTGTGGTGATATTTGTAATCTAAGAAATAAAGTTTTCCTGAAGATCAGAGGACAGAGCCAGCCATAGAGTCAGCCATAGAGGCCAGGCAGTGGTGGCATACATCTTTAACCCCAGCACTAGGAAGGTTGAGACAGGAAGTGATATGACTGGGCAAAGAAAGGAATATAAGGCGAGAATAGACATGAATTCACTTCCTTGCAGAGGCTCTATCAGGCTGATGAGTTGGTGAGGTAAGAGCTTTCAGCTTTCACCCTGATATGTGGCTCTAGGTTTTTAATATAAGACTATTTAGGATTTGTGCAATATTTAGTAGTAATCATCAACATATTATAGACTAAAATCACTCATGGGATTAAAGAAAATTCCCAAGCTTGAGATTGTAGTTTAATGGTAGAATGTTCAGTCTAGCACGAATGAGGCCCTAGGTTTGTCCTTAACACAAAGGAAGAAAACAAAACAAGCGTCTAGGATCCCATCAACATCAATTTCAATTCACCCAGTCTGGGCTGGAGCCAAGCACTGGATGCTTAAACATTCTGAGGGGTTCTAATGCACAGCCACCAGGTGAGATCTCTGCATCCTAAGCAGTGGTCCATAGACCAGAAAGCTCAGCATCTGCCTCAGTCATCCAATGAGTTATCCAGACTCTAGAGATGAGAGCTGAATATCTTGTCTTAGCAAAGGAACAAAAGAAAAGAAGTTGGTTGTATCTAAATCTGGTACCTTCAGAAGTCAGAAGAAGGCATTGGTAGTCCTGGGACTGGAGTTACAGATAGATGTGAGCTACCATGTGAATGCTGGGAATAAACCTGGGTCTTTTGGAAGAGCAGCTAGTTTTCTTAATCATTGAGCCATCTTTTCAGCTCCTAGGTTTTTAAATTACATTTTATTTATGTATGTGTGTAGATACTCATGGGACACTCAGGTAGAGAGCAAAGGACACATTTTGGGAACTTGTTTTCTCTTTCCAGCACGTGATTCCTGGGGGACTGAACTCAGGTCATCAGGTTTGGAAGCAAGTACCTTTACCTCCTAAGCCATATCGTCAGTCTGTTGTTTATTTTTAAGGATTGTTCCCACCTCAATCTCAAATGTTTTAATGTTAAATAGAGCACTGACATTTTATATTGTATAATATTTTAAAATATCAGCCACAACAATATCATATTATAAAACCCATTTTTATCATCATCAGTGAATTTAACAACTATAACGTGACAGAGATGGACAACTAACAATTTGTGGATGATGGCCTTAGACATCATAGCAGAAGGTCACGAGGCAGTTACCTTTTTCTTTGTTCGCTGTAGATTTTGTGGGTTTTCCTTCTGAAAGACAGAAAAGATCACTCATGTGATGACTCCCAAGGTTTGTTCCCATCTCTATCTCAAATATTTTGATGTTCAAAGAAGCCTTGACTTCTTTCTTACACTGGGTAAAACTCAACTATGTGAGCACCATAGAATAAATTCAAATTTGGTCATAATTTGTAGACAATAGGCTCAGACATCACAACAGGAAATCTTGGGATAAATACCTTTCTCTTTTTCCTTGGTGGGTCTGGTAGATGCTTTTTCTGAAAGACAGAGAGGTTAATGATGGTTTGGGTCTTTGTTTTTACTATGCGAGCAAGGTATTTCTAACTGCCTTCTAGGTATTTCTGTCTGGATGTACCATTGTTAAATACAAAGTGTCTTCATGGAAATTACTCCCCATGTTCCCCATAGTGAGTCAAGGAAACATTTAGACCTCCTTGTCTGGCCTGGTGATTTTCACGGTGAGCTCAGACAAGGCTGCCTCTTGAGCGCTCACAGCTTCCTGACACCCTGAGGGCTGGTTTTTTATGCTCTTTGTTCCCCATGCAGAAAGCCCCGTTCTACACTTTGTCAGAACAGTCTTCCTTTATGACCCAGCTCAGTGAAGACTGTTCTGTGACATGGTTTTAAATCTGAAACCCAGAAATAGCCATCCCACCCCTTAGCTACAGCATCATTTCCTGCAAACACCTCTCTTCACAGTAGTAACTGCAGGTAGGGTATGAAGGTTTAGCTTTCTCCTATACTCCCCATGACTTTAGATGTAGTTTAGTCTATACTGCAGGTAGGGTATGAAGGTTTAGCTTTCTCCTATACTCCCCATGACCTTAGATGCAGTTTAGTCTATACTCCATGAACAAACGTTTTGCTTTATTGTGAGAATGACACAGGGAAAGGCCATCTGAGATTTGTGACAGAAAGATCAGTGTACCTTAAGTCAAAAGAAATAGATTCAGCTACCAGGGAAACCTCCTGATTTTCCCAATTCAGGGGGCTGATATAAATGAAAAGCAAAGAACTTATTTCAAAATACAATTTCAAAATTATTTTTCTTTTATGTGATGATATTTTGTGTATGCTCTAACAAATAAAGCTTGCCTGAACCAGCCACTAGTTAGCCTTAAGAGGCCACAAAGTGGGCCGGAGAGATGGCTCAGAGGTTAAGAGCACTGACTGCTCTTCCAGAGGTCCTGAGTTCAATTCCCAGCAACCACATGGTGGCTCAAACCATCTGTAATGAGATCTGGTGCCCTCTTCTGGCCTGCAGTCATACATGCTGTATACGCAATAAATAAATAAATCCTAAAAAAAAAAAAAAAAAAAAGAGGCCACCAAGTGGTGGCACACATGCCTTTAATCCCAGCACTAGGGACGTCAAGACAGAAAGTGATATGACTGGGTGGGGAGAGGAATATAAGGCAGGAGGAGACAGAGTCAGTCCCTTTGGGCTGAGCATTTCATAGAGGTAAGAACTAGTGGCTGGCTGCTCTGCTTCTCTGATCTTTCAGCTTTCACCCTGATAGCTGACTCTGGGTTTTATTAATAAGACCAATTAGGGTTCATGCTACACTTTTATTTCGGGGTAGATGGAGTTGAGTCAGGTCTCACTCTGTAACCTGTCCTGGAACTCATTACAGAGTCTAGGCCAGCATCAAGCTCTGAACAATCTCCCTGCCTCAGTCTCCCAAGTGCCATGATTACAGGTGTGGCCCACCACACTCAGCTGTTCAAGAACAAGTGTGAGATGACCAACTGGAAGAAGTCTGCTAGAACATTCTGTCACTCAGGCATCCACATGGTGCATTGTTTTCAGATACATAATCACCTATTATTTTCATCACTGGCAATCCAAGTTTAAATTATATTTAAATTTGATTTAAATTACATACATGCTACCAAATTGTATGCAACTAGTTAATGGTAAAGGTCACAGTCTTCTACCATCCAAAGGATCCAAGTTAATGCATTTAACAGGATTAAGCTGTAAAACAAGCCAGCCGAGGTAACACCTGAGTTACTGGCAACAACCCATGTCATGTAACCTGGCGAGGAAGAATCGTAGTGGTATTGTGGACACAGACATTCTGCCAACATCTGGTACCAGTGAATTATGACAGTGAAATCCTTGGTTGAAGCTACCAGTTACACAGAGAGGGCTTCTAATCTGTTGTTTTACCCCAGAATAATTGAAGGTACATGTCACATAGAAGCTTTAGATATACCATCTTACCAGGAACCATGGCAGCTATCCTCCCCCAGAATACCTTTATCAGCTCTTTCAGGGTCCATCCATAGCAACGTATGCTTTGCCTCCAGTTCTTGGATTTTTCACGGTTTCCTTTGATTTCAAACTGCCTGGGGGTGAACCATTGACCAGTCTCACTCTGTATACTCTTCTCATGGATACCTGTAAGACCAAGACAGACTGAGCCGCCAGCTTCGAAAACACCTGCTCTTAGCCTGTCATCATCCTGGACCTGGGGCTCAGGTTTAGTCTCAGGAGGGCGTGCATTTTCCTCTCAGTCACCAGGGGCTACACATTTAACCTGTTAGGCAAGGACAGAGAATGACTACCACTGACATTACCCTTTATGCTTTCTCTAAAAATAATTCATTTCTTTCATGTGTATTGGTGTTTTGTCTGCATATGCATCTGTGCACAACATCTGTGCTTACTGCCTACAGAAGCCAGAAAAGGGCATTGGATCTCCTGAGACTGTAGCTATAGATGGTTGTGAGCCACTCGGTGGTTGCTGGGAATTGAACCTGGGTCCCCTGGAGGAGCAGCCAGTGCACTTAACCACAGAGGCATCTCTCCATCCTTTAACATTATTATCTTTAAAAACATTCTACTGTAATATTGAAAGATTAAAAAAAAAAAAAAAAAGGAATGGCCTTAAAACATGACCAGGATTCTTGCTCTTCCATATACTGTGACCCAGTATAGGACCAACTTGCATTTCAGAAAGGTGAGTGAGGGCAGAAAATTCTCCACTGGGCTCTTGTAAGTCCAGCCTTGAGGAAGCTGTCATTATAGCTACTTGTACAACATTACTCTTCCAGGTCATGAGAGCTGACTATTTCTCATCTTTTAGACTCATGGCTAGTTGATGTTAAAAGTGATTTTGGAAATGTTATCTACAGGGAATAGCTAAATTACATATAGGCGGTAGGGTCCTAGGGAAAGCACTTATTTGTTGATTAAAAAGAACTATATTGGGGCTAAGGAGGTGGTTCAGTGGTTAAAAATACTTGCTGCTTTTGCAGAAGACCCAGGTTCAGTTCTCAGAACTCCCATGGTGGCTCACAGCCATCTGTAACTCCAGTTCTGATGACCTCTTCTGGTCTCCATGGCCACCAGGCACACTCAGTGCACTACAGACATATATGCAGCCAAATGCTTGTAGTCAGTAAATCAAAACAAATCTTAAAAGAACTGTGCTGTAGAAAGGAAGGTCAGTCATGATAGGGAACCAGTGGTGCTGTGCTTTAACAATTCTAATTTTTACAATATTTTATGTCTAGTATCTTTTTTTTTATGGCAATGTGGTAAGACAAGTTTTGTTCTCATTTCTTAAAAGGGGAAGTTTGGTGTTGGAGAGCCTGATGCAGACGACAGCGAAACTGACTTGTGGTTTAGCTATGGTTTGAGTGCCTCCCCTGCCCAGGGTTCATAGATTGAAAACCTGGTCCTTGACATGGTGGTGTGTGAGGTGGTACTAGACCATTGAAGGCGCTGCCTTTGCGGGGGGGATTAAGATAGTTGTCATGGACCCCTTCACTGTCTGGCTTCCTGTCTTAGGATGTGTCATGCCCCTGCCGTGATGCCACCTGCCATCAGTCTCTCAAATATGAGGCTGCCTCATCAAGACCTTGTAGCCTCTAAATCTGTAAGTTACATAGAGTAGCCTGACTTGAATACTTCAATAGAGCAAAGAACACTGGACTGATAATACACCAAGAAAGCTGAAGTTTGAGTGTGCTCAAAGTCTAATTCAAAATCCTGTATTCTTTCTTACTTAGCTTCAAGTTTGACAGAAGTTACAGGTAACGGACCCACAAAGGTTCATTCTGACTTTCTCAGGCACATACATTTCCCATCCAGGTGTGTTAGAGCTTACTCTGGTATGAGATGCTAAATAGGCATCTTATCGGCTTTTTTCACAGGGTGCAGGGGAGGTAGCCTGATAGGCTAGGGATGTATACACAAAACTACAGCTCAGTGAAAAAGCATTTGCCTCACATGTGCAAGGCCCGGGGTTTAATCCCAGTACTGTAAGAAAGAGAAAAAGAAAAAAAAAAATACGGAAAATGCCCTCATTCCTGCTGTCTCTCTGGGGTCTGGTGTAGAAATGAACTAGCACAGCAGGCCCGAGACTCTTCCTGAGAAATGCCGTCCGGCACAGTCAGCCTTCGGCGGAGTCTGAGAAAGTGGCTTTGGGGAGAGTCTCTGTTACTCCCAGAAACACAAGAATAACTTTCCACCCCGAAACTATTTACAAACAGTTCATTTCACACACAAAACCTTTTTTTCCTTGTGGGTATCTGGATTTAGTGTATGCCTGGACTTGGGCAGCCCCTTAGAAGAAAACCTTTCACGTTTCTGCTGCTGAGGTAATTAATGGCACCCTATGTGCCCCACTAGGAGAGTAATATCAGGAGCTTCTGGCTCCTCTGGACTTGTCCTCTCATGCCCTCTTCTCGTCATTTACAAGGCCTCACAACCTTTCACTTCAGTAACGGGGTAACATTGCCTATATCCTGAGTCCCACAAACTAGATATGGGATGAGGTACCCCCAACACAGGTGCCCACTCCCTACACAGTGCCACTGTCCAGGTGAAGAGCACAGATCTGGAAACTCACCTTGCTGATATTTCTCCTTATACAGAGTCCCCGTAGCATTACCACAGGTCACTGGAAGCTCAGGACGGTTAAAATCCACATTTCTTTGTCTGGGAATTCTCCGGCCTGCATGGACACATTTCACTTTATTTTAGAACTATGCACGGCCTTTCCTCCACCCACTTTGGTATCTTGTTTCTGCAACTAAACATGCATTGTGTTTTCCCATGGATTAGTTATACATGAGGGTATTTCTTTTGTGAATGATTAGATGCCTATAGATAACAACATGCTCTGCTTCCAACCTCTGAACTCCTGCGTAGTGACTGGAGATGTGTGTGGCAGAATCCCAAACTTGTAGCTCTCAAACTTGGCCATGGTGGCCACTGTACAGTGACTTTCCTACACATATTTTGAAGAGATAGCTTTCATTATATAATGGCTTTGGATTCTGTAGATGGGAAAAATAACTCTCAAATTTTGTTCTGCTGTTGGAGGCATCTACTTTAGAAGGGGGCGCCCAGTGAGGTGGTTTTACCGCTCACCTTTCATCTGATTAGCTGTCTTTTTCCTTTCCTCAGCCTGCCTGAGGACTCAGGCAGTAGCTCTAGAAGATTCTGCAGGTGGTAGAGGAGCCATGCATAACACTTTAGTGGTGTGTGTGTTAGAAACAGAAAGCCATGAGGGCATTTATGTTTAAACAGATGGTGCTTATGTGGATATCTGATGTAAGTCAGCTAACACATGGCTGACACTGGACAAGATGGGAAGACTTGGTGCAGGGGGCGACAATGAGTTAGCACAAAATGGCCGAAACCAGATACCTGGAGACCCCAAGGTAAATAGTGATGCCATCTGTTAGGTAATCAGATCTGGCAGAGTGCTACTTTTCATGGTTCTGTATAATTATGGCCTTGAGGTCTCTTTTACCAGCTTGCCTACTTGGGTGTGTGTGTCTATCTGCAGGCCTGTGTGCCTACCTCCACTCAGCCTGCCTGCCTGGATGCCAGCACATGCCTGGGTGCCTGCTGATGTCTGCCTGCCTAGCAGCCTCAGTGCTGGTGAATAAAGTATGTCTCATTTGCCTGCAGCTTGTCAAAAATCTCTCCAACCTCCCAGCCTTCCAAGATCATTCCCATTTCCTGGCATCAGATCTCAGATCTCAGAGTGTGTGGGATTCAATTCCATTGAACCAGACACTGAAGGCCTGAAAATGAACTTCCACAGGATTTGTTTGCTCTGCCTTTCCAGCCAGTTAAGGGATCCATCAAAGACACTGTGGAGCTGGGATGGGGTAGAGCATCCCACAATTGCTTCAGAGCAGTCTATCAAAACAATATTGGCCCAGTAGGGCACTCAACTTAGTTTACCTGAAACCCTGTCATATCCTTTTTTTTTTTTTTTTTAATGTGTATGGGTGTTTTGCCTGCATGTACGTCTGTGTGAGGGTGTCAGATCTCAGAGTTACAGACAGTTATGAGCTGCCATGTGGGTGCTGGGAATTGAACCTGGGTCCTCTGAAAGAGCAGTCAGTGCTCTTAACCGCTGAGCCATCTCTCCAGCCCCTCCTTTGTCACATCTTTACAGATAAATAAATTGAGTTAGAAAAGGACAAGTGTCAGGCTAAAGTCACATAGGATTAGGAATTAGAACACAGGTCTCATATTACCATCAAGGGTTGTGTGTTTCTGTGGCTTTCTGTGTGGGCAAGTAAAAGGTATGCTAAATATCATGTGGGTCACATACTTTATTTCCTCCCTCAAGAACCATCAGCACATAGAGACGCATGTGGCTCTGGGTCCCTCCCAAATCAACTAACTAAGCAATGGAATGGGAGTTATCAGCAATCTGTCATTCTGCTGAAACTCACCAATGCTGGTGATGCTCTTAAGATCTGGAACTGATTTCAACAGCCAATGAAGAAAACTAGCTTGTCACTCCCTGCACAAAGTGCAGAATAAGAAGTCAATTGCTTCATCAACTTTTGTTGTAGCACTTCTGACAAGCTGTGGACCCACCCTAGGTGCCCACCAGCAGAGGAATAGGTAAAAAAACTGATTTATGTACACAGTGGAATTTCTTTCAGCTGTAAATAGAAAATCAAAATAATGCCATTTGCAGGAAAATGGATACAACCAAAGATCATCAGATTAGGCAAATTAAATGAGTCTCAGAAAGACTAAGGTGTGTTGCTCTCATCTGTGGGTCTTGAGAATTCATACAGAGACACAGAGTTATATGTACAGATGACATGAATGTAGGGGCAAAACTGTCCAGGAGACAAGGGGACCAACAGGAATGGGGGTGGCTGGCCATGGGTCCTGTGGAATATGTTCAAAGAATGCTTATTTACATGCATGGAAATAACCTATGTGACACAGTAGAATACATTAAAATGAAAAAAAAATTAGGGCCAGGATGGTGGCATGAGCCTTTAATCCCAGCACCCAGAAAGTAGAGCCAGGTGGATCTCTACAAGTTCAAGACTGGTTTATATAGGGTATTCCAGGCCAGCCAGGGTGGCATAGTGAGACCTTGCCTCAAAAACATTTTTAAAATATTCTTATTCATTAAAAGTTGATAAATCACATTTTTCTTTACCTCTTTTTCTGCTTCTTTGTGAAGAAGAGTTGATATGTCTCACTGCGAAAGCAACTGAGAAGATAACACACGTCTCTTATTTACACATCACATCGCAAGCAACATTTTACAAAAACACCACTTAAAACGATCTTTCCTGAAGTCTGTTTAGTACTTCCTGAAAACTATCGGCATCTAGATCAGAAGTCAGGAACATTTCCTATAAAGGCCTAGACAGTAAACATCCAAGGTTTTGTGGTCCATAATTTCCTTTGTGATTCTTCAGTTTTTCAGTCATATTAGGAAGCATCCACAGACTACATGTAAATAAAAGGGTGTGTTCTAGTACAACTTTATTCATAAATAACTGGCAAGTGAAGTTTTTTCCTCTGGGCTATAGTTTGCTGACTTCTGATCTAGATTTAATTACAAAGGTGATAATTAGTAAGGTTTATTTGTTGACTAGATATCACACACACATACCACACAACAAGTCACTTCATAAGCATTATTAAGACTATAATGGCCAAATCTTTTTAAGTGATAAAGTTGGGGAACATAGATGCCTGATGTTCCGCCTCAGTCTGTGCCCACAAGGCATCATCACAAGGCCATACTTTAGGCAGTGCAAACCCAGGAAGCGGGGACCTCCTCGATATACGTGGTCAGAAGTGTCCCTTCCTCTGAGCAGGTTGTGTCTAGATTGGACTGGGAAAGAATCTTGTCTTAGTGAGATGTAAGGCAGTCTTGAGATCAATGCTATTTCATTTTTTGGGTCTTGATCATAACAGTTACTCATCCTATAAAAATCCTATTGAGGGGTTGGGGATTTAGCTCAGTGGTAGAGCACTTGCCTTGCAAGTACAAGGCCCTGGGTTCGAGCCTCAGCTCCAAACAAAAAAAAAAAATCCTACTGAGATATAAATGGCCCCATGAAACATCTATTGATTGATTGATACAAGGTTTCACTGTGTAGCCCAGGTTGGCCTCAAACTTGCAATCCTCCTGCCTCTGCCATTGCTTCCTCAGTCCTGAGATTTGCATATGTGAGTCACATGCCCAGGCATTTTTGATGAGTAACATCTCAAGAGCTGGAGTGTTATGCCTCACAACTCGTTACCCTTAGTGAGATAAATAAGACACTATGGAGATATAAGGAATGAGAGCTTCCCAGCCTTGCACAAAAGAAGTACCACCTTGGTTTTTCATACTAAGGGTTTCAAGAAGCAGGTAAAATAGGAGGAAACGGACATGTCAAGGACACAGATAAACCTCTCTTACCACCTTGTTTAACCCCAAGAACAAATTTCTCTTAATTGATCAGTCATTGGACCAAGTTTGGTGATAGCTGTGTGGTGGGTGGGGGTGATAGGCTATCCACACTGGGGTCAGGGGGAGTGCTCAGTGCGAGACACCATCATTCATGATGCTGAAGTCCTAGAGAGGCCCAGGGAAAACTCCCCACTTCCTCCTTCCTTCCCTCCACCCTATGGTCTCATACGGAGCCACCTGTGCTCTGTCTGCTCTTTCCATTCATACAAAGCAACCAAACTGGAGCTTGGTCTCGGCCGCAGCCTCAAGGTGCGCCACAGCAGCCACTGCCCCGCTGCGGGCTCCGCTTTCAGCGCCTCTCTGTTGAGACATTCTTGGACTTGTGGGCTAGCTGGTCCTTCCATCAATCAAAACCAATGGAAGACAAATAAAGAAACAAAACAGTGTTTTACTCTCTCTCAGACCACATGTGTTAAAGCGCTGGGTCTGGCTCCTGCTCCCTGCTGCTACACTGCATTTGGGAAATGCCTGGGTGAAGTAGGACTTGACTATTCTTGGCTCTTTTTTTTTTAAGCTTCAAATGATTTATTTATTTTTATTTTATATGCATGGGTATTTTGCCTGCATGAATGTCTGTGTAAGGGTGTTGGATCTCCTGGAGGCAGAGTTTCAGGTAGTTGTAAGCTGCCATGTGGGTGCTGGGAATTGAACAACCAGTGCTCTTAACTGCTGAGCCATCTCTTCAGCCCAGCTCATCTAGTCTTAATAGCCATTTAATAATACTAAAACTGTATACCCATCATTTAAAATAATAATGCAGTTATAATTACCACATGCTTTTAAAACAATTTTGTTAATACTATTAATCATTCTAAGGGAGAGAGGTCATCAGGGTATGAGTCTTGGACTTTCTCAGAGTATCAGGATGTCTGGATGTCTATGAACAATGTAATAGGATCCCAAATCCTGGCTCAGGACTCTTGTCTAAGCATGCTGCACAGAGCATAGGAGGGGGCAGGGAGTGTGGTCCTGCCAGCATCAACCTCCCTACTCCAGGCCTCCGAAGAGAGGCTGCATTTCTTTTCTGTCTCCTTTGGTTGTTGCTGTTTATTTGTTGAGATAGGCTCTCACTTTATAGCCCTGCTGGCTTGGGGCTCAGTGTGTAGCCCAGGAGAGAGAGTGCATTTCCCCTGAACATAATTGTTCATATTTCCGTCAAGTCAAACCAAAGGTCTGATATAACCAACACAGAAGACAGGTCTCTGGGTAAATCAGAAAATGAGAGACTATCAGACTCATGCATCATATAAAGATGAAAGTTTTGCTAGAGGGGGTCAGTGGCGGCTGGTGAGTAGGCTGAGTCAGCAAGGGAATTTATGAAGAAATGTGATTCCTGTAGCTTGGAAGGAACTTTGTAGATGGGAACTTCATGGGTGCATTTGGGAGATCTGCTGCCCGAAGTGACAGTACTGGGCTGTTGATGTTCTAGAAGGACCATTTGATAAGTCTTAATTTCAAAGCAGCCAGTCACTATCGACCTTAAGCTCTGCTTCTGCTGAACTAAGTAGGAAATTTATGACCACACATGTACACACATATGCACACACACACACATATAATGAGATAGCAGGTTGCATGGAGGAAGAGGAGGAAGGAGATGGAGGGAGAGGCAGGAAGGGAGGCAGGAAAGGAGGGAGGGAGGGAGAGATAATGAACACTTATTCTAGAATAACAATTTGATAATTTGTCATATTTGGGCCAGAGACTGGCTAAGGGGAGACTGTGGTCTCAGTGGGGGCAGACTTCTCTCTCCTCTGTGCTCAATTCACGTCTTCATAGCAGTTTTCTGTGGCTGGAAGGGAAGCTCAGACAAGCTGCAGAATCACTTGCACAGGTGACTTGTGGCTTAGGGGACACATGTGATAACGGGGCAGAAGTGAGGTCTAAGGAGCTGCCCTGGACAGCTGTGCAGGCCTTGCAATGGACGACAACAAGACTAGCCTCTCCCCCTACTCTTCTAGTCAGTTACACCCAGGAGCCATGGAAGAGGCTCCACAGGCTGGAGAGGTGGCTATCCGTGGTGCTTACCAAGTTGCAGGGACAGTTATAGACTGTGAAGTCACCCAAAGAGCTGGGTTGGCCTTGACAGAAGCCAATCTAATGTGTCATTTAAGTTTACAGATGAGTCCAACTGAGGCAGAAGGGAAAAGTGCCAGGCTCAAGTCTGCACAGTGACCTCCTGGGGTTGATCCAGAGGCGGGGCAGCTGTATCATTTGTCACGCACACATGTTCATTCTGTTTTGCTTTATGGCTATTTCTGCCATTGAAAGTTCAGCAGAGGCTGTAGCAGCCTTGTCTGACCACAGAGGCAGCACGTCACTTGCTTGTAGGGCTGTCATTTTTTATCCCTTTCCCCAACACACTTTGGAAACTGACTAAATTGGGTATGTGTCTCAACAGTTACCATGGCTACAACCAGCAGTCACAGAAGATTTGTTTTCAGAAGTATGTAATAAAAAGAATGAAAACTTAGTATTGAAAATGTATTGTGTTTTGTTTTAACCTTTTCTCCAGTTTGTTTTCAGTGGCATTTTGATGTTCCGCATTGAGTATTTTCCGTGTCTGTCTCTCTTTTTCCCTGAGAAAATAGAAGACAAAAACAAAACCAGATACTTCTAAAAGGTTACAATGTACATAATAGTGCTTTTCAGACTTCCCGGTGTTACTATAACTTGTAAAAAGTCTAGTACATAGTAAAAACCATACAGACCATAGCTTTGTAATTGCCAAGTCTTAGTTATTTAACCTGTTGTGCTGGCATTATGTCAACTTGATGCAAGCTGGAGTCATCAGAGAGGAGAGAACCTCGATTGAGAAAATGCCTTCATAAGATCAGGCTGTAGACAAGCCCATAGGGCATTTTCTTAATTAGTGATTAATGTGAGAGGGCCCCGCCCATTATGGGTGGGGCTGTCCCTGGGCTGGTGGTCCTGGGTTCTGTAAGAAAGTAGACAAATCAAGCTACAATGAACAAGCCAGAAAGCAGCACCCTCCATGGCCTCTGCATCAGCTCCTGGCTCCAGGTTCCTGCCCTCACTGCTTTTGTTGATGAACTGAAACTTTTTCCCTGCAGGTCGGTGACCTTCTTTATAAGCCTAGTTACCAGTCCTTATCCTTACAAACTTCGTCATCTTTCTTTGTGTGAAAATATCCTAGCAATCTCAGATTAGGCCATGGCTTCTTCAAGAAGTCTGAGAAGCAAATCCATAAGGGCAATACATGCACATCACGGGAAGATGAAATCGACCCCTCGGAAGTGTGATTGAGGAGTGAAGATACAAGCAAATGGAGGTTCACAAGTTCGAGACCAACCTGGGCTACACAGGCAGGCTTGTCTGAAGGGGAGCGAAGAAACAACATGGAAATTCTCACTTAACTATTGAGAGACTTGTTCATGTTTTGGAATGAGCTTAAGATAAGAAAAAAAGGGTGAGGTATCTTAGGCTTAAACAGCATGTATGAGAGGTAGTCATAGAAAAATAAATCTATCTATCTATCTATCTATCTATCTATCTATCTATCTATCTATCTATCTATTTATCTATCATCTCCATTACCTATCTACCCACCTGTCTACTACCTACCTATCATCTGTCATCTATTTCACCATTTTAGGTGAAATCCTTTTTGGGCCTTTTTCTATTTTCTGTCAGTAAAACTGAGCTTTTCTTGTAAGGCCATATAATGTAATTCCACAGATTAGATCTTTAAATGTAAGTCTTCATACAACAAAAGTAACAGAAAGGGATGAAGAGAAAGTCCCTGATGATGGTTGAAGGAGAGAGCACTCCACACCATAACTCTGTGTAGATATCTGATGGAATGTTAAAACAGGTTCTGTGAGGAGGTTAGGTCCTACTCTGGCAAAGCATGGGACCTTGCCTCTCACAACTGTATCAGTCGGCTCTGTCCACCAACATGAATCTGTCCTTGAAAGAGTTGTTTGCAATTAAAAATCAATGCTACTTCCCATGCGCTAATTCCCAAAGAGACTCATTACTTCTGGTTACTATCTTTCTTGATAATTTTTGGCAATGATATATTAAGTTACATTCAGGTCCCTAACCTACACAAACACTTGTAAGATTCTACACTGAATCGGTGGCGGTGTGACTGACTCCTTCTCATGCAGGCAGGAATTAAAATGGATTCAAATTTTCTATGCAAATAAAGATTCTGAAAGTCTTCTCTCAAGTAAATTCATCCCAGTTATCGGGTTACTAGAAAAACATTAATAGAAGCACAGTTATCCAACGTGTACTTCTTAAATGTGTAGAAACTATCTATCTCAGGAGAATTCACTATAGAAGAACACTGAGTGAAGCATTAGTAAGTGGGAAGTCTCTATTCTTCTCAAACTCATCTGCAAGAAGAATGCGACTCTAATCAGAGACTTCAGTGGGCTAAGTGGTGAGGGAATATTCTTGAATTATTCTAAAATCCACCCCAGCAAGTTATCAGGCATCTAGCTTTGCACTCTTTTCTGTTCTGCAGCTCCGTCAGGTGTCAAAGGCAGACAGAGTGGGGACTAAGGCATGAACAAGTGCAGAACTGAGGGCCAAGCAGCATCTCCAGCTACTGCACGGCAGCATAGGGCACAGTTTTCAGATTCTTTGTGTTTTGTTATGGGTTTATTTTTTTTATTTTTATTTTTATTTTTATTTTTTTTGAGCTGAGGATTGAACCCAGGGCCTTGTGCTTGCTAGGCAATCACTCTACCACTGAGCTAAATCCTCAACCCTCATTTTCAGATTCTTGTTTCACATTTATACAAAGAAGCAAATCCAATGGGGACTACAGACATAAACATTAAAAATGGTCACGTTCCTTATAAACCCTCCAAAATCAAATATGGAACAATCTTTCTTTTCTTTCTTTCTTTCTTTCTTTCTTTCTTTCTTTCTTTCTTTCTTTCTTTCTTTTTTTAATCTTCAGGTAGAAATGGCTACAACTACTAAATGAAACCAAGGAGCCAATGTGGGGCAGGGATAACAACAGATTTAAGTAAAAGGAAGGTTCAGCTCTCTCTTGGACAAGTGATTCTGTTAACAAGCTCACCAGAAAACCAAGAAGTGGGACAAAAACCTGGTGATGCATGTGCTCGAGGTTCGCCACTGTGTAACAGTAGAGATACCTCCATCCTCGCTCGGCTATGTGAGAGAGGTGCCATGCAGCAGCAAGGAGTTCCAGGACGAAGAGCAACGTGTGAGCAGTGAGTGAAAACTTTCTGCTACACTCAAATGAAGGCAGTGAACATTGATAGGGTCCTCAAACAGTATTTCTTAAGCAGTTCAACTAAGGGTGGATATGATCAATGTACTTTACCTACATGCAGGAAATTGTCCTAAAGGAACCTATTATTATGTCAAATTAGTGCACAGAAGCAAAAGGTATTCAATCAACATTATTAATATTAAAACAAATAGTATGTAAAAATGTTAACTGACTAGATTGATATTTTAGTCTACAAAGCAAGAAAAGGAAAGCATATATAGAATTATCAACTTTATGCAAACAATATGTCATTTCATGCTGTTAATATATATATATTGGTATGTTCTTGAAAGACATAAACCAGTCTTTAAGAAACATATAAAAGCAGAATAAAAATGATGAAAATATGATATATTGAAAAAATTAAATTGTCATTTTAAAAGACATTCATTTTTATATAGTAAATAATAGTAATAACATTTAACATAAAAATGAATTCATTTGTAACATTAAGATAAGCAAATTCCATTTGTCCTTACTTATTTTTTCACCGTCCTTTACTGAAGCAGAATTGTTCTCAACATCTTGGATATCTACAAAGCAAAGATGGTAGTCAGAGAACTGTAAACTGTAAATAAAATCACAAGCATTGTGACAGTGTTTGTCATCACTCAGAAAGCCTGAGCGTGTGAGTGTGTGTGTGTGTGTGTGTGATGTTATATATATATATATATATATATAGAGAGAGAGAGAGAGTATGGACTGTATTGTGTGCATGCTCATATATGTATGTGTTTGTGTAGACACCTGGGGTCTTCCTCCATTGCTTTTCACATTATTTATTTTCTGTGACAAGGTCTCTCCTCTGAACTTGGAGCTTGCAATTCCACCGATGAGCTGGTGAGCAGCCCCCCAGGGATTTGCTGTCTCTGCTTCTTCATCACTAGGATTGCAGGGGTGTGCCATCATCCTCAGCTTTTTACCTTGATCTCGGGATCTGAACTCACTGGACCTGGTCCTTGATGCAACCTGCTCACAGCCAAGTGAAGCAGGGAGTGGGAATTGGTTTCAGGATTCGAATATCCTGTAGCTGGGTGGCTGTCATCCTACATTCCGTGCATGAGTCAGTCTGATGTTCTCCTTGAACTATGGTCACGAGTGTCTGTTATTTCTAAGCCACCATTCTAAGGCCCTGGGGCAGACTCGTCCACCCTGTTAGATGCTTGGAGCTTTCCATTCTTGCTTTCTGACCTCTCAGCACACACTTTGGGAAACATGTGTCACAAAACACGTATCCTTTCTAGTTCTGCTTCTAATTGTGATTTGTAAAGGATTTTCATTTTGCCCCCCCCCCAACATTAGTGACTTTCTACATGTCTACACTCTATTTCTCTTTTGTTGTTCCTCACTGGATATCTGTCAGCCCCAGATGATTGTGAGAGTCTCTGATTTATAGTTGTAATTAACAATTGTGATATAGAAGCAATGCTGGCCCAGACAATGTACTCAGTTCTGGAAGTGCTGAGTTTGTAGTTTGAAGTTCATCTGAGCAGAGAAGGCTAAAAAAAAAAAAATGTCAGTATTTTGGACAGAAGCCCCTGTCACTAAGTTTAGAAACCATACCTTGTATTTAAAGATAGCTAGTCTGTGGCTGGTGACTGAAGCTCCAGGGGTGGATGAAATGCCCAGGTGAGGTTTACTGTAATCTGGGTGAGTCCCAGGGCTGCTCTGGGGCCTCAGAACTTCACTCTCAAACGCTAGGGCCACTGCAAGCCACACCTTCTTACCAAGACTTCACCTTGTCTCCCTCGTTTCTTCTCCTCTTTCCTGTTTAAACCACCCCACACCACACCTCTCTCACTGTTCATCATGTTACCTAGTTTGGTTGGCCCACATTTCTCTGGCTGGTCCTTTCTTTTCATGTACATCTTACTCTCCCTGCCTCTCTCTGCTCAGAGCTCTGGATCTTTTATTGATGAGGTGGCCTCCCATCTTTGTCTCATTAGGGTTACTATTGCTGTGATAAAACACCATGACCAAGGGAACTTGGGAGGAAAGGGTTCACTTGGCTCACACTTCCACATCACTGTTCATCATGGAAGGAAGTCAAGACAGAAACGCACACAGGGCAGGAACCTGGAGGCAGGAGCTGATGCAGAGGCCACGGAGGAGTGCTTCTTACTAGCTTGCTTCTCATGGCTTGCTCGGTCTGGCTTCCTAAAGAACCTTGGACCACTGCCCAAGGATGGTACTACCCACAATGGCCTGGGCTCTCCCTCATCAATCACTAATTAAAAATACATGTCCTACAGGGTTGCCTACAGCCCGATCTTAAGGAGGTACTTTTTAGATTGAGATTCCCTCCTCTCAAGTGACTTTAGCTTGTGTTAACATAAAACTACCCAGCACTGCTGACCCCTTGTCAACTTGACACACAAAAACATCACTATTAAGCCACAACCTTTCCTTTCTCATTTATCCCCAAGATATCACATTAAAAACATAAATAACTTTAAAAGTTCTATAGTCTTTACAAATTCAAACACATTAAATGTTCAGTCCCTTTATCATATCCAGTCTCTTTAAAAATCCAAAATCTTACAGTCCCTCCTCTTTCTCGACAATTGGATACCTGGAGCTCTACCTGGGGTCTGGCTGAGGATCTCTGCATCCACTTCCATCAGTTATTGGATGAGAGTTCCAGCACGACCGTTAGGATATTTGGCCATCTGATCACCAGACTAAGTCAGATCAGGCTTTCTCTCTACCATTGCCAGCAGTCTACAGAAGATGTATCATTGTGGATTTCTGGGGACCTCTCCAGCACTCTGTCTATTCCTGTTCTCATGTGGTCATCATTTATCATGAGAGTGTGAATTGTTGAGACCAAGATTGGAAAAGCACAGGGACAAATAACCAAATGAATGGAAGCACATGAATTATGAACCAAAGGCTGTGGAGCCCCCAGCTGGAGCAGGCCCTCTGGATAAGTGAGACAACTGAATAGCTTGAACTGTTTTGGAGGCACCCAGGCAGTGGGACCTGGACCTGTCCTTAGTGCATGAGCTGACTATTTGGAACCTTGGGCTTACACAGAGACACTTTGCTCAGCCTGGAAGGAGGGGACTGGACCTGCCTGTACTGAATCCACCAGGTTTAAAAGAATCCCCAGGGGAGTCTTGGCCCTGGAGGAGATGGGAATGGAGGGGAGGGGCTGGGGAGAAGGTGGAGGCAGGAGGCAGGAGGATAGGGGAACCCATGGCTGATGTGTAAAATTAAAACACAAATGTAATAAATTTTTAAAAAGAGAAAAAAATTTTAAAAAATCCAAAATCTCTCAAGCCCTCTGTGGGCTCCTATAAAAAGTCAAAATTAAGTTAAATACTTTCTTACTTCAAGAGGGAAGAACCAGGGCACAGTCACAATTAGATCAAAGCAAAACCAAACTCCAACTGTAAATAACTCAATATTCAGTGTCAGGGATCCACTTTGATCCCTGGGTTCCTCCAAGGGGCTTGGGTCACTTCTCTGGTTCCATTATGCAGTCACTACATACAGCTTGTCTTTGAGGCTCCAGCTGGCTCCACCCCACTGGTGCTGCTGTTCTTGGTGGTCATCCATGGTACTGGCATCTCCAAAATGCTGTGGTCTTCTGCTGTAAATGGGCTGCACTTTCATAAATAGCCTCTCCTAGGGTATCTTCATGGTGTCAAGCCTCAACTTATCTACATGACCCATTCATTCCTAGGTTTTCAACTGCTTCTGAGACTGTGCCTTTACCAGTGGCCTCTCCTGGCCTCTCACAGTGCCAAGCCTCAGCTGCTCTCCATGACTGGGGCACAGCCACAATCAGATCAAAGTACCACTTCAAAAACAGTTCCACCTGAGTGACTCTTACACTACCAAGTTCAGCTTCCAGTGGGAGGTGCAACCTTGGCCACCTTTGGAACACAGCTTCTGTGTGCTGACTCTCAGGAAACACTTCCCAGATTTCACCTCAGTAATGCTGGTCTCTTCTTAGTCACCTCTAATTTCTCAGATCCATCGATCCAGCATCAATTGTCCCAGTAAAACAAAGTTCTTACTTTAGAGGTTCTGGCCTCTTGCTAATCACAGCTGATTTTTCAGCTCCAACTAACCAGACAACACAGAAGCTTCACACAAATGGCCTGGTAAAGTTTTCCTTGTCCTCTGAAATGTCACAAGCCAGGCTTCCCTCCTTTGCTCTCAACATTCTTATCTTCAAAGTTCCCACAGAGCTCCTAACCCTCTTCTAACCCAAAGTTCCGAAGTCCTTCCACAATCCTCCCCAAAGCACAGTCAGCAATATCCCACTCCCGGTACCAACTTGTCTTAACTAGGGTTACTGCCGCTGTGATGAAACAGCATGAACAAAAGGATCTTGAGGAGGAAGGGTTTATTTGGCTTACCCTTCCAGATCACTGTTCATCATGAAAGGAAGGCAGGACAGGAACTCAAACAGGGCAGGAACCTGGAGACAGGAGCTGATGCAGAGGCCATGGAGGGTGCTGCTTACTGGCTTGCTGCCCTCAGCTTCTTGGCCTGGTTGTCTATAGAACCCAGGACCACCAGCCCAGGGATGACACCACCTACAATGGTCTGGGCCATCTCACGTCAATCATTAACTAAGAAAATGCCCGCTAGGCTTGCCTATAGCCCAATCTCCTGTCTGTCTCTCTGTCTTTCTCTCTCTCTCCCTCTTCCTCTTCCTCTCCCTCTCCCTCTCTCTCCCTCTCCCTCTCCCTCTCTCTCCCTCTCTCTCCTTCTCTCTCTCTCTCTCTCTCTCTCTCTCTCTCTCTCTCTCTGAGACAGGGTTTCTCTGTGTATTCCTGGCTGTTCTGGAACTCACTCTGTAGACCAGACTGGCCTCAAACTCACAGAGATCTGCCTACCTCTGCCTCATGAGAGCTGGGATTAAAGACGTGCACCACCACAGCCCAATCTTTTTTGTTTGTTTGTTTTGTTTTGTTTTCCAAGACAAGGTTTCTCTGTGTAGTTTTGGAGCCTGTCCTAGAGCTCGCTCTGGCCTCGAACTCACAGAGATCCACCTGCCCCTGCCTGTGCTAGGATTAAAGGCGTGCGCCACAACTGCCTGGCTTACAGCGCAATCTTAAGGAGATACTTTCTTAATTGAGGTTCCCTCTGCTCAGATGAATTGAGCTTCTATCTAGGACAATCTCTCTTCCTGTTTTCTATTTTATTCCTCTCTCTCTCTCTCTCTCTCTCTCTCTCTCTCTCTCTCTCTCTCTCTCTCTGTGAGATCTTGATTTAGAGGCTGTCTTTACATCAGTCTTTGTCTTTATCTCCATTTCCATCATATATGTTGTTTCACCTCACAGATCACTAACATGGTAACCAAGTGCCAGCTCTTCTGACACCGAACACAATCATTTCTGCCACTTTTACCAGTTCCCTGTGCTAATTCTGTGCTGTATACCTATCAGTCTCAGACCTTATCTCCAAGTTTCCAGTACAACCCAGAGGCACACCTTTCCTGTTCTTTGTCCTTACACCACCTACCAAATAGTCCCTGCCTCCATCGAGGAGCCCAGCAAGGTCTTTTTTGGCTCTCTCAATTTGTTAAAGACATAGTCTGTGCAGGTATCTTTGGGAGTGTTTTTGTGTGTACATGTTTAGGGAGAGAAGTAAGAAAATAAAGGAAAAGCCCCCCCCCACACACACACACATCATAGGAAAACAAAGATCAAGGGACTATAGTTAGCTTCTCCATCATATTATACCTAACAGGCTGCATCCCTCTGACTCCCTTCCCATATTCATCTAAGAGGTTTGGATTCATCAGGTGTGATGAAAATGAGTGGAGGTGAGACCAAGGAATGCATGGTCAACATGGTCCTGCAGTGTTTGCACTCAAATGAACTGCAGAAAAAAAAACACAGGTTCTCAGTGACTATATCCCCACCCAAGCCAGGTTCAGTCTTTTCTTTTGGGCCATACTTCATTCTCCTGCACTTTCTGCCTGCTGTCCTGCCTCTCTGTGTGTACCAACCCGGCTTTCTCTTGTCTCCCCTCTCCTGTGTTGCTTTTTGTCAGTGATGCTCTGATTTACTGCTCCCTTTATTCTCCATCAATCATTCCTGGACATTTAGTTACAAATAGTTGCCTCTGTTTCTTCTTTTTGACAGTCTTCTTTCTTCTGTCTTCATTAATTAATTAATTAATTCACATAATGACTATTATGGTTGAGCCTCACAGTGAACACTACAACTGATCACCATAGTGATGACTACATCTGATCACCATGGTAGCCACTATGGCTGACCCTCACAGGAAACACTACAGCTGATCACCATGGTAACCACTATGGCTGACCCTCACAGGAAGCACTACAGCTGATCACCATGGTAACCACTATGGCTGACCCTCACAGGAAACACTACAGCTGATCACCATGGTAACCACTATGGCTGACCCTCACAGGAAACACTACAGCTGACCATCTCAGTGACCACTGTGGCTGATCATTACAGTGAAAACTACAGCTAACTTCATCAATGATTACGGCAGTAACCAGTATGACTAACCATCACAGTGAATATTGTAACTGACTGTGACCACTACAATGGCCACATGGACGACCACCAAAGTGACCACTATAACTGACAATCATAGTGACCACTGTGGTTAGTGAGGTGGTCACTTATAGTGTTCATGGAGATGGTCAGCTATAGTAATAATTGAGGTGGTCAGAGGTAATGATTACTGTGATGGTTAGTCATTCTCTATATCTATATCTATATATATCACATACATGTATGTGCATGCTGTATTTGCATATGTTACAATATTTTATATAATATACATCTTAGGATCTGTATGAGTGCATGTCCATATGTGCAGGTGCATATGTGCAGGGGGATAAGCATGCAATTGCATGTTGAAGCCAGGGGACAACCTTGGGTGCCATTCTGCAGTCATACTCCTCTTTTGGAACAGGATCTTTCACTTGCCTTGGACTTATCATGTAGGCAAACCAGGCTGGTCAGTGAGCCCCAGGGATCCTCCTGTCTCCACCTCCTCTGGGCTGGGATTACAAGCATATGGCATGCTTTTTTAAAAAAACAAACAAACAAGCAAACAAGGTTTTGGGGATCAAATTCAGTTCCTTGCAAACATTTTATCAACTGAACTTTGTCCCAAGCCATGTGCGCGTGTGCGCTCGCGCGTGCGTGCGTGTGCGTGTGTGTGTGTGTGTGTGTGTGTGTGTGTGTGTGTGTGTGCTATACATGTTATAAGGAGGCCAGAAGTTGACATTAGTGTGTTCCACCATTCTTCACATTATTTATGGAGGCAGGGTGTCTCAGTGAACCCAGGAGCTTGCCTGATTTGACTAGTCTAGCTAGCCATCTTGTCCAAGGGTTCCCCTCTCTGTCTCCCATACAGTGGGGTTACAGGTGGGCTGCCGTGCTTGCTTGGCTTTTATATTGGTGATAATAATCTGAACACTAGTTCTCACAGTTGGACAGCATGCACTTTAATCCACTGAGCCATCTCCCTGTCTCCTTACATGTTTTTAATGTTATTAAATATGCTTTCTTGGTTATATAAGGTTCTGATACATTCAACTGAATATTCTGAGTTCCTGACCACCTCTTTGGATTCTGACCACGGAAACACAGCTTTCCTCCTCCTATTACACACAATAGCCACTGATTGTGAAACACATGGGCTACTAGATCTCAGTCTTCATTTTTTTAAAAAGATTTATTTATTTATTATGTATGCAGAAGGGGGCGCCAGATCTCATTACAGATGGTTGTGAGCCACCATGTGGTTGCTGGGAATTGAACTCAGGACCTCTGGAAGAGCAGTGGGTGCTCTTAACCTCTGAGCCATCTTTCCAGCCCTCAGTCTTCATTTTTTTTTGAAACTCTTATACATTTGTACACTACTTTCCTCTACTCAAAATGAGAATAGCAAGAGGTAGCCTGCCTAAATCTCAAGGCTTGTCATGCATGATCTCACCAAAAGGACATTGAGATAACATAATACAATCTAACTAGGTGGTCAAGGACATCTATCAAAAACTATGCTAAATTTGACAATGGTTGGTCTGAAACTTTTTCAATCCTTGGTTAGTTGTATTTTGAGTCTTTTGCAATTACAAATGACCCTAAGAATATACAGTCTTTGTGCTGGTAGGTATCTTAGTCAATGTTCTTTTGCTGTGAAGAGACACCATGACCACAGCAACTTTTATAATGAAAAACATTTAACTGGGGCTGGCTTACAGTTTCAGAGGTTTAGTCCATTATCGTCATGGCAGCACATGGGCAGATATGGTGTTGAAGAGGTAGCTGAGAGTTCTACATTTGGATCAGCAGGCAGCATGAAGACAGAGAGACTGGGCCTGGCTTAAGCGTTTGAAACACTAAAGCCCATCCCCAGTGACCAAGGCCACACCCACTCCAAAAAGGCCAAACCTCCTAATCTCTGTCAAGTAGGCAATAACCAAGCATTCAAATAAATGAGCCTATGGAGGCCATTCCTATTCAAACCACCACAATAGGCATGACAGTGGGTTTAAAAATATATCATTATTTTGCTATTTATTTCTCCTACATTAACAATATATAAATATGTACTTTTAGTTGATAGGATTCAGCCTGTTGAACATGAGTTCATAGTCATTTCCTGCCTCCTCTACTCTCTAAAATTAAAAAGGAGCTCCCAGGATAGCCAGATATTTAGCCGTCATGGTTCTTAGAATAAAATGCATCTAGTCACAGTGGCTTTCAGTCATCAGATTCCTGACATTCCGAAGGCCAAGGTTGGGCATCCTAATCTTCTGCACCTGATCCACTTCTTAGGTATTCCTGAGATTCCTCCCCAGCACTCCATTCAGAAGAGGAGCTACTGTATTCTGCAGGAAGAAGGAAAAGTCCTGAACAGTTCTAGTCTATGTCTTAGGAGCCAATCCAGAAAAAGACTCTGAATGAGAAAAACTGAAAAAGAAGGCTGGGGAAATGGCTCAGGTGGCAAAGTGTTTGCTACTAAGCATGAGAACCCAAGTTCAGATCCCCAATACTTGTGTAAAGAACTGGGAGCAGCAATGAGCATCTATGATCCCAGAGCTGAGGAAAAATAGACAAGAGGGTCCCTGTATCAGGTTCAATGAGATGTCCTTGTCTCAAATAAGTGAGGTAGAGAGACCAAAGATGATATTTAACATCAACTTATGGCCTCTACACATATGCACAGGAACACACACATGGAGACAGCAATCTGTATGAGTGCGTAGGAAGGCACAATCTTGCCAACCTCACAGGCTGCAGGACTGTTTCTCCTTACCTGCCAGCCTGTGAGGGAGAAGGATGGGTAGGAGTTGGGGCAATCCTGTAGCCTATGTGAGAAGGGATGGAGAGACCTGCAGTTTCAGCAGGCCAACCTTGCCTTTATATGAGCTGTTGGCCAAACTTACTCCAGAAATTGTCCCCAATGCTGAGGCTGGGGCCAACTTTGCTATGGTGGTCATTCTCTTCCGTGACCATTTCTTATACCCCAGGCCCCTTCTGAGGTTTGTTTGGGCACCCTCTGCTTCTACTTCTGAGTATTATGGAGTCTTGGGCATGGCGGGTGGCAAAACCAGTCTTTAAGATCTCAGGGACCTAGGTGATCATGTGAAATAAAGTGAACTCTCCACCCAGGATCCACTTCATCCTCTTGGGTGAAAAGTAAGTTTGTTCTGTTGAATATTGTGAGACCTGTGTGGCATAGCAAACAGCTCAAACTTACCTGAATCAAAAAGCATCATCTAAATGACCTAAAATCCCAGCTAGTGCTTTCTTACTTTAGAGGATGTCTAAACTTTAGTACACAGAGAAGTATTTGCTACATCTAGAATTTTAAATGTTCTTACGTCTTATCCATCTGTATCTTTTGCCGGTGCTTGAGCTGCCAGTGTCGGAAGTGCCTAGAAAGAAAACGCACAATGTGAACTGAAATAGCCACAGGAATTCTCTGACTGTGTAAATCATGAACTATTGGACTACAAAGATGCTTTCATGATCTTTCCTTCCAAATAGTGTAGAGATCCATAGTCATTTAGTTATCACTGCAAACAATCCCATGAATTCAATATTTGGGGGCTGAGGGGTCTGGCCATATGTAATAATAAGAGCCCTACCTCAACTACAATGATCTCATTAAGCCCCAATTCATAATGATTTTGAATGAAAGAAAAAGAGGACATGGCTGCTCTGGGTATGGTTGAGGAGGAGGTTTATTATAAGTATGAGGAAGATGCTATGGAACAAGCTTTTTGTACACTGTGAGGATGTGTCTTTGCCAAGGCGCCTTCTGATTGGTTTAATAAAAGAGCTGGAGCTGGGCGGTGGCACACGCCTTTAATCCCAGCACTTGGGAGGCAGAGCCAGGCAGATCTCTGTGAGTTTGAGGCCAGCTCAGTCTACAGAATGAGATCCAGGACAGGCACCAAAATTACACGGAGAAACCCTGTCTCAAAAACCAAAACAAAAAAAAAAAAAAAAAAAAAAAAAAAAAAAAGAGCTGACTGGCTGGCAGCTGGGCAGGAGGTATAGGTGGGACAGTTAGACAAGAGGCCTTTGGGAGGAGGAGGGCAGGCTCTCAGGAGTGTCATGAGCTGCAGAGGGAAGTGAGATGAACGTGCTGTGTGGAAAGATGGTACAACCACATGGCAGAGGGTAGAGAAGAAATATGGTCGGGGAGCTGGAAAGATGGCTCAGCTGTTAAGAGCTCGGGCTTCTCTTCCAGAGATCCTGAGTTCAATTTCCAGCAACCACATGGTGGCTCACAACCATCTGTAATGAGATCTGGTGCCCTCTTCTGGCTTGCAGGAATATGTGTAGGCAGAATACTGTATACATAATAAATAAATCTTTTTTAAAAAAAAAGAAAGAAATATGGCCAGGCAGTGGTGGCACATGCCTTTAATCCCAGCACTTGGGAGGCAGAGCTAGGAGGATCTCTGTGAGTTCAAGCCCAGCCTGGTCTACAGAGCGAGATCCAGGGCAGGTACCAAAACTACACAAAGAAACCCGTCTCAAAAAAAAAAAAAAAAAAAACAAAAACCAAAAATTCATAAATAACCAGTAGTATACACAGAGAGAGAGAGAGACAGAGAGACAGAGACAGAGACAGACAGAGAGACAGAGATAGATGGAGACAGAGACAGAAAGAATGTGGTATGCTCACTGCAGAAATGTGGCTAAGGAACAATGTCAATTGGGGAACCAAGAAAGAAGAAAATTCTAGAAAGAAGAAACTAGAAAAAATTTGCAAAGTTTTGAAATGCCAGGGCAAGCAGGTGAAGTAAAGATGGCGGCTCTTCCACTTCTATTTCCCTGATGGCCACTGGAAATAGGGCCAGACAACTCTTCCACCTAGAAATCCATACAATATTTACTGAGGAAAAAAACTTCTATGAAACATTAAAGACCTTTACTATGTGAAACCATTAACTTCTTTGGATTTATCCATTACAGCAGTTAGTCCACCTGATCAATTTAGAAGGTAAAGCAGGAATTACCTAAAATTAAAAGCAAATTGTGCTTTGAATAGGTCCTAGAAGAGTGAACCTCTTGTTGAACACACAGTTCATTAATGGCCTTGAAGAATCCTCATTTTCTCTTACCTCTTCTCTTGTTTGTTATTCTGGATGTGTGAGGGTCTCTGGAATCCAAAGGCTCTGTAAAATAAAAGGAAGAAAAACCATTATTTGTACGCAAAGTCAAGTTCTGTGGTCTTAGGACAGTCTGAAAGAATGCTCTTCTTCTACCAGACCTGTTCTGGAGACCCTGTGTTATTAGACTGGGATCTATCCTGCATTGCTCTGTAATTCTTTGTGGGCATCTGTAGTGGATAGCCATCTCAGCATTGGCCTGGAAGTTCCAACTATACATGGCTCTTGATCACTGCAAGCTCTTGTTTTCTCATGTATAAATGAGCAATAACCTAGTTACCATGTCTCCCTGCTAAGGTTCTGTGATAACCAGGTACTACTTTCTTCATTAAAATCCTATAAAACAAAATCTTAACACATGCCAACATCTTAACCATAACATAGATAGGGATATCTGGAATTGCTTTTTTAAAAAAAGATTTAAAACTTTTTAATTTTATACATGATTGTTTGCATGTGTGTGCATCATATGCACACTTGGTGCCCTTGGAGATCAAAAAGGGGGTGTCAGCTTGGAAAGAGAGTTACAGTTGTGAGTCACCTGATGTGAGTGCTGGTAAATAAACCTGAATTCTCTGCAAAAGCAGCAAGTGCTTTTAACTGCTGAGCCATCTCTCCAGCCCTTAGGTCAGTTTTATCTGCTTAATATGTAAATAGAACAAATTACTCTTTGTAGACTTTCTAAGCTAATGATGAATAACAACACTGTCAACAGATAGAGGAATTCTATGCTTACTATGCTCCAGCAGAAACTAAATGCACTATTTCAACTCTTTAGTGTATTAATAGATACGATCTCTTGGAGTAAAGAGAGTCCTTTTATTAGTATATTTCTTGCTATATTTCATTTTATCTCTCAGTTGGGCTTGTCCAGATAAACCATTCTGTGGTCAGTTTTGATTTCCCAATCAGACCAGAGAAAAAGGTGCAAAAAAATGGTACCCTAGAGTTGCTGAATCAAGGCTTATGGAGAATGCTTGGATTACAATTCAAGACATTACAATTCAATTTGGACATCCCATAGTCCAGTTCTAATCATCTTAACTTGTACAGTCCAGTGCCATGAGCATGTGGATTCTCAGGCCCCCTTCCTTCATTTGATTCTAACGTGTCATGAGTGTTGATCACTGATTCTTTGGAATCCCCTGGTAGTAAGCAAGAAACCAGTTTAGCAGAAAATTCCCTAATAAGAATGCTATGGATATCGCTCTGTGTAAATAAAGTTCTGATTGGCCAGTGGCCAGGCAGGAAGTATAGGTGGGACAAGAGAGAAGAGAATTCTGGGAAGTGGAAGGCTGGAGAGAGAGACACCGCCAGCCGCCGCCATGAAAAGCAACATGTAAAGACACCGGTAAGCCACAAGCCATGTGGCAAAGTATAGACTAACAGAAATGGGTTAATTTAAGATAGAAGAAGCAGATAACAAGAAGCCTGCCATGGCCATACAGTTTCTAAACAATGTAAGTTTCTGTGTGCTTTCTTGGTTGGGTCTGAGCAACTGTGGGACTGGCAGGTAAGAGAGATTTGTCCTGACTGGGCCAGGAAGGAAAACTCTAACTACATAAGAAATTTTAGAAATACCCTGAACCCCTTTAAAAAGCCTGGCCTCCATGCAGACCACATGGGTCTGCCTTTCTAAATTACCAAAACAGTAGGGTAGTGAAAGTCCATTTTGATCCCCAAGGCAGATGCAGTTTACCAGCAAGGGGTCATCTGACATCACTTGGCCCTTTCTTTCCTAAGACTTTGGCTTTTTACCCCTCCTGCTCATCTGTCTGAATTCCCATCATCTCTGCTTTTGTGTTTCTGGTAGGCAAACCTTGAAAGTCTTATATTGAAAAGCCTGAGGCACATGAGCATGAGGTTGGAAATCTACAACCCATGTAAGGAGCTGAGCATGGTGGCTCACACCTGTAACCCCAGAGCTAGAGAGAGGGGGGTAAGGATCTCTGAGGCTCACTGGCCAGACAGTGTAGCCTAATCAGTGAGTTCTAGCCCCCCATGAGAGACTCTCTCTCAAAAAAACAAGGTGAATGTCTCTTTAAGAGCAACATCTGGTACTGGCCACCAGCCTCTGCAAGTACATATGGATACACACACATTGAAAATCTTATGTTGAACATTCCCCATCAATCTGGTACCTCCTACATTTCTATGAAAATAATATTTTGTTTTTGAACCATAGACACATTTGAGAACACAGGGGATGGGGCTGTTTGCTCACACTTACAGATTGTGTTCACAGTCTAAAACCTGAAACACATTTCTACTTCCTTTCAAAGACACATGAGTGATTAGAAGTCACTGTTTCAAAGCCTGCTTTTTCGTGACCTTAAGACCAAGAAGCATTTTCATTTGATCTCAGATCTTGCCCTAGTGTATTTTCTCTGAGGAAGCACATTCTGAAATCTTCTGGATCTAGGAAAGGAATCACTAAGAGGCACACTATAGAATCTTAAATCTTCCAACAACCCAGATAGGGCTGAGGTAATCCAACCTTTTGGTTTTTTGAGACAGAGTTTCTCTGTGTAGCTTTGTGCCTTTACTGGATCTTGCTCTGTAGACCAGGCTGGCCTGGAACTCACAAAGATCCATCTGCCTCTGCCTCCCGATTGCTGGGATTAAAGTTGTGCGCCACCAACGCCCGGCCCAATCCAACATTTTGATTCTCTCTCTTGCTGTGGGATGTTCTCTATGCTGTGAATGTGTTGCTCTGATTGATTGATAAATAAAATGCTGATTGGCCAGTAGCCAGGCAGGAAGTATATGATAGGCAGGAAAAAGAGAGAAGAGAATTCTGGGGAGTGGAAGGCTGAGGCAGGGAGACTCTGCCAGCTGCCATGATGAGAAGCAACATATAAAGATACTGGTAAGCCACAGCCATGTGACAACTTATAGATGAATAAAAATAGGTTAATTTAAGATATAAGAACAGCTAGCAAGAAGCCTGAGCCATTAGGCTATACAGTTTATAAGTAATATAAGTCTCTGTGTGTTTACTTGGCTGAGGGAGTGGCAGGTGAGAGAGAGATTTGTCCTGACTGTGGGCCAGGCAGGACCAGGAAAACTTCAGCCATCCTTGCCTCCTTGTGTTTCTGTTTGTTTTGAGAGAGTCATGTGCAGTCAGGAATGAGCTTGAGTGCCTGATCTTCCAGGCTCAACCCCCTGAGTGCTGGGATTGCACTCATGACATCACACCTGAAAACTTTCCTATCCTACAGTTTATGAAAGGAACGACTTAGAACCCAGGATATCCTGCCAGTCTAATTAATACTCCATTAGACTTTGGAGAAGATATAGACAGACACATGTCATCTATGATTGGATTTTTTCAACTAGGAAAAAAAAGAATGTCAATGTCTGTTCTATTTGTTCTTTAAGGATGTTCTAAAGAAAGAAGTGCACATTATTTGTAAACTCTTTTGAAAAATTGCTCCATAAGCCATGACTGGATGAAGAAATTTGTTAGAAACAGTAGTTTGGGTTCCAGAATGTTTTACCTCGAGCCTTTGTTTCTGCCTACATAAGATTTAGCTGGATGAGTTGTCCTGGGACTCTAGTCTAAGTTTCTGCTCAGATGACATTATGATCTTACAATAAAAGAGTGAAAAGCTTTCTGCTCTCTCTAGAAACAATTTAATGAGTCTAACACTTAATAAACACAATAATTAGTTTAGAAAACAAACTCCTGTGGCCAGAGGGATGGCTCAGTAGTTAAAGTGCTTGTTGCACAAACATGAGGACCTGACTTCAGATCCCCAGTACCCATGATATGAAGTCAGACATGGTAGAATGGGTCTATAATCCTAGGATTCATATAGCAGGACAGGAGGCAGAGAGAGCATCCCTGGAAGCCTGCGGTCTAACTAGCCTGGCAAACACATCAATGAACAAGAGGCTGGGACTCAGACAAAGTGGAAGGTGAGGAAGAACACCTGGGATTGTCTTCTGACCTCCATGAACATGCACACCAGTACTTGCACACATGAACACATGCCTGGATACACACACACACACACACACACACACACACACACACACACACACACACACACACAGAGGCACCTGTTTTGATCATGTTAAGAATGGATGACTATATTTACTAATAGTATCCATTGATTGACAAGCTTAATACCCAAAACCATATGCAATGATTTCCCTGCATTTCTCAAAAGAATCATGTAAAATTCAATGCATGGAACAGGTCCCAAGGAACCATTACATAGAACAGACTCAGAACAAAAGCCATCATAAAACAGCGGCTTGAGATTAAGATGCCCACAGCCTGTCTTGCTCTCTGGGCTTCCTTACTTGACTGGCAGATGATTGAGGTGGATTCTTCTTCTGAGTTGTGTCCATCATCAGAATCCTCGCTGCTGAGGACTGTACAAAGGGAAGAAAAGTCTCTTAAGCATCTTAGTGTAGTTGGACTTCCTTTGGACCTCCAGCTCCCAAATAATGACACATAGACTTCTTATTAATTATGGTCTTAGATTAGGCTTGTCGCCAACTAGCTCTTAAAACTTAAACGAACCCATTTATATTCATCTTCATTCTGCCATGCATGGCTCGTTACCTTTCCTTAGTCAGCACATAACTTCTTCTGCATATGGCTGGTGAATCCCCACCTCTCAGATTCTTCTGGGATCTCCGAGATCCCAGATCTCTGTTTTTTTCTCTCTCTCTTCTCCTTAACTCATACTTCTCTGCCTGGAAGTCCTGCCTATATCCTCTCCTACCTAGCTATTGGTCATTCAGCTCTTTATTGAACCAATCAGAAGGTGCCTTAGGCAGGCGAGGTAAAACAGTGACATGTCTTCACTCAGTGTGATCAAATATCTCACAACATCTTTGGGTGACAGCAGGTGCACATGGTAGGGAACACCTGAGTGTGAACACGAGGAAGACCTGAACAGCTAACTCAAGGTTGTACCCCACTCTTTGCAAGGCTGTTAACTCAAGGTGGGATCAATAACTGACCCAATTGTCACAGAGGTGGTCCTTCCCAGCCCCTGACATGCATCTTGTCTGCACCCTCATTCTGGTTCTCACTTCCTCACATCCTTACCTGCCTCTTTTCTTCACTTCTATTTTACTGTTTAGCTTTCTTCTTGGCTCTGTCCATCACTCCTATTCTTCATCTGTATTCAGTGATGGACCTCTTCACACCTCTGTCTTGGTATGTTTCCCTGTTCATCTCTTCTCATACATATTTTGGTTCCCTGTTTTTTTTTTTCTTTTCTTTCTTCTCCTTAACTCATACTGGCCCATCTCCCCACACACCTACCTTCTCTTTCTTTAGAAAAAAAAACTTTCAACATCTATTAACCTCCATTTCTGCCTTTAATTTCTTTCAAGTTCCTTCTGCTAAGATGAAGATTGGCTTTGGTGGGCCTCCTTCCCTTACTGTCTCCACCTGGCTATCTGACTGCCTCAAAGGACCCTGATGACATATCTAAGCCCCTTGCTTGGGAATCTGTAACAATTATTTCAGTCACCCTCACCTATTATCTCAGATGCCTGATTGTGGTTGGTCCTTGCTTGGGTCTGCTGTTCACCATCCAAGGAAAATGATGAATTTTCCTTTTTTATATCTACCAGATGCACAGAACAGGGCTGTGTTTGGCTTCCATGGCTGAGTAGCACTGCTCCTGGAACAAATTACAATGGATAAATTACAGCTTTGACCTGGAAGTACTACCCCATTGAGGTTTCTGGTAATGTCATGCCTACCTATGGCCTGTCCCTGAGATGGGGCTGAGATGGCAGTCTTTAAGACCCGAGATCCAGATGTGCCAGCTCTCTTGGTTCCAGGTAATCCTGGATGTTGGATGGTAGACTGAGCAGAGTTCTCCAGAGAACACCACTGGACTGCACTTCACCTCTCCCGGACCCTGTAACCTATCCCTTTATTTGTTGTAAGTGAAACCCCCAAATGAACCTCCCTTTTAACTATGTGGAGTTGCCTTACTACTTCTACCAGTATACTCTCACCTATTATCTCAGATGCCTGATTGTGGTTGGTCCTTGCTTGGGTCTGTTGTTCATCATCCAAGGAAAATGATGAATTTTCCTTTTTTATATCTATCAGATGCACAGAACAGGCCTGTGTTTGGCTTCCACGGCTGAATAGTGCTGCTCCTGGGACAAATTACAATGGATAAATTATTTTCAGGGACCGAGGAGACAGTTGAGGCTGTACAATGTAAAGACACCTAAGGTGGCATCCATTTGCAACCCCAGCACTCAGGAGATAGAGACAGGTGGATCCCAGGGCGTCACTGGCCAGACAGCCTGTCTAGCATAGTTAGTCAGCAAGGTCCAGCCCCTCACCCCAAATAAAAAGGTGGATGATAACTGCAAAGTACAACACAACCAGAGGTTGACCTCTGGCCTCAGCATACACATGCACATGCAGACCAGTATACACATGTGTATACACACAAACACACATATACACACAAAGAATTTCCTTTGAACTCCCTAGAAGAATGACCCTCTCCCTGTAATCCCATTCCCACTCTGTTCTCCTTCCCTTCTACCCACAGAATCCTTGGATAGCTAGTTGGTTTTGATATTTTTTAAAAGATTTATTTATTTATTACAGATGGTTATGAGCCACCATGTGGGTACTGGGAATTGAACTCAGGACCTCTGGAAGAACAAGTCAGTGCTCTTTACCTCTGAGCCATCTTTCCAGCCCAGTTTTGATATTTTAAACATAAAAAGAATAACTCAGCAAGGCAGTACACACCTGCAATCCCAGCACTTGGAAGGCTGAGATGGAGGAACGTTAAGTTCAAGGGCAGCCTGGGCTACATAGCAAGACCCTGTTCCCAAAGAACAACTGAAGAAAAATTGAAAATTTAACGTTCACATATAAAAGTGGGATTTAAATGATTGTAAAGAGAAACTATCACTTGGGAAAAAAATCATGTGACTGAAACTCTGGACACTCTGGGGCCTCTGAGTGACATGCCCCACTGTCCCCATGGTCATTCTCAAAGTCAACCACTGTCTCCAGTTTCAAGACCTAGATTAATTTAGCTGCTTATATAACTAGTATAAAAGAAATCATAACCATGTTATCTTTTCTCTGTTCTCAAAGAAGACAAATACTCCCAGATTTATATTGTACATATGTGTGTATAAGTAATATGCATATATTAATATGTTTGTGAGAGTCTTCTATATTATTATTTTTGTTGTTATAGAAATATGCTGACTAAGCCGGGCAGGGGTGGCGAATGCCTTTAATCCCAGTGGTTGGGAGGCAGAGGCAGGTGGATCTCTGAGTTTGAGGTCAGCCTGGTCTACAAAGCAAGTTTCCGGACAGCCAGCCAGTGATACACAGAGAAACCCTGTCTCAAAAAACAAAAGACAAGAAACAAGAAACAAAACAAACAAACAAACAAACAAGAAATGTGACGACATACTCTGCTTCAGTTATTTGGTTTTTAAGAACAATACTGCTAAGAGCAGTCTTTCTTATGTGTATTTTGAGTCACTTGTTTTAAGACAGGTTTGCCTCAAACTACACAGCTTGAGGATGAACTAGAACTCCTGATCTTCTATCTCTCCTCCTCCTCCCGAATTCTGGAACTGAGGTGTATGTCTTACTTCCAGCCTTTCCTCTGTCTTCTTATTAACACACGTTCCTCCTCTTCTCTGCTGAGGAATTAATTGTTAAGCTCTGGGACATGTTAAGAGCTTCATCTAACTGTCTCCCAAAATCACACCGATCCAGAAACAGCAGACGCTGAAGAGATGGGGCATAGCCAGCATAGCCAGCGCAAGAACATAAAGAGAGAAGGTGTGGTGGGATGTTAGGGTAAGAGACAAGTGATGGGGCAGGAGCATGGTTGCCAGCCTTCCTTGTCACTCTGACAGTGCAGACAGGAACTGAGAGCTGCAGAAGACATTGGCCTCTAAAGCCTTAGGAACTGGTTTGCACTTATTTTATTTTTGTATTATGTAGCTAAGTGTTTTCCCTGTGTGGTAGTTTGTGCATGCCATGTCCAAGGAGGTCAGAAAAGGGTGTCGGATTCCCTGGAACTGGAGTTAGAGATGGTGGTGGATGCTGGGAACCAAACCTGGGTCCTCTGGGAGAGCGGCCAGTCTTCATAATCATCCAGCCATCTCTCCAGCCCAATTCAGTTTTGAAAGATCTTTCTTTGGCAGAAGATAAGAAATTTGAAGGGAGGGGCAAAGCCAAACAAAAGCCTTTGCTCTAGTATAATTGAGTGTGACAGGGTCCTACACAGGGTGACTGGGCCAGGCATGCGCACGCAGGGGCAGGCATGCGCACGCAGGGGCAGGCATGCGCACGCAGGGGCAGGCTTGGGATGGGTGAAAGTTGTAATTAAAGCAGTGTCAAATAAGGGGAGAGAAGCTTTAAGCCACTGAGTTGGGGGCATCTGTTATATCATTGAGCAGAAGATGCCAAAACAACCTCTACAGAGACATTCTTCGGGTCTTTGGAAGGTCTCCACTTCCACTTGGAAAAATGATCCAAGAGGGCAGGCCTGGGCCAGAGATGTATGTTTAGGAAGCAGCAGATCTGATACAGTGATTAAGCACAAGAAAAGAGAAGCCTCTTGCAATATGAGGGGATTACAGGGTCATTATGCCACAGGGATATCCTACCCTTATCAGCGGAAGTGACATGTCAGTTTCCCCCATTTTCACTGCCCATTCTGGCAGTTCTCCAGATCTCAGTCTCTTTGTGCCTTGCCTATCTCCCCTATGTCTTTACTTTTCTATTTTTCTGCTCATACTTTGCTCCCTCTATATTTTTTACATTGATTGGTTGATTGATTGTGCATTTACTTATTTAGCACATGTGTACGTAGCACGTGTGTGGCAGTCAGGAAATAGCTGTAGGGGTGGCCTCTCTCCTTTCACCAAGTGGCCCTGGCGCTCAAACTCACGTCTTCAGTGTTGGGGACTACCTCACTGGCTCCCTCTGTATTTTAGAAGTCACTTTATTTCAGGGCCAGGACCAAGGTGAGGCAGAGGTAGTACTTTGAACATTCGACTAAGGAGGTGAAGAGTAGAGAGAGAGAGAGAGAGAGAGAGAGAGAGAGAGAGAGAGAGAAAGAGACAGAGACAGAGACAGAGACAGAGAGACAGAGAGAGACAGAGAGACAGAGAGAGACAGAGAGAGAGAGAGAGAGAGAGAGAGAGAGAGAGAAAGAGATCCTCCTCCTCACACTCTGTGCCGTGGGGAGTCTCCTCGCCCCACCTAGTGTCTGCCCTGTTGCCCCCTCCTGGATGTCTCAGGTCATCCTTCTCTGTTATGTTTCTTTTCAGCTCCCCAGCATCACCAATGGTCTCCTATCAGCACTGCCCAGCCTTGTATCTGAAGGGCTTTCCTTGGGCTTCCTTCCTTAACACGCTGATTGGAAATGTCCTACAGGCTTTCTGTTTCACGTGAACTTCTAAGAAGAAAAGGACTAGACATTTCATCAGCCAACATGGGAATGCTTGGGCTCCACGCTATTCTAAAATGGCCCACCATGCTATTTATTCTTCTTGAGTTGATAGCTCCCTTTTCTCTTTCCTTGCTTTCTCTACCCAGGGCACCCTCTATTAAAGAGAACAACAACAATTCTCCCTCTCACAAGTGTTAAAGTCGCCCAGAGGCTGTGGTATGAAGCCCATGTGTCCCGGTGGGTGTAGACAGCATAGAAGAAAACAAAAAAAGAAACCGCTTGCTATTCTAGAAAAGCAGAGAATAATTTTAAAAATGTGGAGGGACAGAGAAAGCTGGTTTGAAAGCAATCTAATAATCATCCGCCAACCCAGCCCTCCCCGACAGCAGACTGAACATCTGTATGCATGAAAATAACTTCCTAATGGCTAAGGGAACCAAGAGGAGGCAAGAAAATACGAAAAGATGTATTGCGATTGGTGGAGATGGCAACTTTAAATAATTCCTAACCCAAGCAGTACAGCATGGAGAGCGACACCTTCCGGCTGAGGGCAGAACAGAGAAGCCAAGAATCAGGTTTTCCTTGGACCTTAACACTGGTGCTGCTGCAGTGAATTCAACACTAAACAGGCCCCTATGAGGTTCAAGCCAGTACCTGTGACATGAGTCTCTAAGCCTGCTACACCCTATAGTCCTAGGCTCTTGACCACTGGCTCATCTCAAAATCTAGGCCTAGTTCCTTTGTATAGAAACAGGAAAAGAGAGACCTTAAAGACACAACAGAAAACTTTCCAAATTTACGGAAAGATGTCCAGGTAGAAGGCAGAAGGTCTCCTGTCTGACTTAAGACATGTCACAACAAATGAGGTTGAAATACAATTAAAAAATCACCTATTTTAAAAAAAAAGGGGGGGGGCAGGATCAGATGTTTTCCTAATCTGATAGTCAATTATAACTCAAAGTCACATACAGGAATTCATAGCAAACATTGGTACTCAACGGTGAAAAGTTTTCCACTTATTTATTTGTTTGTTTGTTTGTTTGTTTGTTTGTTTGAGACAGAGTTTCTCTGCGTAGCCTTGGCTGTCCTAGAACTCACTCAGTAGACCAGGCTGGCCTCGAACTCACAGAGATCCACCTGCCTCTGCCTCCCGAGTGCTGGGATCAAAGGTGTGCACCACCACCCAGCTAAGCTTTCCCTTTATAAAAGGATACCCAAGCTCAACGCTTCTATTCAATAGGACTGTGGAGGATCAACAGGAACACAAAGGTCCCAGCACCACAGTCAGGGAAGCACAGGAAATTCCAATGCCTCCTCACACTGGTTGGAATGGCCACCACCAGAAAGACAAGCGAGAGTAAGTGTTGGTGTTGCTGTGGAGAAAAGGAGAGTCTGTAGGCTGTGAGTGGGGATGTAAATGACTACAGCCATAGGAAAAAACAGTATGGCGTTTCCTCAACAGACAGACAGACAGACAGAACCTGAAAACAGAACCATCATGTGATTAGACAATCTTCTCTACTGTACACATAACTTGGAGAATTAAAATCGGTCTGTTAAAGAGGCGTCTGCACTTGTCACAGCTTGACAAGCTCCACATATGGAGTCAGCCTAAACAACTACCAGCAGCTGGAGACAATGTGGTGTCCACACAGTGCTGTGGATATCGCTCTGTGTAAATAAAGTTCTGATTGGCCAGTGGCCAGGCAGGAAGTATAGGCAGGACAAGAGAGAAGAGAATTCTGGGAAGTAGAAGACTGGAGGGAGACACCGCCAGCCGCCGCCATGAAAAGCAACATGTAAAGACACTGGTAAGTCGCAAGCCATGTGGCAAAGTATAGACTAACAGAAATGGGTTAATTTAAGATAGAAAAGGTAGATAACAAGCAGCCTGCCACGGCCATACAGTTTGTAAGCAATATAAGTCTCTGTGTGCTTTCTTGGTTGGGTCTGAGCGACTGTGGGACTGTCGGGTGAGAGAGATTTGTCTTGACTGTGGGCCAGGCAGGAAAACTCCAACTACAAATGGCGCCCAATGTGTTGACAAGAGTTTCCACCTAAAACCTGAGAAAAAAGATTCTAAGACGGAGCTAAAAACAGTTTCCTAATTGTCTCTCTCAAGTTAGCTGCAGCCTGCCGGTTTGAGCTACTATGGCGGGTTCCTGGCGTGTGTGTCTGACCTGCAGTGTGGTGGGAATGAGGAATCTACAAGTGACACTTTACTCTGCTGCATGGTGGATTTAGCCTTTGCTAATTAAAAAAAAGGGGGGGGGGAATTTCTGGGCTATACACTGCTTTGATAGAACTGCTTCTGATAGTTGATGGTACACATGGCTCCAGACTCTGAGCTGTCGGTAAACTGTACCACCGCCATGTTGGGAAGCTGAGGTGGGCGGAACCAGCAGCCACAGCAGCGTTTCAGTCTTACAAAGATGGATATTACACAGAGAATCTGGTTTGTGTTGTCTTTGGGATTTTTAACTGCAGAAAAAGATTTGATCATAAAAGCTGTTGAGTTAAACAAATATGTAAATTTTAAAGGTACCTTGACTTCAAAATTTGGATATAAGGATATGTTGCTTTGGAAAAGAGTCTCTGCTTTTGTTTCCACAGAAAGCCAGAGGCTGTGGATTTGTTCCAGATTAAGATACATCAGGTTTGATCAGCCAAGACCACCTGAAAGGTCCCCGCTGACACCATGGCCCAGATGATCCAACATCCAGAATGCTTTCAAGGCAACTGGCTCAGAGGTTCACCCTAATGGACTACTCCATAATCCTAAAATTTTCTTTGTGTCCCCATAAGATACAGCGCCCCCCTCCAGCAGGAAGTAGTAAGAGAAACTACGCCCACATTCCCAAAATTATCAATCTGGCTTTGGAGATGGAATTGGCTCACTCCTTCTCTAAACCCAGACATATTGTTAAAAGAAAAGGTTAAGAGTTTCTTATGTCCCAAATCAGAAAAGCCCTCTGGTGTGGGACAGAGAAAAACCAATATTTTTCTTTAAAACAGGTTGATTATAAACATGATCTCTTTCTAAAGAAAAAAAGGGGATATGATATAGATATAATAGGATAAAAGGGTAGATTAAGGAACTTACTTCTAAAGAGCAACAACTTGTTTAAAATGTTTTACATTGGTATAGATTTTAGTCTATTGATACAAACTTAAAGTTAATTTTGTTATACTATGTATATATTTCTACTTGTGTTTAAGGTATTATGTTTGTATAGCTCATTTTAAATTGAAATGGATAATTAAAAATAGATTAATAAATAGTCATCTATGATAATCATACTTGTAGCCATGTTAGTTAAGTCTTCTAGATATACATAGATATATTTCAGATAGACAGGTAATCTTCAAATACTTCAAAGACCTACAGAATATGGCATTTAAAATATTTTTAAAATTTAGACTTTCTGGACAGTGAGACATGTCTGCTCCTGGCAGCACTAATTTACTTCAGAGAGGAGGATGGGCATTGAAGACACTTCATATGGAATTTATCTTCACCTTGGCAAAAATAGCCATTTGGGCAAGAAACTGTTCTTGCCTGGACTGCTTGATCAACTGGACATGCAGGACCCATAGAAAGGTGACCACTAAACTTTGCTTGACAAAATGGTCCTTCAGGTTCCTGCTTCACAGAGGAAACTGCCAGACATTCTACAGGACACTGAGAGAAGTGACCAAGAGACTCTAGCCCTGTGGGCTGAAGACAAATGCCCCAACTTTACAAAGGAACATTAGGTGACTGTTCAGGCTGCCAGCTGTCTCTGTCTACCCTGCAAGACTCCCGAAAGTTGCTTGCATCCTTCTCCCGGTTCTCAGGTAATATTATATCCTTCCGAGGTCTTTGATGTGGTTGAAGACTAGATAGTTATAATTTCCTCAGTTATGATAAAAGATAAGTTAGATATAAAACCTTAGATTCACAAATATAAGATAGATAGGATATCTTCTTTAATATTGTAACTGTAATTCTTGCTTGATAATTGTTTTGTTATATGTAATTGTACTATGTAAAAGTTAAAACCTTCCTTAAAAAAAAAAGAAAAGGGGAAGTGCTGTGGATATCGCTCTGTGTAAGTAAAGTTCTGATTGGCCAGTGGCCAGGCAGGAAGTATAGACGGGACAAGAGAGTAGAGAATTCTGGGAAGTAGAAGGCTGGAGAGAGACACCGCCAGCCGCCGCCATGAAAAGCAACATGTAAAGACACTGGTAAGTCGCAAGCCATGTGGCAAAGTGTAGACTAACAGAAATGGGTTAATTTAAGATAGAAAAGGTAGATAACAAGCAGCCTGCCATGGCCATACAGTTTGTAAGCAATATAAGTCTCTGTGTGCTTTCTTGGTTGGGTCTGAGCGACTGTGGGACTGTCGGGTGAGAGAGATTTGTCTTGACTGTGGGCCAGGCAGGAAAACTCTAACTACAACACAGGATAGACTCCCAGCTGGCCTTAAAACAAAGGAGACCACATCAGTGGAAACAATATGGATGAACATTGGCATCGCATGAGGCAAGCCAGGCATGGACAAGCGGAAGCTGTACGATTTCACTGTACAGGCATGTGAAAAAGTCCGACGCGTCGGGAGTAAAGTGGGCATGAGGAGGGCTGAGGCCACAGTGGACATAAAACTTCAGCCAGGAAGAAGAAGTTCAAGACGTCCATTATACAACATGGTAAGACTAACAATATAGTGAGTTCTTAAGGAAACGCTGAGGTCATACATTTAAAGTATTCTTACCAAAAAAAAGTCGCCAGGCGGTGGTGGCGCACGCCTTTAATCCCAGCACTCAGGAGGCAGAGGCAGAGGCAGGCGGATCTTTGTGAGTTCGAGGCCAGCCTGGTCTACAGAGAGAGATCCAGGAAACGCGCAAAGCTACACAGAGAAACTCTGTCTCGAAAAACAAAAAACAAAAAACAAACAAACAAAAAAAGTGTATGTGAGGTAATACACATGCCTTGATGTAGCCATTTCACAATGAATATTTAAAACAGCATGCTGCCTCTGAGATTGTGTGTGTGTGTGTGTGTGTGTGGTGCTGGGATTGAACCAAGGACCTCACACATGCTAGACAAGCATTCCACCACTGAGCTGTACTCCCAGCCCCAAGTATACATAATACTTTTTTCAATAGTCAGTTTTGAAAGTGGTTAATATCTTTTTAAACAAACAAAAGAAAATTCTACCAAACACATACAGACCATCTGAAAGCAAAGCCAGGAAGGTAAGCAATAATTACTTTCTTCATTCTGGGGCAATGGGCTGTGAGGCTCCAGGTGTGGGTGTCTGTCATTCCGTTCTAGTTCACAGGACTCTGAAGGGAGAAAGGCCACAGGTGAGATCCCACAGAGCCTTGATCCTTCCCAGTTCCCATCTTTACCTCTCACCCTGCTTCTCAACTCTTGTAGGAACGAGAGCCCCATCTGCACATGTGGCCAGCCCATTCTGGAAGGCGCGTGTGCTTTGTGACTCCTGAGCCAACCCTCTGACTCTTGCTTTTACCTTCTCTTTTTCCCAGTAAGACTTTTCCAACTCTTCCCCCTCCAGGTCTCAAAAGTTTCATCTTTGCCTTTTGCTGGCTAATAGTTTTCTTCTTGTATCAGACATCAACCCATTCCTCTGCTCCCCTTCATGCTCATACTCAGTCCATCTTACCCTCCGGCTCAGAACCTGAGCCTTGTCCTATGGTTGCTTGGTGCCTTTCCAGTCCATCAGTATTTTCACCAGTGGTCTCTCCTCTCACTCTGTTAATCTCTACTGTTTCATCGAGGTCTTCAACTAAACTGCAAACTAAAACAGATTTTGTTTTATAACCATTTTATTTGCCCATTGCATCAGGATCCAATAGGAAAAGAGAAATCCCTCTAAGGCTCTGAAGACAGACAGACAGACAGAGAGGTTTGAGAATTAGAGGAGGGACTGAAGGAGCGGGTAATGACGGGGTGATTAGGCACTCAAAATCTGGAGCAGGGTTGGCCTGCAGGAGGGACGTGGAGCCACCGAGGGTGGTGGTGGTACATCTACTACCAAACTGGCCCCCAAAATAGGGATGGCGGAATCCTGGGCTTTGCTGCTCTCCATAAGCTATTGCAAAACGCCTCTCTTATCAGCTGGTTAGAAAGGGAACTTGTCAAGGAAGAAAGCAGGGGCCTGAGGCCAGGGGTAAGGGTCAGAGGCAAGCATGGGCTGGGGAAGAAATGAGTCTCAGAGAAAACTAATTCAGGATTGATGTCCTCTCTTCCCCTGCAGGGAACCTCCCTGGCCCATGGTGGAGTCTGTTTGGCCAGCCCACCCTACTCCACTAACCTCAATGGTATGTGAACAAATAATATAATTTGCAGTATAGCTTTATGTTTTTCATTTAATATTTTCTACAGAAAGTTAAGTTGCAGAGAAAAAATAGTTGAAAAATTAATTACAGAAGCCTTGACATGGGATGTGGACCTGGATACACGCTTTGTCACAATCCACAGTGATTAGATCCCAGGCCTTTTGGGGTCCTGGGCATAATTACAGCTCTAGCCTTGTCTGTGTGCATCACAGCCAGTGTCTCTGCTGGGTCAGACTATTTCACATGTACATTGATGTCTAAGTGTTCACCTGTGGCCCATCTGGGTGCTGGTTCATATTTCTGTATATTCATCCATCCCTGGCATCATTAGGGTGCCATTTCCAGATAGGGTTTCTCAAGACCACAGACTCACAAAGAATGCACCTATTTCTCCTGCATCCCTCCTCCCTACTGGGTTCCTTCCCTCTGTTCATCACTAACAACCCACCCATTCACTGCTTCTTATCCTCACTCTGCATCTGCAGAGGAACAATTAAGAATACAGACTCTTATATATTACTATGTTTTCAAATTTTAAAATTTTTGAATGAAAGATTTTAAGATACATAACAATTATTTCAAAAGTCACTCTGGAAAGATTTTTTTCCTGAGTTTGTGTGTGTGTGGTGAGCAGTTGGTGTCTGGGGAGCTATCACAGTAGTTAAGAGCACTTACTGATCAAATCTGGGTATGGTTTCTAGAATCCATATGGAGGAGTACAACTCTTTATAATTCCAGTTTCAGGGGATCCCTCTTCTGGCCTCTGAGGGCACCAGGGACACACAGGGTACATATACATAAATATAGACAACAAGTACACACATAAAACAAAAATAACTAAACCTTTGAAAACATTTAAAAACATCACGCTAATTTTAAGAAATCTCTTCTTTAATGACATATCCCTTCCAAAAGCCACATAGTAACCCTCCCAAAATGCCAGAGATGTGTTTCCAAAGATGAGTCATAGAATAAAGAAATAAACATTATTGTGTATATACCATTATCAATTTGGAGGCCGAGGGATTGATGATTCTCCATTTGATTTCCCTGGATGAGTGTGGTATTTCTTCTATCATTATTTCCCCAGGCTAAGGAATAATTGATTTTATCGTGAGTATCCATGTTAGATATCCAGAGAGAAGAAATTCCCCATTTAATGCAATGTGAAAAGCTTAGATTCTGGAAGCAGGACAAATGACACTGGTCAGTGAATCAGTAACAACAAGAAATGCACACAACAGAGATGGAGTACCAAACACCAGTGTGAATGCTTCTCATGACGTCACCTGACATCCATCTGGAGCATGTATCTCTGTCACATCCCACCATATAGGAGATGACACCAGGGCTCAGAGAGGCCAGATAACCTGTCTAGGGTCACAGAGGCAGAATTTCAACCCAGACATTCCTAATCTTCCAGGATCCTAAAGCTCAATTGAATCCAAATACTTAGTTAGGTGAAAGATTGGATCCCCTGAAATAAACTGTATCTTCTGAAAAATGAGATGATAAATCATCATTTTAAAGTTATCAAAAAGTGAAATGCAAGAATACATATACCAATTTATCAGAAAAAAATACTATAATCAATGCCTTGAATTTAGAATATTCTAAATAAGTAACCATTTAAACTTTGATTAAATTAAGGAAGTTCAAGGGTTTAATTAAAACATCGAAGGGAGTCAGGCCATTTTAGTGCATGCCTTTTTAATCCCAAGACTCAGGAGGCAGAGGCAGGTGGATCTCTGAGTTTCAGCCCAGCCTGGTCTACAGAGCAAATTCCAGGACAGCTAGGGCTACACAGAGAGACCCTGTCTCAAAAAAAAAAAATCAAATCAAATCAAATAAATAAATAGATAGATAAACAAATAAATGAATGAATAAGTAAATAAATAAATACATAAATAATCACAGGGCTTTTTTCAGTGATTTATCTTGTCTAGAGAGGGACTCTCAACCTGTTACCCTGGTGATGGCAAGTGGAGGTATCATTGGGAGGTTCAGATGTGTCATGATCTTATGAGCTGAACCAGGAAGGGAAAATTCATTGCCTTACAGAAGGAATGTGTTCATCACACCTCTCTAACCACCACTGGACATAAGATCAGAGCATGTAGGCTATATCTAGTCAGTCAAGCAAGGCACAAACAGACCACTGTGAATTTAGGAATATGGGCAAGACATCCAGAGGATGAAATCTGTCTAGGCAACCCAGAGGACAAAGATCCTAATATTTAAACTCTGAACTTGGAGAAACTACAGATGCAGATAGATAATGATGTGGGCATCAGAAACACAAGAAAAGAGAACCCTGACATGTGTGCTGTGCGGTTTGGCTTTTTTTTTTCTTTTTCTTTTTTTTTTTTTTTGTCAACAAAACAAGATATGATCATCTAAGAAGAGGGACTCTCAGTTGAGAAAAATTCCTCCCTCTGATTGGCTTGTAGGCAAGTCTGTGAGAGCATTTTCTTGATTAATGATTGTCATGGAAGGGCCCAGCCCACTGTATAGGTGATCCTTGGATATATAAGAAAGCAGGCTGAGCAAGCCACGAGGAGCAAGCCAGGAAGCAGTGTTCCTTCATGGCCTCTGCTTCTGTTCCTTTTCCTAGTTCTTATCATGATGTCCCTTCACGGTGGACTATAAGCTGTAAGCTAAACTAATTTTTTTCCTCCCCAAATTGCCTTTGGTCATGGTGTTTCATCACATCAACAGAAAACAAATTGGTCACATAGGACGAGACAGCAACGTTTATAGAGTCAACAAGGACAGACCGTCAGATGAGGAGGCAGCGGAGGGTGACAAGGCCAGGCTTTCTTCAGAACAGCTGTCACCAGGTCCTAAGGAGCAAAAATTAGATGTTTATTTCAAGAGTTGAAGCAGGTTATTCTGTTCTGTCTCTATGATGCAAAAGATGAAGGGCACCTTGAGGCATCAATCCAGAGCCCATCTAGAGATGACAAACTCCCCCTGATTCTTGATGTCAGACTCAGTCATGAGAGTAGGTTGTAAGGGTCAGCTCTGACTGAGTCAAGTCCTGCCTGTGCCGCTCTAGCAGTGGGTGGTGACCTGTCCTCATATCCTTGCCTAAAGAATGCGCCTGCATGTGTCCCCAGAGCTTCCTTCCCAGTGGCCTTACCTGAGTTTCTAGTGGTCTTTGGACTATATCTCCTTTCACAAAACAGCCTCCCCTTATGTATCTGGTGGCTAATCCCTGCCAGCTTCTCATGAGGACTCACTAACAGCTTGCCTCCATTTCCTCCCATTCTTGCTCTTCCGTCCTGTACTTCCTCTCCTTATTCCCCCACTTTTGTCTCATGTTTTCCGTCAGATTATCAGTACATGGTCAAGACTCTGCCCCCGGAGTATCTGGATTCTTGCTTGTTCATTTGACCCCGTGAACACAGGGTCTCTCTCAATTTTAGCTTCCTAACCTATAAACTGGGCATCTAAATGATACCAACCCTTGATACCAGCTGGGGTAGGCAGTAACCAAGAGTAGATGCTAACCGAAGCAAGAAACTAACAACATGGTCTTTCTGCCATTGTCCTCGATTCTTTCTGCTCTCTTCATCTCCTTCCCTCCCTCTTTCTCTGTCTCTCAAAGAATCTGTGTGCTCTTCCCACACCTCTACCACCTTCTGATGTATGTCTTCCTCTGTAGACCTTTCTTCTGGAATACTTTTTGCTCTCAAACAACATTTCTCATATTTGAATCCATCTAGTATGACACTGTGACACACTAAGAAATGGTAGTTTTGGTCTTCATCTCCTATTTCTCAGCAGTGCTCCTCAAATCCTGGATCAGTTCTCAAGTGACAAGTGGGGGAAGAGAGTCAATGTACCGTTGTCACGGCCAGCCTTCTTCAGTAACACTGCAGTGTATATTAAAGAGGTAAGGTTTAGAAAACCCTTGGGAATGGAGGGCTGGTTTCCAAGGGAACAAAACATGAGGACTATAGCGATATTATATTTGTACTGAAATGTGATTTTATTTGTATATTAATAAAGTTGCCTTGGGGTCAGAGCAAGCCAAGCTGGGTGGTGGTAGTGCATGCCTTTAATCCCAGCACTTGGGAGGCAGAACTAGGCAAGATCTCTGTGTGTTCAAGGATACAGCCAGCATGGCAACACACGCCTTTAATCTCAAAACCAACTATAGAAGACCTGGAGGTCTGTACAGACATGCAGTGATGAGGAGGTCATGTGGCTGGGTTTACAACCAATAGAAGGCAGAACAGAAAGTCTATATAAAAGACAGGACACAGGAAGTAGGTCTCTTGCGGAGAGGAAAGACAGAGCAGCAATGAAGGGTAAGGTTTTCAGCTCTCAGCTATTGCTCTGAGCTCTTGGCTTTTAACTCTGCAATTGGCTCTGTGTTTCTTATTTAACAAGACGGTTACATCTACAGAGGACAGCATTGGAATGCTGACTTCCAAGGTGAGAAGAGATAGAAGTTGACTTGATGACTTGGCTAACGATTTTGTTTGTTTGTTTGTTCGTTTTTGTTTTTTGAGACAGGGTTTCTCTGTGTAGCTTTGTACCTTTCCTGGAACTCATTTGGTAGCCCAGGCTGGCCTTGAACTCTCAGAGATCTGCCTGACTCTGCCTCCCAAATGCTGGGATTAAAGGCGTGCGCCACCACCGCCAGGCAAAAGATGATTCAAGGTTCAATTTTTTTTTTTTGAGCTGAGGATCGAACCCAGGGCCTCGTGCTTGTCAAGCAAGTGCTCTGCCCCTGAGCTAATGATTTTATCGATCATGCCTGTATGATGGAACTTTTATTAAAAATCCTAAGTGACTCTGTTTAGAGAGATTTGGGGTTGGCAAATGCCATAGTGCTGGAAGGGTGGCATATCCAGGGATGGGAAGAGAGTGTTGTGTTCTCTCCCCAGTATTCCTTGGAGTGTCCCCCTCCCATGTGGTTATTGTTTGTGTGGAGAACAGAGGACGACCTTGGGTGTCAGTCCTCAGGTGACATTGACCTCTTTTTCTAGAGATAGAGTCTCTCACTGGTCTAGACCTCATCGATTTGCCTGGCCAGCGATCTCAAGGGATCTTCCTGATCTTCCATGGTACCAGGATTACAGCATCTGCCCCTGTGTCTGAGCTGTTATTTTTTTTTCTTTCTTTCTTTTTTCTGAGCTGTTTTTTTATTCTATCTTAGGGGATCAAACTCAAGCCCTTGTGCTTGTATGCACTTGGCCAATTGAGTCTTCCCCCCACCTCCCTTCACCCAAGCTGGCTATTTTTGAGCTATAACTTTTCTAATAAATTGTGAGCTAATGTCTCCTTGAGTTTCATGAGCTATGCTAACAAGCTCTGTAGCCTGAGAGGGCACAGCAACCTCTGGTTGAGGCCAGTTGAACAGAAGCATGGGTCCCACCTGGAACTTGTAACTAGCATCTGTAGTGGCTGGCTGTCTTGTGGCACTGAGCCCTTTGTCTGAATTGAATTACATCATAAGATACCCTGCTGGTGTCTGGAGAGTTGGTTGGTATGGGAAACCCCACTCACCATACATCTTGTGTCTGAGACATGTGAGGGCATGCACAAAACAGGAACATTCTCTTAAAGATGATACTACCTCTTTGATGCTACCATGGGCCATACTGCTTCAACTTTCATGGTTCCATATTGGTTATCTCCTTAAGGGACTTTTCTAAATCACAAATATTTCAGAGTAGTTAGTCTGTTTCAGTCTGGCTTACTGACACTGGGCTCAGGTTCCTTTGTCGTGGGTATCAGGCTGACCGTCTGTTGTCATGGTTGCTCTGCCAGGATCCTACATCCCATTAGAAGCTGCTCAGTTTGGATCTCAAGTGCCCCCTTCCAGGATTCATGTATTAGAGGTCTGCCCCTCAGAATGGCACTAATAGATGTGAGTGATGCCTTTAATAGGCAGAGCCTGGTGGAAGGAATTAAATCACTGCAGGTGTATCCTTGAAGGACCACAGCACATCCTTTCTCTCCTTGCTTCCAGGTCACCATGAAGCAAACAGCTTTGCTCGCCTCGATCCCCTGCTTTGATGTTGTGCTCCACCACAGGTCTTAAGTAGTGAGGTCAAACCACCTGGGGTGAAGTATCTAAAATCACGAACCCAAATCAATTGACTTCTCAGGTATCCGTTTTGTTTTTGAGAAAGTTTTACTATGCAAACTGCTCAACTGCCTCAAACTCACAATCCTCCTGCCTCAGAGTTTTGAGTGTCCAGGTTCTCTGGGGTAATTTGTCCCAGTACAGGAAAGCTAACACCAACTCCCCTCCCTGCATTCTCTGCTTCTTCCCCGAGTCACACTCTGCTAACGATCCCCTTCATTGCCTATTCTCTGTGGCAAGAAGAAACTTTCTCCAGTTGTAATTACCTTGTTCAAGACATAGCTGGGAGTTCGGGTATCCTCTGTCACTTCCATGGAAACACAATCTGTTCTGTGAGACTGAAGTAGGAGGCAGAGGGAAGAAGAGGAGGAAGCCGTTAGAGATCTCCAGTAGGGATAAGGGACAGCATTTCCAAATTACACATTTAGGAATTTCCAACCCTTCAATCACTCTAAGTTCAGTCAGTCCCACATGATAAAGTTCATCCATCATGATCTGGGAGAGAGAAGACTCCCACAAGGGAGACTTTATGCTTTTCATACAGAAAGGAGACACTCAAGTTCAAGAATAAAAACGTAGAAGACACACTATGAACTGTGTTCCTCTTCCAGTGTTCAGAGGGCAGGGAAGGTATATGTCCAAGCAGAAGAAAACAGAAGCAAAACATGGCTTCCAGGCTGTCTCAAGTATAAAGAAAGAGGGGACTTTCCTGGATAGAAAGGCTGGAATCTGGCACATACCAGAGGGAAGCTTTATGGTCAGCAGGCTTTAAAGATGGGCAAGATGGGGTTGAAGAACTGACTCACACATCGATGATTTCTATGAGCAAGTGGTGCTAAATTAAGATGGATCCTGCAACCCACAGCTGAGCTGTCACTCAAGGTGGGTGTTAGTCACCCGCTGGACTGTTATGTATATCATTATAAGGGCTCCACTGTAGAGACACAGCAGTGACCCCCAGTGGGACTTGGTGCTTCCTGTCCTATTCTTCCTGTCCTGATGCTGGCTGGGCTTTCATGGTCTTGTTGGTCTAAATACCCAGCCTAGCAGACCTCTGGCAGATGTCAACTATAGCCATTACATGTATGCTTTGTGATGATGCATAGCATGTTAGTTTTTTTAAACTGGTATATCCCCAATTGCACTGGGCAATACGTGATACATGGTAGATGCTTAAAATATGGTTGCTGAGGAGGGGAAAAAAGGACTGTGATTTCAAAGGGTGATCCTAAACCCAATTACCATCTTCAAAACTCTTGGCAATGAATTCCAAATCAGGGTATGCCTTCATGTTTTCTTCATTGAACAGTACCCTCAGAACCTTTAGGTCAAATGTCTTCTCCAGTATGTCCAGGGCTCTGTAGACCACATTTTTTACAGGGACCAGGTTTGTACAGGAATCTCTAAAATCCTTAAAAGATATTGAATGGAGAAAATTTAAGTGCAGGTTTCCAAGTCACAGAAGAGCCCTAGGGAACAATTACAGTTAGTGTACCTCAATCCCCTACCTACATAATCTCTAATTAAAAGGTTTATATTTGCATGGCTACTTCATGAAACAAGTAAATATTTTCTCTTTAAAATTACTCCCTAGTGACTTTGAGTTCCCACTGTCATTTTCTTTATTATATTTGTGTTTTAATTTTACATATCAGCCATGGGTTCCCCTGTCCTCCCCACCCCCACCCCCACCTTCCCCCCAGCCTATCCCCTCCATTCCCATCTCCTCCAGGGCAAAGACTCCCCTGGGGATTCAGCTCAATTTGGTAGATTCAGTACATGCACCTGCCCACCGTCATTTTTATGACATGTAATAAGGACCACTTTCTGTAAGGGTTAACAATGGCGAGATGGCTCAGTGGGTTATAGGCACTTGCCACCAAGCCTGATGGTCTGTGTCCAGTCAGTGGGATTCAGATGGTGAAAGGGGAGAACCAACTGGCCATAAGTTGTGCTCTAACTTGCACATCTGCACAGCAGTAGGCATATATGCCCATACAATAGAAACACACACACACACACACACACACACACACACACACACCACTTATAAGTAAATAAATAATAAATGCAATATTTTTTAAGTGTGGAGGGGCTGGAGAGATGGTTCATAGTTGAGATTGCTTGCTGCTCTTGCTGAGAACCCTAGTTCTGTTCCTAGCATCCACAGGACAACTCACAAACACCTGTAGCATCACTTCCAAGGGATTTGGTGTTCTTTTCTGGCCAATATGGGCACTAGCAAACAAGCCGTTTGCACACATACATGCAGGCAAAATACTTGTACACATAGAAATAAAAATAGTCGCATTTCTTTCTTTCTTTCTTTCTTTTTTTTTTTTTTTTTTTTTGGTTTTTCGAGAAAGGGTTTCTCTGTGCAGCTTTGCATCTTTTCTGGATCTCACTCTGTAGACCAGGCTGGCCTCGAACTCACAGAGATCTGCCTGCCTCTGCCTCCCGAGTGCTGGGATTAAAGGCGTGCACCACCACCTCGTGGCAAATAGATGCATTAAAAAAAAAGGTTAGCTCTTTTGGCAGATGGTCAAGCTGTTTTGTTAACTGTCAACTTCTCTCTTCCCACTAGTACTGATTGGCCTGTAGGAAATCAGATGTCTGTTCCCTGTGACTGTGAACTCTACTGGAGGGCAGCATATTCATAAGGCAAAAACATACTAGAGGGGCCGGAGAGATGGCTCAGTGGTTGAGTGCACTTGCAGCTCTTGCAGAGGACCCAGGTTTGATTCCCAGCATCCTCATAGTGGTTCACAACCATCTATAACTCCAGTCCCAGGGGATTTGGTGACCTCTCTTCTGACCTCCAAAGACACCAAGGACATAAGTGGTACATATATATACATGCACACAAAACACTCATACACATAAAATGAAAATAGAGAAGTTTTAAAAACTTGTTCTAGGGGGCTAGAAAGATGGCTCAGAGGTTAAGAGCACTGACTGTTCTTCCAGAGGTCCTGAGTTCAATTCCCAGCAGCCACATGGTGGCTCACAACCATCTGTAATGAGATCTGGTGCCCTCTTCTGGCTTGCAGGCATACATGCAGGCAGAACACTGTATACATAATAAATAAATAAATCTTTTAAAAAAAAAACAACAAAAAACAAACAAACAAAAAAAGCTTGTTCTAATAAGACACTCTGTAGGGATTAATATTCTATATCTAGGGTTTTAAATTAAACATCTTTTTTGAGACAAGGTTTCTCTGTAGCTTTGGAGTCTGTCCTGTAACTCACTCCATAGACCAGGCTGGCCTTGAACTCACAGAAATCCACCTATGTCTGCCTCGAAAGTGGTGGGATTAAAGGAGTGCACCACCACTGCCCCGCTAAAAAAATAGACATTTGTTAACTTAAAATGTGTACACCGAAATATCCCTAAGTCAGTTCAGTGATGATTCAACAGGAAATTCAAGTCACTTTTGATTTTTAATTTGTTTATTTGTTTTAAATTTAGTTTACTTTTTAATTGTATGGATTACATGGTGTAAAATGCATAAGACATTGAACGTCTATGGAGAACCCCTGTTCTGATCTGGCTTATCTTCAACAATACTTACCCTGATTCCAGAAGGGACCATAGAACACCTTTCCCTCAGATAGAAGCAGGACCATATCCTGAGGCCTCTGCTTCTCCTCTCCCTTAATACTTAGAGAGAACACTTCCAGAAATGTTTACATGATAAGTATCACTCATGGGAAACCCAGATATTAAACCTCAGTGCAGAATTCTGATTCATAATTGACGTGTTTATTATTGTGACTATATCTATACCCACTACTATGAAAACTTTGTCAATAATTCTTTGTCAAATATTAAGTCTGGGGCCAGAGAGATACCTAAGTGGGTAAGAACATGTGCAGTTCTTATAGAGGATCCAAGTTGAATTGCAGCACCCACATCAGATGGCTCACAACTGCCTGTAACTCCAGTTCCAAGGAATCTGGAACTCTTTTTTGAACACTGTGGGCACCAGCACCTATGTGAACAAACACACACACACACACACACACACACACACACACACACACACATGCACACACATAAGAAGTGACATCTTTCTATAAAAATTAAGTGCAACCTCAAAAAGCTGCCAGTCATCCAGTTTAGTTCCAAGATATCAAAGTGTAACTTCGTCTGGAGCTTGCTTACCAGGTTAGGATGTAACAAACTTCACTTACATTATACATCTTCTCGGTGATGAGCTCATTGTCACGGAGGATCTCAAAAAAAGGAAATGGCTTTTTTATTGCAAAAGAAATCTTCACTCTAAGTGCTTTGAAGTGCAGGAATATAACTCTAAAGAAACTCCCTGGGTCCTGCTGTTCTGTGGACATCCTGGAGGGGGAGGAAATAGCATGGGAAAATGATCATCAGGACTATTGGACTACATGCTTCTGGACTACATGCTTCTGGAAAATATAGTTTTTATATATGAAAGAAAGACTATAAAGAACTAACATAGATATGTGGTCTTGAGTTAATCCCAATATAGAATGAGTTAACTTCAATAAATTGGCAAGCTCTGTGTCAAGTGAGAGAGACCCTGCCTTGTCATACATGAGAGAGTGATAGAGGAAGACTTTGAGCATCAACCTCTGACTTCCACACACATGTGCACACACATACATGTGCATCTGCACACATAAGCCCTCACACATGTGAACATTTGCACATATATGAATATATACTGCACATCTACACACACACACACACACACAAAAGTTAAACATAATGTTATTATGATTCAAAATTTCCACTATTAGCTGTTCTCATACAGGAGAAAGGGAATATTCACACCAACTTATATGCAAATATTTCTGGTGGCATTATTGAGAGCCAAAAGATAGGGAACAGTCAAAATGGCCTTTAGTTGGAGGGTAGAAAAATAAAAATAGACAATCCATACAATGAAATATTATTTCTCAATAAATAGGAACAAAATGCTAATATATTCTTCAACATGAATGGATCTCAAAGATATATTTTCTTAATGAAAGAAGGCAAACACAGAAGGCCACACAATGTATAGTTCCATTTCTATGAAGTGCCCAGAAAGGAAAGTATAGAGACAGATGTATAAGTGGTTGTGTGGACTAAGGGGACCAAGAATGGACTGTACACATCCATGAAGGGTTATTCTGAGGAAGGGTAAAGCCGAAGTTCCAAACCTGGACTGTGGTGCTGGTTGCATGGCTCTGTGAAATATTACTGGATTGTATATTCAAATGGGTAAATTTTATTGCAAATAAGTTATACTCCAAACACTGTCAAAAGATGAAAGTGGATATCCAAAAAGAGAGCAGATTGATAAAGGTGGTGGGCTGCGTTTTTTCTCTGGAGTGGGAAAAGGTAGATACTGCAAATGACAAACACACACTGTGTCCTGGTTGGTTTGGGTTTTAAAAGTTGTTTATTTGTTTTGTCAACTTCTCACAAGCTAACATTATTTGAAAAGAAGAACCTTAATTGAAAAAAAAGAATGCCTCCATCTGTATCGCCTATAAGCAAGTCTGTGGGGGCATTTTCTTGATTGGTGATTGATGTGGGAGGGTCCAGTTCACCAGGGGATTGTCTCCACTGGACAGGTAGTCCTGGAGTATATAATAAAGCAAACTGATCCAGCCAGTAAGCAGTGCTAATCCATAGTTTCTGCTTCAATTCCTGCCTTTAGGTGTCTGACTTCCTTTGATGATGGACTGTGATGTGGATGTGTAAGCCAAAAAAACCCTTTCCACACCAAATTGGTATTGGTCATGGTGTTTTATCACTGCAATAGAAACCCTAAACAAGACACTGTATGAATGGATGTTTCAACGGTCTGAACAGGAATGTCAGGAGGTGACAGATAGGCCATAGGTTAAAAGACATCTTGCTGATGTCAGGATGTCTATGACTTTAATCCCCAGCACAGAAGGACCAACCAGCAACTATCCTCACACACACAGTGACTGGAGGATGAGACTGAACCTTACCCATGGGCCACAAAACCCAAATCAGAAGGGCAAGAGAAGCAGTTCCACTTTGACCGAATTGCCCCTTCCTCAGGCTGGAACAGGCCTTTCCAAGATGGTGACCCTGAATCTAAGGTTTCTATATAGTAGGGAAATACAGGCAAATGAGAACATACAGCTCCCCAGAACTCCATCTGTTTTGCTCAGTGAAGAACACTGAATAACTCAGCAGTGGACCACTGAAAAACAAAGAATGGGCCAGGGATGAGACACTAGGGATGGAGTTGTGTCTACACTGTCAGTGGCAGCCATGGGAGAGCCTAGGCAGCTGCTCTGATCTGCAAAGTCAGACTTCTGCCTCCATCTGTCCAGGGGCCATGCTGACCAGTCTCTCCTAGCCAGCATTCCAGTTTGGCCCCAGAGCCAGCCTACTTCCCAGGAGAATGTATGGGCTCTGCCTCACAGCAGAGTACAGCCTTGGCTCCACCCATCTTAGAAGCCCAACACTAAGCCACCGCATCTGGCTCAGAGCCTAGCCTATGGCCTCACCTAGGCCAAGCCACACTGGCAGCCTGCCTAACTTCAGAGCATAGCTTTCTAGCCCTGAAAAACCAAGGGTCCCAGACAGTGCCTCTGTCCAGGCTCAGAAGAAGCCAGCCTGTGTCACAGATACAATACATAACCAAACTACACTTTTCTAACTGCAGAGAATGGCTTTGGCACTCGTGGCTAAGGAGAGCAAACTGTCAACTTGTCTGTCCTCAGGGTTGGGGATTTAGCTCAGTGGTAGAGCGCTTGCCTAGCAAGCGCAAGGCCCAGGGTTCAATCCTCAGCTCCACTAAAAAAACAAAAAACAAAAACAAAAAAACAAAACCAAAAAAAAAAAAAAAAAAGCATTTTAGGGGTTGGGGGTTTAGCTCAGTGGTAGAGTGTTTGCCTAGCAAGCGCAAGGCCCTGGGTTTGATCCTCAGCACCACATTAAAAACAAAAAACAAAAACAAAAAAACTTGTCTGTCCTCTGAGCCTAGTTTATAAAATTCATGGACAGGAAACCAACCCAGAAACCCTTCCACAAATGTCAGGCATTTCACGTCACCCCACTTGGATGAAGCAAAACAAGAAAGTTTCAACATTTGCACATGGGTAAATGGGCTACATCACATTAATAGAAGGCAAAAAGTAAACTATATCATACCAACAGATGCCGAAAAGGCATTGGGCAAAACTCAGCATGCTTTCATGATAAAAGATAAACCTCTCAAAAATTGAGCCTAGAAGAACTGTACCTCAGTATAATAAAGATCATATATGAGGAAGCCATAATACTATTTATTCTCAAGAGCAAAAAGCTGAGAGCTTTTCCATTTGAGGTCAGGGACAAGGAAAGGGACAAGAAAAGGGTGTCACTCTCAATATTCTCTCTTTATACTATACAGGAAGGAAGGAGAGAAGAAGAAAGGGAAGGAGGGAGGGAGAATAAGTAAAACTGTTTGAAAATGACATTATTTATTTATAGAAAATCCTAAATTTTATACACACACATTAGTACTAATTAATACATTCAGTAAAATTACAGGATACAAAAATCAACATATGCCAGGCAGTGGTGGCACACGCCTTTAATCCCAGCACTTGGGAGGCAGAGCCAGGCGAATCTCTGTGAGTCTGAGGCCAGCCTGGACTACAGAGTGAGATCCAGGATGGCCAGGGCTACACAGAGAAACCCTGTCTCAAAAACAACAACAACAACAACAACAAAATCAACATACAAGATGATATATTTGGAAAAGAAATGAAAAAAAAAATTCCTTTTCTTTTAAAAGAGACAGAGAGAGACTGACTCTCTATGTAGCCCACACTAGCCTGTTATCTACTCTGTAAACCAGGATGATCTCAGACTGATAGGAACTCCCCTGTCAGCCTCTCAAGTGCTGGGATTGTAGGCAGGAACCACCACTTTCAAATTTAAACAGTTTACATTATGTTCTGTGTTCCTAGAGTGTTGTAAGATCTTCATTTGTGCAGATGACTACAAGATGAATTGCTAAGTGGTCTTATTAATAAAAAAAAACCTGGAGCCAGATATTGGGGTGAACACTGAAAGATCAGAGGAATATAACAAGCCACAGCCACCTCACCTTGACATTCCTCGGCTGATCCTGTTTCTTCAGACTGAATGCCTCTGAGTCCGCACTTGAATGAATCTCAGCTGAACTGCTTAAAATGCTCAGCCCTAGAGTCTCTGAGTCCTCACTCTAAAGAGTCTTAGTTGAACTGCTTAAAAGGTCTAGTTCCTGGTCCTCACACTTATACGTTTCTGCTTCCTGCCATCACTTTCTGGAATTAAAGGCATGTGTCTTTTCCAAGCAAGACATGAGATCTCAAATCCTGAGATTAAAGGCAAGGCATGTGTCCTGCCCAAGCAAAGACATGAGATCTTAAGTGCTGGGATTAAAGGTATGTGCCACTATTCCTGGCTCTATTCCTAGTGTGGCCTTGAACTCTCAGAGATCGGGATGGATCTCTGCCTCTGGAATGCTAGGATTAAAGGCATGTGGCCACTGTCGGGCCTTCTATGTCTAATCTAGTGTCTGCTCTGTTCTCTGACTCCAGATAAGTTTTATTAGGGTACACAATATATCAACCACAGATGACTTCTAGAGGATGGAAAAAGTGGTTTTTTTTATTTGTTTTGTTTTTATAAGTTTAGCTGAAAAATTTACACCTCCAAAGTAAATAAACATAATTTTACAAGCATTTAGAAAAAGCATGTCAGAGAGCTGTCTCAGGAAGTTCAGAGGCACCACAAAGTTTCTAAAGTATTGTTTTTATTTTCCATGTATTTATTTTATTTTCTGTGTATTTATTTTATTTAATGTGTATTTATTTTATTTTATGTATGTTTATTTTATTTTATGTGTGTAGGTATTTTGTCCGTGGTATGTCTGTGCAATACATGCCTTCCTGATGCTCTAACAGGTAGGAAGAGGGTGTCAAATCCTCAGGAACTGGAGTTACAGACAATTGTGAACCACTAGATTGGTGCTGGGAATTGAACCCAGGTCCTCTGGAAGAGCACCCAGTGCTCTTAAATGCTGAACCATCTCTCCAGCTCTCAGGGTTCTTGAACTTAATAGGAGGTTTTAAGAGAAGAGTAGGAAAACTAAACAACACACCATTGGTGAAGGGGCAATCCAGAAGACAGAGCAATAGAAAACATGTAACTACCATAGAACAAAAAATTTTAAATGAGAATAATTCAGAAAAGAACATAAGAGGCAGTCTGGACATGGAACCTGCCTTATACCTTCAATCCTAGAGAGGTAAACACTAATACACTTGCATGAAATGTCAGAATGAAACCCATTACTCTCTGGGCTGGAGAGATAGCTCAGTGGTTAAGAGTACTTACTGTTCTTTCAGAGGATATGAGTTCAATTCCCAGTACCCACACAGTGGCTCACAGCCATCTATAACTCTTTTCAAGGGATCTGACACCTTGTTGTGACATCCGTGGACACCAAGCACACATGTGGTTCACTTATGGACATGCAGGTAAAACATTCATATACATAAAATATAAATAAGAAATCTTTTTTCAAAAGAAAAGAAACCTAATACTCTGTAAGACAATGGAATGAAGGAAGGAGGGAGGAAAGGAAAAAGGAGGAAATATATAGAAATAGAAGGAATAAGACGTTTGTGGTGTGTGTGTGTGTGTGTGTGTGTGTGTGTGTGTGTGTGTGGCTGGAGAGATGGCTCAGGCATCAAAGGCTAGGCTCACGACCAAAAATATAAGAACATAATACACGCAGAAATAATGACTGGGGAATTTTCCAAAGGGATAAATGACATCACCTTACAAACTCAGGAAAGTCTTAATGGGATTCCTAAAAGTAAAACAACAACAACAACGACAACAAACAAAGACAGATTGTAGTAAAGATGTAGGAGAAAAATCTTAGGGAGGAAAAGGGACCGCACAGGTTGTTTCCAGAACTCAACCTATAAACTACGGAAGGCGGCTTCACTCAACTGCTGGCCATGAGGACTGTAGTGCGGGCAGGATCCAGACACCTCTGCTTCCTCTCATTATTGAGGAAAACCTGGCACAGGAGGCATAGGCATTAGAAGAACGTGTTTAAATCATTGTAGAAGGGGACATAGCCAGGCTGGCAGTGGTGGCGCACGCCTTTAATCCCGGCATCGGGAGGCAGAGGAGGGCAGATCTCTGAGTTTGTAGGCCAGGTTGGTCTGCAGAGTGAGTTCCAGGACAGCCAGGGTACACAGAGAAACCCTGTTTCAAAAAAATAACAGAAAACAAAACAAAACAAAAAGCACAAGGGAGAGGAGGCAGGGAATTGTGAGACTTAAAAGTCAGAAGACTTGAGCCAGGGGCTGGAGAGAAAGCTCAGTGGTTAGTCATTATTTTTGCTCTTGCATAGGACCTGGGTTCAATTCCTCACACCCACGTGGTGGTTTATAACCACCCATAATTTCAGTTCCAGGGGATTTGATGCCCTCTTCTGACATCTATGTGGTATAGGATAACAAGCACATATGTGGTGTATCACACAGAAATACAGGCAAAACACTGATACACATAAAGAATAAAATGAAAAAATCGAATTTTAGAAAAACCACTTTATATTTAAAAAAAGGGAAAAAAAGACAAGCCATTTTTACATTATCAGGGCTGGAAACTTGAATCTAACTCCTTATAGGTGTTTGGGACAGAAACAGGAACCAGAAGTCACACAGGGTGGCAGTGTACAAGAGTCCAGCCCTACCACAGTCAGAGACCACACGCCATCTTCACAGTCAACACGAGGAAGGGGCAGGCCCAGGCTGGAACTGCTTCTTGGTAAGTTCTGTGGTTTTGCCAGGTTATATCAACCATGAGTGCATTTCAAAGTGTTCTGTGCTGTGTGACTTGGAAGCTTGACAGCAAAGGAAGTCCCACAAATTCAGGGTGTCTCAGCCAGTGTTCTATTGCTCTGAAGAGACACCATGGTCATAGCAGCTCTTTCAAAAGGAAAGCATTTAATTGCGGCTTGCCTTCAGTTTCAGAGGTTTAATCCATTGTCATCGGGTAACAGAATGCCTGAGAAGAAGCAGAGAGCTCCACAGGTGGATTGCAGGCAGCAGGAAGAGACAGACTTTGGGCTTGGAATGGCTTTTGGAAACCTCAAAGCCCACCTCCAGTGACACTCTAGTTCCAACATGACCACACCTCCTAATCCTTTCAAATTACGCCACTCCCTGGTGACCAAGTATTCAAATCTATGAGGCCATGGGGGCCATCCTCATTCAAGCATCCACACAGTGCATTCACTGTTTAGGATACACAGTGATGGCACCTTCTGCTTTATGACGGAGGGGTCACCATAGTCAATGGCAGAGGAGAAGAATCCAGAAACACAAAGGCCTGTAGAGGCTCTTGGGGATCAATCAATGATATCCTCAGAAAACCAATAGGAATGAAAAGGAAACCTCAGACAGAAAACAAAAACACATCCCCAGACCACATCTTGTGGAAAGCTAAGTGTGGTGTGAGCTGCCCAGGTCCGATCGTAAGTGACATGGACTGCAAACCACAGCGTGTGCACAGCAAATGGAGGACGGTAGACTGGAAGCCTCGGGAAGACCCCATCTGGAAGAATGACAGACGTTAGGAAAGTGTCCGCAAAGCACTTTGTGGAGATCAAGAGCCGATGAAAACGGGGATGAAGATAGGCAGGAAGTTAACACATGGAGCCTTCAGAAGAGCTTGCAAAGTGTGTTGATAACCTAAGACCCCTCATAAGAGGTCCACTTTACCCTCATCACAATCTAGTTCTTCAGAAATTAGTAATCAGGGCATGGAGAGATGGCTGAGTGATTAAGAGCACTGACTGCTTTTCCAGGGGATCCAGGTTCAGTTTCCAGCACCCACATGGTGACTCATAAGTGTCTGGAACTCCTGGGAATCTGACACCCTCTTATGGCTTTCTGGGGCACCAGGCATGGTATGTTGCATGGACATGTATGTAGGCAAAGCATCCATACACATAAAGTAATAAAATAATTTTAAAAATTAAAATAGAAATCAGAACTAGGGAGGTGGTTCAATGGCTTGATCCATATGTGTAAAGACATGAGTTCAAATCCCCAGAACGCACACAAAAGCCATAGATTTTAGGGCTGTCTGCAATTCCAGCACACCTGCAGCTCAATAGGAGATGGAGACAGGAGAATCCACGTAAGATTCACTATCCAACCAGCCTAGTGGACACAGGCAAATGAGAGAACTTTCCTCAAATGAGATGGGAGGTGAGGACCAACACCCAACATTGTCCTCTGATCTCTGCACATGTGCCATCTCACACACACACACACACACACACACACACACACACACACACACACACACACTACATCCACACACACATACACACTGCATTCACACACACGCATGCACACTGCATTAACAAACACACAAAAAAAAACCCACAAAATTATTTAATTTTAGAAATGACAAGGAACAAATATACTAAAAATTAAGTCCATGTCATAGAGGAAGAGTTGGAGACAGCCCTTATGAATGGAAAGTTACAAATCAGAAAGAGGGAAGCATGGGGTGGTGAGAATTGGGGAGGCTGAGATGGCTCCAGTGTAAAATGCTTTTGCCTAAAAATGGAGACAGATACAGGAAAGAAACTTTCTCTGAAGAAAGATAGACTAAGCTGTTTTTCTAGAAGACTGTAGAACTGTGGCCAAAACAAACCAAACACGCCAGGCCTACAAGGGCAGGCCTACAAGCCCAGGTACTCAGAAAGTTGGCAGGAGAATTACAGTTTCAAGGTCAACTGATTGAGATTCTGTCTCAAGGGTTGGGGATTTAGCTCAGTGGTAGAGCACTTACCTAGCAAGCACAAGGCCCTGGGTTCATCAGCTCTGGAGAGAGAGAGAGAGAAAGAGAGAGAGAGAGAGAGAGAGAGAGAGAGAGAGAGAGAGAGAGAGATGCTTTCTCAAAATTAAAAAGTGAAAAGAGGTCTGTGAGTGTAACTCAGTGGTAGAGAACTTGCCTGGTAAGCAGAAAGGTTAAAAAATTCTAGGTTCAAACCCAGGCTCTGCAAGCAGAAATGTAAAACCCAAGAGGTATTTGACTTTGTCAGTGGCTTCCGCTATCACTTTATTTGGGAATGCTTTTTTCTTACAAGGTCAAGACTGAAATTCAAATTTTAACTTTGTAGAAGAGAGAACTCAGCAAACACACAAAATACCAACCCCAGGTGGATCATCTCCACAGTCTCCCAGGATATTTAGTAAACGTGTGGAAGAAGGACTAACATCTGATTAAGGGTGGTGAAAAATAAAGCCGTGGAAGGGGAGGGAGTTTACCAGGGTGCACAGGAAAAGCAGCCCATTTCCACTTATTAGGGAGAATGCAAACACACATCTTGGCTGCCTCTACACTCTGGCTGAGGGAGGGAGGGAGGGAGGACTCCTCATCTCTTTTGCTATTGACAGGGAAGCGCACGACCCTGCCTCCTCCGCACAGGCCATTAGCAGCATCTATGGGCAAGTGGTCACTGCTGCCCTTTGACTCAGAAACTCCACAACACAAGACAAGTGAAAGAAAGCAACATGCACTATGTGGCCACGGCTCTCACAGCTTGCTGGTGACAGTGAACTGTAGTAGTCTTCAAAAGAAGACTGGTTTAAACTCAGGGTAAGGACTGGCAAGATGGCTCAGTTAATGAAGGAGCCAGCAACCAAGGTGGATGACTCTGGTTGGATCCCCAGAAACCACAAGGTAGAAGGAAAGAGCCAGCTCCTCTCTGTTGTCCCCTGACTCCATGACACATTCTTGGCTGCACACACACATGCACACATAAGTAAACATAATAAAAATTATGAATCTCTCAGTTCATATACCAATCGTCTTAGTAGTACCAGGTAGACAGTAGAAAGAACAAAGCAAATGTGCATGCATTATGGTGAGGACTTCACAGAGGTTCCTACTTTTTAAATACTCTAAGGCTCAAAACACAGAACACTATTATAAAATGAAAATACACTTTACACATTTATGAAAACAAGCTTTGCACAGAAAAGCATAGGAAAAGCTAAAGAGGCTGGAGAGATAGGTCAGCAGTTTAGAGCACTGGCTGCTTGTCCCAAGGACTGGAGTTCAGTTCCCAGTACCCATGTCTGGCACTTCAGGACTACCTGTAATTCCAACTACCTGCAGGGGATCTGACACCCTCTTCTGGCCTGGAAAGGCACCTGCTCTGATGGCTCTCTCTCTCCCCTACTCCCTCTCCTTCTGCCCTACACACACACACACACACACACACACACACACACACACACTTTCTCACGCACACACATTAAAAAAATATTTTTTAGAAGAAAAGGAAGATCCAGGTATAGTGGTTTATACCTGCTGTGGATATCACTCTGCATAAATAAAGTGCTGATTGGCCAGTAGCCAGGCAGGAAGGATAGGGTAGGTGGGACAAGAAAGAAGAGGAGGCTGGGAACAGGAAGGCTAAGGAGAGACACTGCCAGCCGCTGCCATGAGAAGCAACATGTAAAGACACCAGTAAGCCACAAGCCATGTGGCGAAGTATAGACTAACAGAAATGGGTTTATTTAAGATAGAAGAAGTAGATAACAAGAAGCCTGCCATGGCCATACAGTTTGTAAGCAATATAAGTTTCTGTGTGCTTTCTTGGTTGGGTTTGAGCGACTGTGGGACTGGCGGGTAAGAGAGATTTGTCCTGACTGTGGGCCAGGCAGGAAAACACTAACAACATATATCTTTAATCCCAATATTTGGGAGGCAGAGGCAGGTGGATCTCTGTTGTGAGTCCCAGGCCAGCCTGGTCTACATAGCAAATTTACATGACAAAAAGGTCAAGAGACACTGTCTAATATATGTATGTGAAGGCTGAACCCAAGACTAGGAGCTATGGAAGTGTGTATGGGGGACAGTTACAGTGGTTTTTTTATTCATTCTATATTTCCACAAAGTTTGAAAACTTATAAACCACATTCTATTATGAAATGGGCCTGATGGTGCAGGCCTGAAACCCCAGTCTCTCAAAAGACCCAGACAACAGGATCCTGTACAGGTTCAAGGCCAGCCTGAGTAACTTAGAAAAACCTTGATTCTAAAATCTTTAAAATAGAGATATAAAGTCAAGCATATCGAAGGCCCTAGTTTCCACTGCAGTACTGGAGAAACTGTACTGCTTCCTTTGCAGTGGCAGACACACTGACTAATATCGTTTCTGAGCAGCACATCTGAGCTACCACTGCTAGAGCACAGAGCTCTAACATTTCCCTGTTAGAGGTATCATTGGCCCAGGACAGACACTATAGGGAAAATAAACCTGCAGCTTGCCCTGGCCTTTGCTGTCAAGGGCCTTTTATGTCTTCCTTGGATCAAAATCTGACAGTGAGAGCTCAGACCAGGAATGGGCCTGGGGACAGCTTCCCAGGTGACAAAGCCCTTCCAGACAGGTAGGAGACCAGGATGTGGGCAGGGCAGCTGTTTACACTGAGCCTCTGCTATTTGACCTTCTTCCTGAGGTGACTTAGGAAAACAGAGAGAGGCAGAGGGACTGAGAACACTCAGAGTTCATGAGGTAACTCAGAAGCATGCCACAGAGGTCCCCAGGAGTCCCTGGCAGCTGTGACCAGAGTCTCCTTCTGACAGCTGAGCAGTGGTCACAAAGAACGTTATGACTGTGTGCATCAAGGCAAGCTGGCCTTATATCTTACCCAGTGTTAAAAACTCCAGATGGTCTGTTTGCCTGTCTCTGTCTCTCTGTCTCTGTCTGTCTTTCTGTCTCTCTGTGTCCCTGTCTCTGTCTCTCCCTCTGTTTCTCTGTGTCTCTCTGTCTCTTCCCCCACCCCTCCTGTCTCCCCTCTTCTCCAGGGCAAAAGTTTTTCATGTCCCAGATTTTGACTGACTGAAACTGCAGCCACTTAATCAAGACATGAAATCACCCACATTGTCAGAGGGAAAAGGTAGAGAGGGAGAAAGACCCACCTGTTGCTGAAGCTGCTCCTCTTGCCTGGGGCCTGAGGAGCTCTGGTCCCTGGGTCTCCACATAGGCTTCCAGACTGTCAGTTGTGGCCCACAGCTGAGAGCAGGAAGTCAGCCTAACTACTAACTCACCAGGGAGGACTCCGCCCTTATGGGGAAAAGAAAAACGAAAGTATTTCTCTAATCTCGGATGTGCTATTGTGAAATACTGTCTCCTCCTTCTTTCCTGAAATGTGGTAGCAGGAGGAAGGGGGGACCTAGTGGATTACCAAGGGGCCAACCAGTGACAAGCAGGGCCAGTTCCTAGGAGTACCCTTATTTATGCAAAGATGAAAAAATACAAACAACCCAAAAGCAACAACAACAACAAAATCCCTCCACTCAAACCCAAACTGTCCTCAGTTCCCCTGTGTCCAGGGTAGTAGAGTTTACCCAGTGTTGACTGTGATCCTATTTTTTGTCTGGTCCTTGGCTGAAGTGGCTTGGGTGGGAGAGAGATGGGGAAGGAAGGCCAAACATTTCCAAATTATCTCTCAGACTAGCAGGAGAAGCCAGAGCTGGATCCTGACCAAGAGATTTCCCTCAGACCCCGAGAGAAGTGGGGATGGAGGGGGAGATCCCCCAACTTGATAGACACTTTGGGTCAGTGCATTAACTCTGAGGACTTGTCATCCCAACCTAGAAGTCAAGGGTGAGAGGAAGCTGCCACAGTGGCCACCAGGGCATAAGGACAAAGAACTTGTCCACCCTTCTGAGATGTGGACCCGGAGAGAGATGGACAGACAGACACCTCCAGTGTGTCCTAGGAAGTCCCTCAGAGATCATCATGATATGTCAGATTCCTCTCTGTTCCTCCTTCTAGAAAGACTTTCTCTGAGGAACTAGGAGGACTGGGGTGTGCCTGTGCCCTGTCGGGCCTCTCACAGTCTTCTTATCCGCACAGACCATGGCTCTGCGTTCATCCCTTAGCTCAAATGCACAGGCTGGTGTGGGGCTGGAGTGGGTGTGACTGACAGCATCAGCCTGAGGCCAGGCCTGGGGTTAGATTTCAGGGCTCTTTCCGTTGTCTCAGATTTTAGCCACATCTCCAACTTTCTATTAGGAATAAATATTATTAATTGATTTTATTTTATCATAATATATGTGTATGTTTTTTCTTTTCTTTTTTTTAAAGATTTATTTATTTATTATGTATACAATATTCTGCTTGCACGTGTCCCTGCAGGCCAGAAGAGGGCACCAGATCTCATTACAGATGGTTGTGAGCCACCATGTGGTTGCTGGGAATTGAACTCAGGACCTCTGGAAGACAGTTGGTGCTTTTAACCTCTGAGCCATCTCTCCAGCCCCAGATATGTGTATGTTTTTGTATGGAGGTATGTACACAAGAGTTCATGTGGCTGAAGATACAAGAAGACAGTGTGGGATCCCTGGAGCTGGAGTTATAGGGAGTTGTGAGTTACCAGATATGGGTGCTGGGAACCAGAACCAGGTCCTCTGTAAGAGCAGAATGCACTCAACCGCTGAGCTCTCCTTCAACTCACTCTGTAGACCAGGCTGGCCTTGAACTCAGAGATATACCAACCCCTGCCTCCTGAGTGCTAGGATAAAAGGGGTGAGCCTCTGCTAAATAACCTTTCTTTTCTTTTTTTTTTTTTTAACAACTATTTTATTCTTCTTTTTAAAAATTTTCTGTGCATTGGTGTTTTGCCTGTGTTTATATCTTTATGAGGGGGTCAGGTCCCCTGGAACTGAGTCACAGACAGTTGTAAGCCAGAATGTAGTGCTGGGAATGGAACCTAGGTCCTCTGTAAGAGTAGCCAGTGCTTTTAACCACTGAGCTGGCATTGTCAGAGGGCAGTATCCACTTTCTGGCCCGAGTGGGCTCTAGCTAAAAATACAACCTTCCACCCCCAATGGTTTTGCAGGTAGTAGTCTCCTTAGACCTCGATTCTACTGCCATTAATGGGAACCAAAAATTCTCTTCAAGAGCTGTGGAAACACTTTGGGACTGCTGGTAGAAGTTCTGAGCATAACACAATCTTAATATTTGACAATCCATATACAGAAATGAGTCTCTCTATACAGATTCTTGGTTCAAATTGTTGGAGAGGCACTGTGAAGCTGGCTTAGCCATGGCCCCTGGAAAAGCCCATCTTTCTTCCTGGAGAGTGACATTCTGCTTGTGAGCATCAGCGTTACCCCATCTCACTGTAAGTCAAAGTACTGTGTCCCTTACCTCACCCTGAAGTCTTGTGGGGTGACCCCAAATCTCTTCTGAGCACAAAGTTCTCACCTGAGGGTGATGTAAAAATAGTTCAGAGGATTAAACAGAATCAAAAATAGATGGAATGACATTTTAAGAAGGGTTCTTGTGGGGAGGAGAAAGGAATGAGAAAGCATCAGATAGAAATATAGATGGAGATGGAGACAAAGACAGAGACACAGGATAGCTTTGGGAGGGCCTGGGGTCAATACCCAGTTGCCTCAAGATTTATTCCAAAGGGCTTTTTATACAATGCCAAGGAGCAAGGCAAAAGACCTCCCCCTTTCAAGATCAAAGCACAATGTACAACCAAGTGTAGACCCTTCAAAACACCTGGTAACTATGCCCTTAGCCAAATCATCCCATTATGCAGCCCTGCTGGGTAAAGCAAGCTCAGATTCTCTGAACTTGAGTAAGGTCTTACTAGGGAGCCTTTGTGGGCACCCACAAAGGAATAGGGCTTGAAGAAGTGTTTCATGTGAGACCATCAGAAAGTACCCTGAACCCCTATTTCATACACTCCAGTATCCCTTGGGGTGATTGTAGTGGGTAGCCATTCCAGCCTTGGCCTGGAAGTTCCAACCCCCATCGAGGCTTCGATAATGGTCACACCCACAAGGCGGGGCTGGGGGAGGACGCTGAAGACCCAGGATCGAGAGGAGAGGCTTCTCTTGGTTCCAGGACCCTGGACGCTGGAGGTAGATGGAGCAGAGTTCTCCAGAGAACACCGCCGGACTGCGCTATACCTTTGCTAGACCCTGCAACCTACCCCTTCATTTGTAAGTTACCCCACAAAATAAACCTCCCTTTTAACTACGTGGAGTGGCCTTAATAATTTCACCAATAGGTGATCTTTACCATCCTCTATATTTAGGATCCTCTTGAATACACACATCTCTCTCCAGAAGGAATAGAGACCCCTCTGGATTCCCTAGACATATTATCTATGGCTCATGGCTCCCTCACCCAGGAATCAATCTGGTAGATGGTAAACCCATTAAGTGTGGAGCCATGCTGAGTGAAGGCCACAAGTACCCACTGTAGGTTCCAGGAATGATAGAAAAAAAGAGAGATAATATGGGGGAGTGGGCATGGTCTCTCCATTATTTACCTAACTCTGGTTATGCTGGAACTCTGTATGTAGATTAGCCTGGCCTTGAACACACAGAGATCCACCCACCTCTTCCTCCTTGGTTCTGGGATTAAAGGCATGCACATACACACCTAGCAGATAGGCTATATTTTAACAGAAATCAGGAGAAATCACTTTGCACTAAGGGAAGACTATACATGTACACCTTTGTCCAATCAATGCAACTGTCAACTCTCTTTTACCTAGTACACTCTGAGTGAAAAGTTAAAAGTACATTTTCCACATTAATAGCTGCATATCACTTCCCAGGGTGTCTACTATGCGCTAGTGTATGTATATAGTATACAGACAGAGAGAGACTCTATAGTAAAGATGATATGGGGACTAGAGAGCTAGTTTAGAGATTAATAGCACTGCCTGCTCTTCCAAAGGACCTGTGCTTGATCCTTAGCATCTATACACCAACATGGTAGCTCACAGCTATCTCCAACTCCAGTTCTAGGATCCAACACCCTCATCTGGCTTCCTTGGGCACCAGGCATAAATATGGTACAGACATATATGATGACAAAACACCCATCCATACTAGCAAACAAACAAAACATCTCTTACAATTGTAATTAGGGCTTCTCCTTTTGGGGTAAGTTCCTAGCAGCCAGCTAGGAGCCATGAATGGCTTAGCTTTTGCAGACTGCTGAACAGAATGGAGATGCAGTGGGGGTAACAAACCTTGCATCCTTGCATTCTTTGCAAGCAGCACTATGCCTGTCTTTCCCTGGACTGTGCTGGGATACTGCTTTCCACTATTTGTTCCAGGGGAAATACTGGTGTCCACCATGTCTTCTGATTGGTCTTTCTGAGACAGTCTTTGTCATTTCATAGTTGAAGAAGCCATCTCAACTAACTGCTGGATCTACCCTGATCACACGTCTAGGAACCAGGGAAATGGTTGCTGGGTGGTTCTGGAGATCCAGTGGACTCACTGTGATAGGGACATTACCTGACCTCTTCATACCCTCCTCTCTCAGGAGATAGTGATGGAGCCTTCGGTTACAAATATCAGCATCAGCTCAGATGCTGTGCCCAACATCCTCTGAAAGAGCCATATGTTCCTTTCCCTGGCAGGAAGCAATGTGAACAGATGTCCTGAGATCCCTTTGAAGGAAGAACTGTGAACCACTGAATATACACGTGCAAGGTTCCCTCTATTGAGAAACAGGTCTCATTCATTTGATGGGCTCTGAGTCCCATCTAGAACTGTCTGAAGTTGGAAACTGGAAAGGATCTAGACTTTATGTTGGGATAGTGGACTTCCACCATGTGCGCATCTGTTTTTCCCTCTGATGATATATATGAAAAGTAGCCTACAGGCTGCCCTCTGTCCTGACTGTAGGAATATCCTATCCTATCAGCTGTCTCCACAGACACCTACAGACAAGGTCTCCAGCTGCCTCTCTAAGGAAATTACTTTATCTGGCTCCAACAGCTATGCGCTTCCACCTGGTTTGTTATTCTGGGGCCCAATGTTTCCACTGCTACTGTGGAAGTCAGGACATGGTCCCACCATTATTCCGTTCTACAGACAGAAGCACTGATGGGCTGCTCCACGATGCTCAGGGCCACAGTAGTGTCTTCCTGGTCACCTCATTAAGTTCACGCCTCTGAGTGGCCCTGAGAAACACAGTCATTTCTAGTACTAGAGAGTAAAGCTGTCTCACTGTTACAATTAGGTTTGTACCCCTCAGTTCACTGTCATAATTCCCGTCGCTGCTTACTTCCCCTTCATTAATATGCTCTGAAGCTGTGCAGAACCTGCAGGAGCCACCAGGAGACATCCTAGAGTCACTACCCTTGGCCATCACCAGGTTGATTAGGTTGTACAGCACAGAAGAACATTTAAGTATTAATAACTCTGTAAGCCAGTTTAGTATTTCAGCTTTCTTTATTTGGTCCACCCCAAACACAACCCTCTTGCCCCTCCTGTCTGCTGAGCTCGACATTCCTTTGGTGTGCAGGCCCTCTCTCACACCTTCCAGCCCCACCCAGGGTTTGTCCACTTGAGCCACCCTGGAAGGCCTCACATAGTCTTCATTCAAGCAGGACTGGGGAGAGTGGTGGTTCTTCCTTCCAAGAGACAGCAAAGGGATTCTTTCATAGGCAAGTAGGTTCTGGGAAAACAAGTTCAAAGACCCCATGCATATCTATTTCAGTACCCCTGTCAGGACCCTGACTTTGGCAAGAGACTTTCTGAATTTAGAATCCAGTCTTCACTGGAGTTCTGTCTCTCTGACTATAAGGGCCTGGAACATGCCTTTGCTGCTGCCTGAAAATACAGCTGCAGGATTAGGTGTCTCTTTCCTTAACACTTGGGATTCTGCAGCTAAGCCTGCCAGTAACTTCTATAAGTCTATTAGCACAAAGTACCAACAGCCACCAAATCCCAGCATTCTTAGAGTTGCCTTTTTTTCCATCCACTAGCGAATATGCCATATTGCCAGTAGCTCATGTAGTCCTTAGTGCCTTTCTACAGGCTAAAATTGGGTCCTTGTGCTGGTATAGCACCTGAGGGCCTATTGATATCTCACCAATCACCTTCTGGTTGGGCAGTGACTCAACTCTAGAATCTCACTCTGAGGCTTTGTTTCTAGGACCATCATCTTCTGGGACCATCATCTTCTAGGACCATCATCTCCTAGGACCATCATCTTCTGGGACCATCATCTTCTGGGACCATCATCTTCTAGGACTATCATCTTCTAGGACCATCATCTTCTGAGACCATCATCTTCTGGGACCATCATCTTCTAGGACCATCATCTTCTAGGACCATCATCTTCTAGGACTATCATCTTCTAGGACCATCATCTAGGACCATCATCTTCTGGGACCATCATCTTCTGGGACCATCATCTTCTAGGACCATCATCTTCTAGGACTATCATCTTCTAGGACCATCATCTTCTGGGACCATCATCTAGGACCATCATCTTCTAGGACCATCATCTTCTAGGACCATCATCTTCTAGGACTATCATCTTCTAGGACCATCATCTTCTGGGACCATCATCTAGGATGAGTCTCCTAGAGAAAGATCCAGAGATGGGGCCTTTTATGAGTCTTGTTTGGTGAGTTGTTTGCTCTTGAATCAGGTTCTTACTTTAAAACCCAGAGTAGCTGAAACTTAGTATGTAGCCTAGGCTGGCATCACACTTGCAGCTATCCTCCTGCCTCAGCCTTCCAAGGTCTGGGACTACAGGAGTGTGTCACCATGTGAGTTGGAGTCTTAGAAGCTTGTGGTTTATTACAAAGTGCTCTCAGGAGAAGGGACAAGGGAAGCACATACGTGTGTGTGTGTGTGTGTGTGTGTGTGTGTGTGTGTGTGAGAGAGAGAGAGAGAGAGAGAGAGAGAGAGAGAGAGAGAGAGAGAGAGACCTAAGTCAGTTGTACTTGCAGAGCAGAGAGCAGCAATTTATCACACCTTTTTCCAGCTGGAGGCAGGGGGATGGACCACAAGGCCAGGAGGTGTGACTCCCAGCTGCAGCTGTCTGCATATGACCCCAAAAATTCTCTGGGGATGATGAAGTCGGTAGAGAGCACTCACTGCTTCGGGTGAGAAGACCTGGCCAGAAAAGGACAAGGAGCCAGGATACCAGCAGCATCCAGGACATCAGTCAACTGTTTTCATTTGTGTCCTGAATAGCAAACACTTCCTTGAAAGTCTTCTCAAACTCAGACTCCAGTCTAAGTCCCATTTGGCCAAAGTTAAGGTCCTAGAAAACAAATATCAAAGGCAAGAATGATGGTGATCATTATCAGTGAGGGAAACATCTTCTCAGCACTTCTATCTTCTGATGGAATCTGTTCACTTCCTGGTCCAGTCACATGTAAGGAAACCTAGACTTTGATATTTCTGAGACTCGTGCCTATGTAAGGTAAGAAGCAGAAACTTCTCAGCTGGGATATGACTCAGTGGGTCAATGTTTGTCACACAAGTGTGAGGACCTGAGTTCAGGTCCCCAAACCCATGCAAAGCTGCACATGGTAGCACACATCTGTAATCCCAGCACTCCATGGTGGTGACCAACAGGTTACCTTGTCTCAAACAAGGTGAAATGTGAAGAACACCCATGGTCGCCCTCATGTATGCTATGACACACATGCTTTTACATCCACATGAACATGCACACAGTTATGTATACTGTGGCATACAGGCATAGGCATTCACACATAAACATAAACACACTCATCTGTACTATGACACACATGATTCTTAATTCACACATGAACATGCACACACTCATGTATATATACACATCACACACACACACACACACACACACACACACACACACACACACACCTAGCGTGTGCTAGGATTAAAATCCTTTGCCATCATATCGATTGCTGTAGGATAATCTTTTTGAACACTGTAAAGACGTGTTTCTCTATTACCTCATCTGCCTAAGGTGACTTTTGATTGGTGTAATAGAGAGCTAAATGTCCAACAGCTTCTCAGGGGACAATAGGTGGGACTTCTGGGCAGAGACAGGAATGAGGGGAAGGAATCTGGGGTGGTGTGGGGGATTTGCCAGCCAGATGCAGAGTAAGTTGGATTCACTGTACTGAGGAGAGGTAACGAGTGCTGTTGCAGAACATAGATTAAGAATTTAATCTTTCATCATTAATAACTTAAGGTTTTGGAGCTACTAGGGAACAAGCCTAAGCTAATGCCAAGCTTTCATAATTAATAAGAAGTGTGCAAGTCATTATTTGAGAGCTGGTATGCCAAAGAAAGTCTGGCTACATACCCAGAGTATATATATATATATATAAAGAAATAAATGCTTTTCTTTTGAAGGGCACAGGTAGTTTAACTGTCCTCTGTGTGGTCTTCTAGCCTCAAAGACTAGGAATTAAATGAGCTCTGTCATGCTGGTGACATGTTAGCAAATCACCATCTACATATGAAACCAAACAATTTTTCTCACTTCCAGAAGTTTTTTTCTTTTGAGATAGGGTCTCATACTGTAGACACGGAAGGAAGGCTTTGAACACAAGACAATCCTCCAACCTCAGCCTTTTGAGGGCTGTGATCACAGGCATGCACCACTGGGTCTGTCATCTCAGACTTCTTGCTTATGCAACTTTAATACGGGGAGATATGGGAAACTAGAGCTTCCACATACCAGAAACCGAGGGAAGACTAACTAGTGGAAAGAAGACGAGATGCAGGCAGAGAGGAATGCTGACCTTGAACGTGGTCCTGTGGTTGTGGAAGATGAGCCTCATGTCTTGCACAAACTCTTCCACGCGAGAGTAACCTCTCTTTCTCAGCTTTTTCTTGATGATGTCCAGCCACATAGCTTTCTGCACACCCCCAGATGTTTCCCTAAACTGGAGACAGAAACAGCAATGGGAGAGGGACTGGTATGGCTCAGCATTTACCTTCCACAGGGCCTCAGAAAGTCCACAGAAACAGCAGAGCCTGTGGACCTGGGGTATTGTGAACATGACATCATGAAAGCCAGTGATGGGGGGTTCAACCACCAATACTTACATAATAATAATATGGCATCTTGGAAAAAAAGGAGCTCTCAGAACAGCAATAGACTTTCAAGAGGACAAACTCACACTTCTGCAAGAAAAGGAGACTCCATCAAAGTAACATAGTAAGACAGAGTCCATACATATGCTCAGGAGGAAGGCATCACTTAAACCCACATTCTGAAAGTTTCCCCAACATTAGTGTCTCATGGTTACAGACTTAGAATGGCTGAGTTAGTTCTTATGCCAATGGTTTATGCTCTGGTAGCAGCATGATGGAGTGTGGCTTGGAGGAGCAGGCTCCCTTTGGTGCTATTCTTGTGATTCCAAACCTGTTTGTGCTCTTCCAGGGGAAAGGAGAAAGTGTGGGGTTCACAGGGACTCACCAACTGTTCCTGGGGCACCATGTGCCTCTGCAGTACCTCAGATTCTGGATGACTCTGTTGTCTTCCTATAGACTGCATCCTACAGAAGATGCAGCTCCATGGTGTTCTGAAAGGTTGGATGTGAAGTGAGCAGTGGACAAGCCTTGAAAGCAGCCACAGTTCTATGCCTGCCACTGTGCTTTTAGGAATGGCTGACAGTCTCATCTGGGGGAGACATTCTCAGGCTCTGAGGGACCCCATGTGGGATCTTAAACTGCCAGGGCTCCCATCAGGGTTGTGGCAGGAGCTAGTTCTTGGGAAAAGTGGGATTTGTGGTGCATGCAGGGATCTACATTTCCAATAGAGGTTTCTGGGAGCACAGAGAGGCCAGGCTTTCAGGTCTGTACACAGTAAAATGGATTTCACAAATTCTGGGAACCTTGGACCTCAATTGGTCCATTACAACCTAGTGAAATGTAGGAAGCAGTCATGTCTCCTTCTTTCATGAATAAGTACAAAAGAGAAAAACTTGGCATATTCCACCCTTAATCTTTTTGACAAGAAGTTCCAGTGAACAACTTTGAAGAAAAGGCAGTAGCAATGCATAGGCAAAGGGCCCAGTCTTTTTATCGGGAGAGAAGCCTCCCCTAACACAGAGAACATCAAACTCTTGCTGATAGCATCTTCCTGTTTGGTGTCTGTTATGAAGAGTTCTTGCTCTTCCCCCATCAAGACACGAACTCACAATCTACAAGATTTATGTCTACTACAAGGAAAGGGTGTCTAAGAGGAGACAGAGAAGGAGCCACATCTCACTCACATCTCAGCCTCCACCGTTGGGATGTGACACTCCTCATGGAAGGCTCTGGAGCAAGTATCACAGCAGAAGAGTGTTCCTACATCACGGCACACCTCACACTCATCTGAGTTCTGCATCTAGAAAGTAGAACATTCACATCATGGGGAGATGAGACCCACAGAGCCACCACTGTGGCAATCCTCAACCTGGGGCCTTTGTATGAATCTGCATGGACATGGTTGCTTCTTCCTGGCACAATAAGGAACATCATGGAATGTAAAATGCGTTACAAGACTTTCTGGTCTTCAGTGAAGTTTGAGAGAAGGGGGCCATGAACCAGTCCCAAAACAATCTTCCTTGTCAACCAAAGATCCTGACACAGAAAGACTAGCAAGAAACTACTATTTTACACAATCTGAGTAATTTTCCTATGATGTAGATAAAATGAATTTCTGAAGTAAATATTAAGTCCATTTGCCTACATAGCAATGATGGTATTGACTCATCAAGAGATGATAATACTTGGAATTTAATTTGATGGAATAAACTAAGAGAATACCACATTCTGTAATGGAGCCATGAACAAGCCTTTGAAGAAAGAGTCTACAGAGGAGACTTTAGACAGTGGATTCTGTACCTAGAGAGCCCTGAGCCTGTGGTGGGGCCTCTGAGAAGACAGGTTATGAGTACAGATGACCAGCCAAGTGGGTACAAAGAAGAAAGGACTCTGTGGCTATTGGAATGTTGTAGAAGATTACACATGACCAAAGAAAATGGGCATGTGAGGCATGGAGTCACCATCACTTAAATATGAGGATTGTAGTCATGATAACCATTCAGGAATGGAGACTGGGATGCTTTAATTGTAAACTTGATATAATCTAGAATCACCTGAGAAAAGAACTTCTGAGAATGTCTATTAGAGATCATGTTAATTACAGTTAGACCCACCCACAGTGGGTTCCTGGAGTGTGTGAGCAGAGAAAGTGCAGTGATCATGAACACACACAGGTTAGCTCATTGCTCTATGCTCTTGATGGTGGATGTGATGTGACCCATTGTTCCATGTTCCTATCACCTCGACTCCCCTGCAAGGATGGACTGGAACCTAGAGCTGTGAGTCAGTTAAGTCCATCCTGGTTTAAGCTGCCTTTGCCAGGGTATTTTATCACAGGCACAGGAAAGGGAACTGAGAGAGAGACCAAAGCTCTGCCATCATTTTTTGGAAGCAGAAAGATAACTATGTTCTATGAAAGAGAAAAATCCCCCCAAGTTAACAGAGATTGGACTTCTTGCCAGGCCTAACACAGAGTGCCTTTAGTCAGTCAAATTTAGTTTTCATCTAGAGAAGTTCAATTGACAGCATGTGTGCCTTGTTGCTATAGAGTAAGGTCTGTTTATTCAAATCAATAGACTGTACAGAGACCAGTAGACCCACTGTATGGTACACAAATCCATGTGTGTTCAGGGTATAGAAGTGGCCTATGACTGAACTGCTGCTCTGTGGGAAATTAAGGCTCAATGATATATCCTGCCTGGATGTCTAGAAAAGTTGGAAGGCTTAAGTGGGGTGCTCAGATTAAGGCATCCCACTTAGGAAATTAAGGTGGCAAAAACTATAAGTTTGAAGACAGCTTGAAACCTCTGTACAAAAACCAAACAACTGAGGCTTAAAATGGTCTCTGAGTTCTCTGTACCACTCTGCTCCTGCAAGTGAAGCCCCTAGCTAACAACCCCTATCATCCTTGACTGGCAGGTTTCAGTTTCTGCCCCCCACCAGAGAACTATTCTAACTTGGGTTGTTGTGGAGTTTCCTATGATCAGTGTTAATACAGGAACCAGAAAGTATCTGAGTGACATGTAGACAGGAACACATGCATTCCTGGTGTCACCTTCAGAAAGAATAGTAACAATTAGAGAACTTGGTGGTGGCTCTATACCCATATAGAAAACACCCAAGTCAGACGTGGTGGCACATTCCAGGAACCTAGGCACTTGGAAAGCCGAGACAGGAGGATCAGGAGTTCAAGGCCACCCTTGGCTACATAGTGAGTTTGAGGACATTTTGATCTACATGAGACCCTGTCTCAAAAAAAAAATCATGGAAGGAAGAGAGGGAGGGAAAGCAGAAGGGATAGTGTGAAAGAAAAACTCCTATGTAGTCCTTGGGCTGTTGGGAAAATTCTACTCTCTTGTGACCGTCTGAGGGACAAATATGAGACTGGCCTGAGGACTGCCCCACCACTGAGTGGTGGGAAGAAGGGAAATGGGCAAGGTGACAGGGCCAGCCATTCTGTGCCCTGCGCCAACTCTGCCTTCAGGAGAAGCCTGGCCTGTGGCACCGTTCTTGGTGGCTGTGCTCTATCACCTCAACTGCTGGACCACTTTCCTTCCTGGATCCTCATCCTCGTGTAGACACAAAGGATGGAATTCCTCAGGTTTCCATCCTTGGCCACAGTCTGTCCATATGGTCAGAGTCTTTCTCCAGCTGCAGGTTTTTCTTTGTGTCCTCAGCTTCAGGGCATCTCATCTCTCCTCTGCAGCCCTGCATGTTGTAATGCTCAGCGATGTCTCCTCCAGGGCTCCTCAAATGCACCTCACACTTCTCCTGTTAAACTACAGCCCATCATCCTACTGCACCCTGCTCTTTCTTTGGCACTTCCATCTTATATAACGTGCTCCACACACCACAAACCCAGGAGTCCATCCTGCTTCTATGCTCTCATTTTCTAAATCTATCCAATTCATTGTCCCCGAACACTGATTTTTAATTTTGTGAAAATTTTGCTTTGTTTAGCAAGATCCTCAAAATACAAGGATGCTGGTGAGCAAAAAATATTGACAGGCCCGGAAGGATTAGGATGATGTGATGGTTGTTCTTGCTTGTCAACTTGACTATATCTAGGATGAACTACAAGCCAGAAATGGAGGGCACATCTGAGATTTGGATCTTGAGGCAGGAAGACAGCATGCCTTTGGTCAGGATTTTCACCAGAATGACACACACCCTTAATCCAGATCCTGAAGCAGGCAGACACATCTTTAATCTGGGCCACAGCTTCTACTGGAAGCCTGTATAAGGACAATGGAGAAAGGAAGGGTCGTACATTCTTCTTTTCATACTTGCCCTTGCCTTGACAGCACATCCATTCCTTCACTGGCACTGGAGCCTTCTTCTTTGGGATCCCAGTATATACAGAAGACCAGCTGAGACATCCAGCCTCATGGGACTGAGCAACTAATAGATTCTTGAACTTTCCATTAAGATCTAGCCATTGTTGGATTAGTTGGACTGCAGTCCATAAGTCATTACAATAAAGTCCCTTTTTGCATATATATAGATACAGATAGATAATTAGATGGTAGATAGATAGATAGATAGATAGATAGATAGATAGATAGATAGATAGATTCCTTCCATAAATTCTATGACTAGAGAATCCTGACTGCTACAGATTTTGGTACCAGAGTGGTTCTAGAGAAACAGAACTATAAGGATGAATCTTTTAAGCATTTGGAATAGGCTTTTTAATTCACCAACACCTTCAGATAATGAAGTCTCTCCAGGCACTCCATCTCCTGGAAGCTCAGAGAATACTGAAAGCCCATGGCGTAAACTATATTACAACCTTAAAAATATAAATGGCTTTGATTATCTTGATTAACCAATTGTGAGTGGCAAAGAATTTGGTGAACCTATGTATGAAACTTTTGACAGTTTGGGGGAAAATAAGAAAAACGGCTGGTTGGTTGCTCTTAGCATCTCTGGATAAATTGATAAAAGGATAGGAATGAGCTCCATGATAAAATTAACCAACTTCAGAATATGGTGAAGCACAACAATGAACTCAAAATTGACCAGCTCTAGATGTGAATAAACAGCCTGAAGGTTTTTAAGTTGGCCCTGGAAGAAAACCTTCTCTCCAGCAGCCACAGGGCTCGAAACCAAACTGAAGCCCTCATTATAAGGTTGCCTGAATTACAGCAAAAATTCAAGTCTCGGGGTTGGGGATTTAGCTCAGTGGTAGAGCTCTTGCCTAGCAAGCACAAGGCCCTGGGATCGGGTCTTCAGCTCTGGAAAAAAAAATTTCAAGTCTCAGCCTCAGGGTGTCAGCAGTTAAAGGAAGGGCATTAATTAGTAAAGAATGGGATCCTGTAACCTGGATGGGTTGTGTGGAAGGACTTTATTGAAGCTGAGAACTTTGTACCCTCAGGTTCTTACCTGAGGAAGTAGCATCATCAGTCCCACCCTGTGAAACATTGCCCTTTTCACCTTCTACTGAGAGGATTAATCCTTCAGTGTCTGCTACACCAGCAATGATTTTCTCTGAAGGAAATGCCAGGCAAGACAATACACATGTCCTTTAGGGTCCATAAATACTTGTCTCTAGACCTATAACCAAACTCAAGGCAAAGCAGGCTACTGGAGGGGAGGCAGAAAGTGCAGTCCACGAGGAAGTATGTTACACTACTAAGGAGCTTAAGGATTTTGCTAATTCATTCAAGCAGAAATATGGGGAAAATGTATGGGGATGGATTTTAAGGGTGTGGGATAATGGTGGAAGGAACATAAAACTGGATCCAGGGCACACTTAAAAACCTTTATTCACATCTGGAGCTGGTCAATTTTGAGTTCATTGTTGTGCTTCACCGTATTCTGAAGTTGGCTAATTTTATCATGGAGCTCATTCCTATCCTTTTATCAATTTATCCAGAGATGCTAAGAGCAACCAACCAGCAACATTGTTTTTCTTATTTTCCCCCAAACTGTCAAAAGTTTCATACATAGGTTCACCAAATTCTTTGCCACTCACAATTGGTTAATCAAGATAATCAAAGCCTTCATATAGGCCCTCTGAGTGGAGATTCTAGGTTTAATATGCAAGCTCACACAGTTTTTTTTAAAAAAGAGTCAAGATGGTTTGAATGGTTGGCTGAAGCATTTGTCAAAAGACGGCCTCCTGAACAGGAGTTGAAGATACTTGATACCCCTTGGCTTAGTGTTGACAAAGGGATTTTAAGGCTCAGGGAAACTGCAATGCTAGAGTGGGTCCACTGTGTAAACTCTAACCCTCTACAATAGGAAGGCCCAGATGACGTGCCTTTCACAAAGCCTATAAGACGAAATATGTCACCTTTTCCTTGCGTCAGACCTTAGGGTTGAAGATGCTGCTGCTCAATTGGATGAATTAAATGCAATGGGTTTAATTGGGCCAGGTGGTAGCATTGAATTGCCAGAGACAAGGTGACCATAGCTGTCACAATGGGCAGTGTAGACAAAACAATGTTCACAACGGCTTAACCCGCAATGGTCAGCACAGACAAGGTGAATTTTATAGTGGCATGACTCCTGTGGACCTTTGGTACTGGCTAATCAATCGTGGTGTTTCTAAGCATGAAATAGATAAGAAACTCGCTGCATTTTTGTTTAACCTATATAAACAGAAAAATTCTCAAATGAAAGAAAGGCACATTGGACCAAAGCAAAAGGCAATCCCGGCCAGTGAATCAGTTTCCAGACTTGAGCCAATTTGTAGACCCAGAATCCCTTGAATGAAAGGGTGGTCTGTAGTGGGTAGCCATCCCAGCATTGGCCTGGAAGTTCCAACACCCATTGAGGCTTCAGTAATGATCACGCCCACAAGGCGGGGCAGAGGAGGGAGCGGAAGAGGGAGGAGCAGGAGGAGATGGCTCTCTCGGTGCCGGGACGCGGGACGCTAGAGGTGGACTGAGCAGAGTTCTCCAGAGAATGCCGCCGGACTACCCTATACCTTTGCCAGACTCTGCGACCTACCCCTTCATTTGTAAGTTACCCCACAAAATAAACCTCCCTTTTAACTACGTGGAGTGGCCTTAATAATTTCACCAATAGTGGTCAGGTCCCTTCAGGAAGGACCCTGAGAAGACACCTAAAAGTTTATAATTAATCTTTCTCCAGTTGTTCCTCAGAGGCACCTGAGGCCTTTTACAAGGGTGATTGTACACTGGGGGAAGGAAACAGCCAGACTTTCTAGGTTTCATTGGGTTCTGGTTCTGAATTGACACTGATTCAAGGAGATCCTGAGAAACATTGTGTCCTGTCAGTTAAAATAGGGGTCTATGGGGCTGGGCAGTGGTGGCACACACCTTTAATCCCAGCACTCAGCAGGCAGAGGACGGATCTTTGTGAGTTCGAGGCCAGCCTGGTCTACAGAGCGAGTTCCAGGAAAGATGCAAAGCTACACAGAGAAACCCTGTCTTGAAAAAAAAAACAAAACAAAACAAAAAAATGGAGAGTTTATGGAGGCCAGGTGATAATGGAGTTTTGGCTGATATCTGGCTCACGGTAGGTCCAGTGGGTCCCTGAACTCATCCTGTAGTTATTTCCCAAGTTCCAGAATATATAATTGGGACAGATATACTTAGAAGCTGGCAGGGTTCTCACATTGGTTCCCTTTATGGAGTGAGAACTATTATGGTTGGGGAGGCTAAATGGAAGCCTTTAGAGTTGCCTCTGCCAGGAAAATAGTGAATCAAAAGCAGTACCACATCCCTGGAGGAATTGCAGAAATTAGTGCTACCACCAAGGACTTGAAAGACACAGGAGTGGTGGTTCCCACCACATCTTCATTTAATGCTCTTATCTGGCCAGTGCAGAAGACAGATGGATCATGGAGAATGACAGTTGACTAACGAAAACTCCATCAAGTAGTGACTCCGTATTGCAGCTGCTGGACCAGATGTGGTGGTACATAGTATGCACCTACTGATTTAGCAAATGTCTTTCTCTCTGTACCTGCCCATAAGGACCACCAGAAACAATTTGCTTTCAATTGGCAAGGCCAGCAGTATACCTTTACTGTTTTGCCTCAGGGATCTATTAACTCTCCTATCCTGTGTCATAACTTACTTAGAAGGAATCTTGATCATCTGTCTCTTCCACAAAATATTACACTGGTGCATTATATTGACAGCATTATGAGGATTAGACCAAGTGAGCAGGAGGTAACAATCACTTTGAACTCATTGGTAACATATGCATGTCAGAGGATGGGAAATAAATCCAGCCAAAATTCAAGGTCTGTCTGTCCCCCTTGTTGAAATTCTTCGGAGTCTAGTGGTATGGGGCATGCAGAGATACTCCTTCTTAGGTGAAGGCTAAGTTAGTGCACCTGGCTCCTCCCACCACCAAGAAAGAAACACACCATTTTGTGGGTCTATTTGGATTCTGGAGACAGCCCATTCCTCACTTGTGTGTTACTCTGGTCCATATACCAAGTGACTTGGAAAGCTGCCAGCTTTGTGTGGGACCTGGAACTGGAGGAGGCTTTTCAACAGGTCCAGGCTGCTCTGCCACTTGGACCATATGATCCAGTAGACCTGATGGTACTTGAGGTGTCAGTGGTAGATCGGGATGCTGTTTGGAGCCTTTCTCAGATCTCTATAGGTGAACCACAGAAGAGACCCTTGGGAGTTTGGAGTAAGGCTCTACCATCATCTGCAGACAACTATTCTCCCTTTGAAAGAAAGCTTTTGGCTTGTTATTGGGCCTTTATGGAAACTGAACATTTGACAGTGGGCCACCAAGTTACCATGTGACCTGAACTGAGTGTTATTGGACCATCAAGTCATAAAGTAAGACATGCAAAGGAGCAATCTATTATCTCATGGAAGAGGTGTATATACATTATTGGTCCTGAGCAGGTCCTGAAGGCACAAGCAAGTTACATAGAAAGTTGCCCAAATGCCTAAGGTTTCTACTCCTGTTATAATGCTGTCTACTGCCAAGCACACACCTTGTGGGGGAGTTCTCTATGGTCCGTTGACTGAGAAAGAGAAGATTAGGGCTGATTTACTGATGGTTCTGCACATTATGCAGGCACCACCCAAAAGTACACAGCTGCAGTATTACAACCCCTTTCTGGGACAACCTTGAAAGAGACTGGTAAAGGAAAATCTTCACAGTGGGCAGAACTTCAAACAGTACACATGATATTACAATTTGTTTGGAAGGAGAAATGCTCAGATGTGTGATTGTTCACTGATTCATGGCCTGTAGCCAATGGATTGGATGGATGGTCATGGACTTGGAAAGAGCATGATTGGAAAACCGGTGAGAAAGACATCTGGGGAAGAAATATGTGGCTAGATCTCTCCAAATGGGCAAAGGAAGGAAAGATACTTGTGTCTTATGTAAATGCTAATCAAAAGATGACTTCAGCTGAGGAGGAGTTCAGTAATCTAGTAGATAGGATAACTTGGTTGGTGGATAGCCAGCCTCTTTCCCCAGCCATTCCTGTCATTGCCCAATGGGCACATGAACAAGGTGGCCATGGTGACTGAGATGGGGGTTATGTATGTGCTGAGCAACATGGACTTCTGCTCATCAAGTCTGACTGGCTACAGTTACTGCTGAGTGCCATATCTGCCAACAGCAGAGACCAACCCTGAGCCCCAGATATGGCATTATTCCCTGGGGTGATCAGCCAGCAATCTGGTGGCAGGTTGACTACATTGGACCATTTCCTCCATGGAAGGGACAATGTTTTGTTCTTACTGGAGTAGATTCTTATTCTGGTTAATGCTTCTCCCAAAACCACCATCCATGCTTACAGAGTACCTGATCCACTAACATGGTATTCCACACATGGTATTTCTTCTGAGCAGGTAACTCATTTCACAGCCAGAGAAGTGTGACAATGGGCCCATGATCATGGAATCCCCTGGTCTTACCATGTTCCCCACTATCCTGAAGAGAGAAAGATGGAATGGCCTTTCAAAGACACAGTTACAGTGCTAATTAGATAGCAGCAGCCTGGAGGGCTGGTATATGTTTGAATTAGCATCCAATGTATGGTACTGTTTCTCCCATAGCCAGGATCCGTGGGTCCAGGAATCAAGGGGTGGGAAAGGAAACAGTTCCACTCACAATCACCCCTAGTGACCCACTAGGAAAGTTTTTGCTTCCTGTTTCCACGTCCCTAAGTTCTGCTAGCCTAGAAGATTTAGTTCCAGAGGAAGGGGGAGTGCTCCTGTCAGGAGCTACAACAAACATTCCATTGAACTGGAAGCTCAGACTCCCCCCTGGTCCTTCTGGGCTTCTGATGCCCTTAAACCAACGGGCTAAGAAAGGAGTAAGAGCATTAGGAAGGGTGAACCATGCAGATTACCATGGGAAGGTTGGATTGCCACTCCACAATGGAAGTAAGGAGGATCATGTCTGGAGTGCAGGAGATCCTTTAGGGTGTCTCTTGGTGCACCTGTGCTCTGTGATTAAAGTCAATGGGAAGCTACAACAGCCTGATCCTGACAGGGTGACAGAGGGCACAGACCCATCAGGGATGAAGGTGTGAGTCACTTTTCTAAGAAAAGAGCTAAGATCTGTTGAGGAGCTTGCCTAGGGTGGAGGAAATACAGAATGGTAGTAGAGGAAGGTAGTTCTAAAGACCATCTAAGGCAACATGAGGATTATAGCTGACATGAGTGCTTTGTTGTATTTTGCTGAGAATGTATTTGTACAGATATTTGTGTTTTCTCTCAATTTCTTTTTCGAATGTTGTAATAACAATTAAGAGAATACTAATAAGATGTCTCCCAAGGGACATTGCCATCTGTTCTAAATTTAAAATTCACTTGTGGTTCTATGAAAGATAGTTATATCACTTTAGGTGTAATTATGACCTAGTTAAATATATAATGTGTTTGTGATTGTATATGGCATAGTTCTATTATGTTTAGGAGTTATTATAACTTGGTTATTGTATTTATTTGGAAATTAATCATGACATAAGTAAATATGTTTGTGTGTCCAGTTGACAAGTGGTAGATAGATTGTGATGGCTACTCTTGGGTGTCAACTTGACTATATCTGGAATGAACTATAATCCAGAAATGTTGGGCACACCATTTGTGTGCATTGTGGCAGGAAGACAGCATGCCTTTTATCCAGATCTTGAGCTGGAATGACACACACCTTTAATCTGAGCCACACCTTCTGCTGGAAGCCTATATAAGGACAGTGGAAGAAGGAAGGGTTTGTTCTTCTTTGCCTGCTTGCCCTAGCCTTGCCAGAACATCCATTCCTTTACTGGCATTGGATCAGGATTCCAGCACATACAGAAGACCAGCTGAGACACCCAGCTTCATGGCACTGAGCAACTACTAGATTCTTGGACTTTCCATTCACAGAAAGCTTTGGTTGGATTCACTGGATTGCAGCTCATAAGTCATTCATATATATTTAATAAATATACTTATTTATAAAATATATGTAATAAATTCACACATATATTATTTAATATATATATGAAACTTATTCATATATATATCTATATATAGAGAGAAAGATTCCATCTACACGTTCTGTGATGCTAGAGAACCCTGACTAATACAGATGTTTGCCTATCCTTGAGAACCAGCCAAAATGACCAAGGTAAAACACCCTGTGAATTGGTCGATGGTGGTGATTTTGGTCCTAACCAGATGAGACCATGATGGCTCCCTTCAGAATGACCCCAAGGTTTCCATGAGAAGCCATTCACTCTGCAGGAAATTTTCTTCAGGACGAAAAGAGGTTCATACCTAGAACTTGCACACGAGGCCTGACCGGCTCCTCCTGAGCTCTACCTGCATTTGGGATGCATGCTGGGATGTTACATTTCCACACACTGTATTTTAGAGATGCTGTCTCCTCTTGTATTTGCTCCTCACCCTTCATCCACACCCAGCCATGCCCCACTGCCACGCTAGGCTCTGTCCCAGGGACCCCAGACATCTGGAGCTCTGTCTCCCACCCTCACCTTTAGGGTAAATGAGGACATGAGAACACATGGTGAAATACATGGTAGGCGCTTCTGGCCGAGACACCCAGACTGGCCCCTCCTCCCTGGCTTGGGAACAAATCTGGTAATCTTTGCTCATCACCCAGAGCAGCATAACCAAATTGATGGTGAGTTCTTTCAGGGGAGAGGCAACAAAACATAGTCAAGGCACCAAGAGGAAGGCTGGGACCCTTCAGGGATTATAGCTAGGAGTCAGTACTTACACAAGGGTCAGCTGGAGAACTGTACAAATTCTGTGTTCTCTGCAGAAAGGGAAAATTGAAATGACAATATTAAATGGAAGATTTGAATATGTTATTCATTTAAGTAGTCAAATGATAGTTGTTTACATTTGTTTTATCACCATCAGCTTTATTGTTGTTTTTTGTTTGTTTTTTGGTTTTTTGGTTTTTGAAGACAGGATTTCTCTGTGTAGTTTTGGTGCCTGTCCTGGATCTCACTCTGTAGACCAGGCTGTCCTTGAACTCACAGAGATCCACCTGGCTCTGTCTTCCCGAGTGCTGGTATTAAAGATGTGAACCACCACCTCCCGGCTGTTGTTATTTTTGAGATGGGTCTCAGGTAGCCCAGGCTGTCCCTAGACTCACTATATAGCCAGTGCTGGACCTGAACTACTGATCTTCTTGTTTCTATGTTCCATGTGCTGGTATTCCAAGCATGTGCCATCATCCCTGGCTAAAGTTAGTATTATCACTTAGAGTGTACTGGGTACAAACAGCTCAAGTGCTTTGAGTTCCCATCTAACAAATTAAAGTTAATGCCAACAGCAAAATCAGAGGAGGTACTTCAGTCACAGAAGGCCATGACCTAACATGTGAGGGCTTTCTCACTAAGGGCTTTCTATCATGACCACTCAAATGTGTTTCTCTATCTCACTTTCACTTCAGTCTTTAGAAGCCATGGCCTCATGCACATGTAGGGAGTTCCCAGGAACCAGTACTTGACAGAGGAAATTCACTCCTTAATTCTTTGATTAAAAATATTGGTTTTATTCATTCTGTCTAGGGGGGGGTCTCTTAGAATATCTACTTTTTTCCATACCTGTTTTTATAGAGCCATGCATCTCTCTGGGTCCCCAAGAAGCCTTTGTGTAGTCATACAAAGAGGTAGGGTCTGGTTTCTACAGGCTGGTTTGAACAATTCTACCAGTCCTCAAACATTAATGGCTGTCAGCCATTTTTCTTCAATTTGGCCACCCAGGATGTATCAACCACAAACACCAGCACCTCACCCCAGAATAGCTGAAGTGAGAATGAAGGTGTAGAGTACCAATCATATCCCAGAATGCATAAGGCTCAGAGTTCTGGGGTCTGGGAGATCCTAGAGAGGAAATCTATCACCGTTGGTAGCTCTCCTGAGGTCATAGCCCTGAAAATTAAATGAACTCAAGGCACCCAAGGCTGCAGCTCTTCCTCTTGGTGGCCTCCCTCCCTCCTCTCTATTCACAACTCAAAAGGTTGCCATGCGGGGTGCAATGTTAAGAGGCAACACTGGACTTCACATTGCTTTTGCACAGCCATTGGAATGACTTGTCACTCTTCCTTCTGTGACCCAGGCTTTCTCAGCTCTTCACCCCAGTCCAGGGCTGGAGAGAAGCATGATCTGGTACACAATCACCTGAGGGGGGTGTCACTGTCCACTGTTCTAGAATCTCCCACTTCACACTATTTGTTATTCTTTAATGTGGACAGTGACTTTGACACAATCCTTGAGGTCCCTCAGGGCTAGTGTTTCCATCGTCTCTACAGTCCTTGGATGTTCTGAGGATACTTGGTAATGGTGCATTATACAGATGAATAAATATGGCTTTGCTTGGGAAAAGAGAATCCAGGTATCTCAAGGCAGATGTCAGCATACAGAAATAATGGTTCTGGTGACTGTATCAGAGGGTCTGACACACACCAGTCATCACCAGAAAGCTTAAATGGTCCTGCATGGGCTGGGAAGCTGTCATGTGATACTGACAGTGACATGGAAGCTCCCAGAATCATGGCTCTGCAGATGAAGAGGCCCTGAGAGACTTAGGAAAGTGGAAATGGATCTTGGCTTCTGTTTCTCTGGGAACTCTGTTCTTGCAAATACAGACTCAGAATAAGAGAGAGACAAGTGCCCCTTGTTGCTATGGAGCATTGCATCCAGGAAGAAGGATGGTTGCCTGGACTGGACATTCCTAGCTCATTTGAGTGATCCAGGAAGAGGCACTCAGCATTTGGGGGAAGGTAGAAGCAATGGGCTTTAAAGTGCCCATTAACCAGGTTACATGGAAGTTCCCTTCTAGGAAACTGAGTGGATGAAACATCCCAGTGGTTCAGAGTTCAAACCAGCCAGGCAATAATGCAAATGGCAAATAATACAGAGGCCTGAAGTTCAAACCTCAGTGAGCCACGAAGCTCAGTGTCCAGTGGCCCATTGAAGTCTATGTTGGTGGCTCTTTATCATCTCAGCTCAAAGGGGTCAATGCTGAAGGAAGACCTAGCCTTACGTAAACACAGTACAGTAGCATGAATAAAGACACAGGCTGAAAACAAGAAAAGAAAAAAGCAGAGGAAGGAGTGAGAGGCGACGTTGGGTATGACAACCCAACTGAGACATCATAAAATAAGAAGCTTTGTGTGTAAAATCACATGAGAACTTACCTTTTTTTTCCTGCCATATATTCGTGGAGGATTGGGTAGAAAGTTCTTCTGCAAGATACAGGAACATGAGTATGTAGTTATCTGTATTTGAGTGGTGTGAGTCTGGTGTTTCCAAACTCCTTGCAGAAGTTCTGCTTGGATCATCTACGGACTGTTCAGATCCACATTGTCTGACCCCATTTTCCTCTCATCACCTACAACTTAGAGATTCTGGCCTGTGGCAGCTGGAAATACCTCCTGACATCCCTCTTCCTGAGAATTTTCCCTCATTTTTCTCATTACCATTACATGTTTTTGTTACCACCTAACATGTTAACCTTGATTTTCCATGCTAGGACTAGCGAGTTCACATGCAGTTGATGCATGCATCTAGGGTGTCATATACTCTGATGATTTTGGAGCACACCAAGACAGAAAACCTGGTTTGGGGGGATAGAGGAGAAAGTTCAGGTGAGGAACATATTCTGTCTATCTGTCTCTCTGTCTCTCTCTCTGTCTGTCTCTCTCTCTCTCTCTCTCTCTCTCTCTTTCTGTGTGTGTGTGTGTGTGTGTGTGTGTGTGTGTGTTTTTCCAATACATGGTTTCTTTGTGTAACCCTGGCCATCCTACTTGCTCTGTAGACCAGGCTGGCCTTGAACTCAGAGATCCACCCACCTCTGCATCAGGAGTACTTGGATTAAAGGCATGTGCCACAACCACCAGCACAGGGAACCAATCTCAAATAATTTAAGAGGGGTCTCTGGGAGCTGAGAGGCCAGGACAGTCAGGAAGGTGTGAGATATCTAAGCTAAGAATTATAGGATAAATACTAGCTTGCTGCATATGGAGATGAGGAAATCATATCTAGGGTAGTCTGTTTCTAACAGTTTGATCGTCAACTTGACATACTGAAGAAGAGTAAACATCAGTTGAAGAATTGTCTCTCATGGGCAAGTCTGTGGATTCATTTTACTGATTGTGAGTGGATATACAAAGTCCAAACCCACAGTGGGTGGAGTCATCCCTATTAAGGTGGGTCTAAGCTGAATAAAAAAGGCAGTTAAGCATGAGCCAGGAGCAAGCCAATAAGCAGTGTTCTGTGTTTTCTGTTTCAGTTCCTGCCTCCATACTTCTGCCTTCTCTTCCTGCCTTGGTTTCCCTCCATGATAGACTGTAACCTGTAAGTCAAATAAACACTTTCCTTCACCAAGTTGCTTTTGGTCATGGTGTTTGTCCTAGCAGTACAGGAAGCACAGGAGAAGAAGAAGGCTGGGATTAGCTTAGAGTTGATGTCTTCTTTAGTGTCCTGGGTTCAACCCCTGCTCACCAAATATCGATGACAATGATGATGATCACATATATCAACTGCCATTTCCTTTGTCTTTCCTTCTTTTTTGTGGTGTTTTGAATGTGGTGTCTCTCTATGTAGCCCTGGTGGTCTTAAAACTTGCTGTTTAGACCAGGCTAGCCTTAAAACCACAGAAATCCTCCTGCCTCTGCCTCCCAGGTGTTGAGATTACAGGCTCCTGCCACACGGCCTAGTCTTCAACTGCCATTTCTAACCTCAAGGACATCACTGATTCCTTGTCCACATTTTGAACTGAGGTAATTGGGGCACCGTTAATTGTGCACAATCAACCTGAATTGATGGCTTGTGCCATACACTCAGCTCATCCCCCTCTGTCCACACAACCGTCTTGGGTGCAGCTGCTTGCACGTCCTTCCTCTAGATTCCCTTTCACTTGTTTGACAGTCAACTCTTCCTCTGGCTTCAAGGAAGACATTTCTCTGCAAGAACCCCAGTCCTGAATGGCCATTCCCTCCTCAGAGGTTCTGTATCTACCATTTGTCAACACCAGCAGGGTGTACCTCCCAGCAATGCCTCTCTCCTGAGTGACAGGAAAACCTCACTGGCACCAGGGCTTTCCTGTATCTCATACCTATGTGATATGTAAACAGTGAAAGAAGAAACATTGATCCCCTTCTCCCCCGAACTGCAATACCTGAATCAGCGATTTCAGGGGCAAATTGTAGCAGCGCAGACTCAATTTCCAGTTCTTTGATCGTCCATGGCCTCCCAGGATTTCAAACTCAGGGGGTGTGTACCAGTCCCCACCCTCACTCTGTATGGACTTCATGGAGATCCCTGTAAGACCACAGTAGGCTGATTGTGAGCCTGCATTGTCCCTAGTGCTCAGATTCATGGCCTCCTACCACACTGAGCTGGATCCACCCAAATTATACTCAAAGTCAATAGCAGAAGAGTTGGGTCTCCTCTCTGGCTTCAGGAGTGCCAGCTAAGCCCTGGAGTTCCCTAAAGGGTTTTGCTGGAGACTTTTCTGTTTCTTTGATTTTTGATGCCTAAAGAAAATGACTATCACCACCAACAGACACCTTTTAAAACCACTTCAGGGTCATTAGACAAGGACAAGCTAGTGATTGACTCCACAGAGTGAGTGGATTTCAACCTGATGTTGAGCTCTTGGGCTGGAGAATAGCCAGAGTCTCAGGCAGCCCCAGGTAAGGTGGAGGGGGAGTCCTCAGTTTAGAGCTGAGGCTGCAGGTGGTTTCTGCAAACTTGAGAGTTCTGTGACATCATTGTCTACCCAATTTAATGAGACTACTGAACAGAAGCTTGTCCATTGTTGCAGCTGGAGTCATATGTTTGGTATCTTCATTTTTAGAAAATGCAAACAAAATCACAACAGCATAGTTTCACGTCCCACCAAGATGACCATAATAAAAACAAGAAGAAATAGCAGCTATTTATTACAGGGAAATTAGAAGTCTCCTGTACTGCTGGTGGGAATATAAAACAGTGTAGCCACCACCAAAAACATCTTGGTGATTCATTACTGAGTTCAACATATAATCATCATATGACCCAGCATTTCTACTTCTGTGTATGTGCCTCAAACTGAGTGTTTATATCACATAAATGGTGTACACAAATTATCAAAACAGCATTATTCATTATAGCCAAAGGCATAGTTGTGCAAACTGAAGAACAAAGAAAGTGTGATATAGTCATACAATGGAATATGAAATTATTTGTGAGCTAAAAACACATTGCATAACCTACACAGATGAGGCCTGATATCATTGTGCTAAGTTAAAGCAGGCAGTCACAAGTGACATACATTACAAGATGTCATTTGTCCGACATGTGCACAGTAGGCAGATTTATAGGACAGGAATTGGGTGGCTGAGTGCTCAGTAGAGTGAAGTGGGAATGCGCATCAACTACTAAATATACAGAGGGGACAAATATGTTCCCATGGTAATTTTTTCTAATGTACCAAAGACAAACACCCCATTGATCATAGACTCTAAGTGCTGAATTATATGGTATATGAATTATAACTCAGTAAAGCTGTTAAAAATAGTGACAATGTATTTCTGTCAACTGACATCCACAAGCTCATAGTAAGAGAGATCTGAGATGAAGTCCATCATAGTAATTTTGTTTTGCAAACCTTTATGGTGTATGATGGCAAAATATGTTCTACCAACAATATAAATTAATCCTTATGGATATATCATGGGTCTAGCTTTATATTATGGATGCTACTTTAAAAATGTGAAATTTCATGCTCAGAAAGCTCCTCCCCCTCTACAGAATGAGACCATCACACTTGGCAAAGCTGAGTCTAGAATTTGGATTCTCTGATTCTCAATCTTGTGATGGTCTCACCATGACAAGTGTCTGCCCTGGTTCTGACGATCCAGGGATGTAGAGGCAAAGACTGAAGGTCTCTTTCCATTTATGTCTGACTGGAAGGAAAATATACATTAGTTTCCATCTATGGATGGAAGTTCATGGGCTTCTCACTTGTTCTCTGAGCATCTCATAGCTACATCAATGTTGTTGTGACCATCTGTTAAGTATGGTTTCTCCAAGTGTGAAAATAACATGTTAGGATCCTTTCCTGTTTTCAAGCCATGCTAAACCCCCATTCCTTATGTAATTCTGTTATTGCTTGTGATTTTTTTTAAATTAGCACTTGTAAATTAAAAACAATGAAACTCACCTTGCTTGAATTCATCCTTGTGTAACACTCCCTTCATGTTACCACATGTCACAGGAAGGAGCTTAGGGCTGAAATCTGCATTCTCATATCTGCGCTTTCTTGGAACTGAAAAAGAAGATGTCCTCTTCTATCTCACTTTGCAGGTGCACATGCCCCCTCCTCTCTTTGGGGGTCATTTTTTTTTAACACTTGGGACATTTTGCTCCTCAGTTCTCTAGCTTCTAAGTCTTTCTTACAAGTGGCATGTTGGATACATAATGACAAATATTTTATTTGGCTTTGATTAAACTGTCCTGATTCTCACTCTAGTGACCACCACTGATTGCTACATGACCATCAAACAGGAGCTGTCTAGCTGTTCTGTTTTAACTAAAGATGGTAGCCAAAGCTGGTCCTCTTAACTCCCCATTTGAGCACTGACTGGATGAGCAGGGAAAGGAGATGATGGGCACCTAGCAGATTCCTCTATTTGTCTACTCTGTTCCATCTCTCCCTCACAACAGCAAAACCCATAAATACAATCATAATCAAAATATGATTTAAATTAGTTTAAAATAATTGTTATGGCCAGTCTTAAACTTTAGAAGTATGACAGATTTGTCAATTTCTTGCTGTTTATTCAACATTATAATAGAAGGCCCAATTGTTGGGTCCATTTAACAGATGCCAAATAAGGTCAGTCTCTTCAGAACTTAGGCCATACTTCCTGTGGGGGGAAAAACCCTGGAAAGGCTCAGACAACCAGATTGAGTTGGTCTTCTGAGGTCCAAGGACACACAGCCTAAGGCAACGTGCCAAACCACCTTTGTGACCACAGAGCACATTAGTGGGATTGGATCAGGCCAGAATGGGCCCCTTAAACCAGGCCCCAGAAGAAGAGCTGAATTTATTTTAATGAGGCCAACCTGGTATCTGGCCCCTCTTCTTTCCTACTGTGGAAGTGATGGGAGCCTCTCATGGGAGAGAGATCATCCTCTACTTCCAGCATCATTTCACAGCTAAGCCCATCAAGACGGCCTACATAAACCCCGGTCATCGTGTTCTCTTAACCTCCCCAAGCCAGATGGGCTTCCACCAGCTGCTATTGAACAGAGGCAGGGGTCTAGGGAACACTGAAAATGGGTGGTGGTGGTGCGGGGGTTACCAGCCCTGTTTCCATGTCCTATTCTAGGGCTTGCCCAGCTGAAGAGAGGAGGTGCTTTATTTAGATGGGAGAAAACAGGAAGGTTTGTTCCTTTGCTGTTTGCTCTTTCAGACAGGGTCTCGCTGTCTCAACAGTTGAACCTCAGGTCAGAAAGGGCACTCAGTTGCTAGTGTGGAATGCTGTTGCTGTAAAAATGAAGCTGGGAAGCCACAGGGCCTGCTCTAGATAATAAAGAACTCACCAAAAGGAAGGAGGAAAAGGACTAAGACAGTAGATTTGCTTTCTTCTTGTAAGTCACCCCATCAAGACATTTTAATAACCAATGGGCAAGTTAAAAGCATTTCCATAAAAATCAGGTTCAACTCAAAGGGAAGGAAAAAACTAGGACAGATAAGATTGATAACATAAATACAGTCACGGCCTTGCTCCAAACAGCTTTGCTTCTAGATTTTGATGCTCTCAAATTTACAAGTAAGCTAGAGTAGACTTCTTTAAGGTTTTAGATTTCCCCCAAACCTTAACAAAATCTGTGTGTACTCAGGGGGTGAAGGGAAAAGACCCACAGAAGCCAGTTTACCTCTGGCCATGGCAAAGGGTCTTGGATTCTTTTTCATTTTCTTTCTCCTGAGAGCTGTCTGGCCACCAGCTCTGCTGTCATCTAGGAGAGACACAGGCAAATGCAGAGTTGAGCCAAACTACAGCTGACAATAGGAATGAGCAAGGGGGGCATCCTGGTTCCATCAGGGTACTTTCTCTGTACACTGGGAAGAAAGCTCATGACAAAGAGCTGTGATGGGCCAGGCAGAAGGCAGACTTACAGCATGTGCAGGATTCTGTTGTGTTAACACTTTGGAAAGAAATCTGTCTGCACACAAAGAGACTTGGATGAAAATCTTGTCAAAAACTCAGCCTGAATAATGCAGTTTTCAAAATATGCATTCAAAAAATGGATGCAACCACTTTTTCTCCTTTTTGAACAAAAATGTACATATAAATCAACAGCACAGCTGAGTCATTGTCAAGAGTGTAAGATTCCTAGTTTGGTAATCAGATGGCAGGGGGCTATTTGTAAATATATACAAGTTTTAGGAATAAGATTGTAGGAGATGTCACCATGTAGATATGTTTGTGATTAACTTTTTTCAAAGTCTTGTAAGATTGATTGCTCTCGCCCGCCCCCCATCAAGAACACTTCTAATGACAAAGCTGAGCATGTTCAATATTTTAAAAACACAAATAAAAATATGGACATCACTTCTATCCCAATAGCCAAATATAACCAATGCATGCGTTTTTGCATGTGTGTGTACATGTTGTGTTCCTTTGTATGTACATCTGTGGACGTGTCTAAATGCGTGTGGAGGCCTCAGTAGCTCTCCACCTCAACTGTTGATGAGGTCTGACATTAACTGGAACTCACTGAAGTGGCTGGTGTCTAGGCTTGCTGGTGAGCAAACCCGAGGGACCCTTCAGAGTTATACATCATGTGTTTTTCTGTGGGTGCTAGGGATCCAAACTCAGGTCCTTAGACTTGTGTAGCCAACATTAAACACTGAGGCATCTCACCTGCCCTTCAATGAACATTTGTGAAAATGGACTGTCAATTATTTTTCTGTCTCAAAGTATATCTTCTTCTCTAGATAAATAAATAGTTACATTAAAAAGCCTGAATTTATAAATAAAAATGAATGGTTTCATAGGCACATATGTTCACAAATATGCATCTTCTTATCACATGCACATACACTCATTTGTACATATATGCAGCCTGTTTGCCTCATTCATCCTTTGCAACATTTTTCCAAACCAATAAAAATATTGTGCTGAGGATGACAGCACCTCTGGACTACCACATGTACGAGAAACAAACCGCTTGTAAAAGACATTGTATTATCAGGACCCTTGTTATAGCATCTTAGCCCATGTCTTATAGTAGCTATAAAACTTTTGTGAGAGGGTGGGTTGCTCAGTGGTTAAGAGCAATTAGTGTGTACGCATGAGGACCTGAGTTCAGATACCAACATCCATGTAAAAATACGTATGTGTGCACCTCTAATGCTAGTGTTAAGGGACTGGAGACAAGAAACTTGCTGGTCTTTGCTGACTGACAGTTCTTAAGGGAATAAAGCAGAGAGTGAGAGAGCAGGACATTCAGCATCCTGCTCAGGCCTACACATGTGAGTACAAGTATGTGTACCCATATGCACAAGTGTGAATACAACACACACACACACACACACACACACACATCTCACAGCTCACCTATACACACACACTGTCATGGCTCAGAAAGTCACAGGCCACATCCTACTAAACTCAACAGCTGTCAAGCTGCCCCTCTGCTTGCTTACTTGTTGGTCGAACAGTCTGTGGCCTCTGTTTTACTCTTGACCAGTTGTGGCCTTTCTTTTTTCCTTCAAAATAAAAAGAATAAAATTAATCATTTAGAGACATAAAATGTAATTCTCTATGCCTCATATGCCAGCCATATTCAGATACTGTTTTCAAACTTCTGATCCTGGAAATGAGGCAAAATTCTTAACAACTAGTGTAGTCATGCGGAGGTCAGTGGCAGAGCTAAATTTCAATTGTTCCTGTGTCTTGGGCTGTAGCCTTGGGAGGCTATTGGAAAGCACCTTTGTTTGAACACCTTTGAAGAATGGAAAGCTAATTCCTGCTCATGCCTTAGACTGGTTGGATGATAAGTGTTAGGGCACGTATCTGCTGTGCAAGTTCAAGCCAGAGACCATGTTACCCTGGAAGTTGAAGAATGCTCTCAACTTCCATGTAGAGACTTTAAAAAAAAAAAAAACAACTCCATTCTTGGAGCTGAAAAGATGGCTCAGTGGTTAAATGCACTGAGTACTCTTCCACAGGATCCGGGTTCAGACTCAGCACCCACATGGCAGCTAACAACTTGAAACTTGGAGTTTCAACTCCAAGATCTGAAACTCTCACACAGCATAAAATGCAGGCCAAACACCGATGCACATACAATAAAAATAAATACGCTATTAAAAAAATCACTCTGGGTAGTGGTAGCACATGCCTTTAATCCCAGCACTCAGGAGGCAGAGGCAGAGGGATCTCTGTGAGTTCAAGGCCAGCCTGGTCTACAAGGTGAGTTCTAGAACAGCTAGGACTGTTACACAGAGAAACTCTGACTCAAAAAAACAAAAAACAAAACAAAACAAAAAAACCTCTGTTCTCTAAAGTTAAAGCATGAAACCCCTCACATGTTAAATCCAGCACAGGACGGGTCCGGGTGGGCGTGGGGGAACTTTAAGGAAGCCCAGTAGGATCTTTTTGTTACAGTTTTGTTTTCTCTTGAATTATCCAAATTCATGTGACCATAGCTCTGAGGGAATGGAAAGTCTAATGATGACAGTAATGGATCATTGATACGTATTCATGTGTGTGTGTGTGTGTGTGTGTGTGTGTGTGTGTGTGTGTGTGCATGTGTGTGAATGAGTGCAGCCATGCACGTGCCAGTGCATGTCTGTGAAGATCAGAAGGCAACACCACGTGTCAATTCTTGCCTTGCACTTTGTTTGGGACAGGGTCTCTCTGGTTGTTCACTGGCTATTATTGGCTGGGAGCAGCCTGTGACTATAGTTCTACCTGGTGGAAGTGAAAGCCTGACCCACGGAGGGAGGCCTTGTGATTTTCCCCACCTGAGATGCCCATTTTGTGGTGAGTCGACAACAGACTCCAGGGCTGATGAGAAAGGAAGCACCAAAACTGCTCTACTCTCCCAAGAAAGACGTCATGAGCATTCCACCCAGAGGTGCTGTGGAACAGTCCTTTTGTACACTGTAAATATGCATTTCTCTCATTGGTTAAATAAGAGCTGACTGGCCTATAGCTGGGCAGGATGAGCTTGGGTGGGAGACCAGACTAAGAGGACACTGAGAAGAAGGGAGGAGTTTGGGAAGTCTTGAGGAGGTGCAGAGAGAAGGACATGCTGTGCTGAAAGAAGGTACCACCACGTGGCAGAGGGTCGATAAGAAATATGGGTTGATATAAAATGTAAGTTAGGTAGTAAGAAGCCTAAGCTATTGGCTGATCATTTGTAATTAATATTAAGTCTCTGTATGGTTATTTGGGAGCTGGCTAGTGGTCCCAATGAAAAACTCCACCTACACCCTACACAGTGATACTTCTGCTGTCCGGTCTACTTCAAGCTAGAAACCAATTTCTGAGAAATTCCATCAAGATTCACCTGGACATGGCTCAATTATGTCAGCTAAGCTGATGCCCATGTCATCTGACACTATAGTTGCTCTGCTACACAGAACTGAAAGCAGATATGCCCAATCATCAGGCTGGCAGAACTCAACCAACTGGACTGAATATTTCTTCAGTCCTGCAAGAAGCCATGACTTGTAGGTTCTGCTACCTTTCCCAGGGGCTGTGGACTGTGGAAATACTCTATGACTGAGTAGCACCCATTCTGGTAATGGAGGCTGACACTGGGTTTGTCCTGCAGAGGATAGCCTTATGCCCATAGCTGGGCCTTGACCCACCTTCTTCAGGGGCTGAGCTAGACTACAAAGCAGTTTGCCCTGGCATCCTGTTTAGAACTTCAAAACCCTTTTGGGGGGTTAGGTGGTGCCTTAAGTCTGCCGACCCACATTATGGATCAGCTGAATCTGGCTGTGTCATTGTGACCCTAGAAATCTGTCACTGTCACAGACCATTTGCAGTCTCGTAATAACATGTTTATTATCTTTTTAAATAGGAAACATGCCAGTGTCGATTCTTTGACCTTCATGCCCTGCACACACACTTGGGTAAGGCAGTTTGCTCACTGCAGGAAACAGTCCCCAGAAAGGACTTTCTGGATAATAGTCAAGACTGAAGTAGGGAGAGAGTTACAGGTGACACATGGACCTACTCTGAAACTCAGGCTTCTGTTCTGGTACCTAGGGACTCCAGCCTAATTCTGGTTCCATCTAAGGAAATTCTTTGTCTTTCTTCTTTCTGGCCCCTGGATAGAAGATCTGGGTGAGAAAAGGAGATGGTCTGAACAAGAGGTGAGAGTGTAGTCCCCAGAATGACATGTAGATTTTATGGAAGGAAATAGGAGCAGAACTCATGTCCCACACATAAGAGGTCTGGGGACAAGAGGAGCATTGATGACATTCTTTCAGAATTGCCAGACCCTCATGCTGGTGTGCTCTCCCCTACTGAGAATGCTGAGGTGCTGCCACTCGGTCAAGGTCATGGGCATGGGATGCTCACCCCACACTCAGTAACCCTTCCTCAATCAAGGACTAGGCATGGTGCAAGGAGCTGGAACCCAGATTCACAGCTGTCCCCAGGCCATGTTGGAGGCACCATCTATGTCCATGGTGACTAAAGAATGTCCTGTTCGGGGTTGGGTATATATATACTCCTTAGCAATAAAAAGCTGCCAATTGGCACTGCATTCCTCACTGTGAGTTGACTGCAATTCATTCTGTGGAGGGATGGAAACTTGACAATAAAGAACTTGTTGGGAAATCTTACTTATAAAGCACTTAAAAATCAACCTAAATTAAATCATCCTTGAAGAATAAGTGGTTGCCTTGATGGGTAGCAGGCAGAAAGAGCATAGAAAGCCTTCAAAGGCTTATGCTCATGGTCTGTGTCTCAATAAGATTTTTTATTGTAAAAATAATGCAATTAATTAGCAGGATTCATCAAAGGGTGTACTTAGGATTCATGCCTTTCACTATAAATTTTATCTTAAATAAGAACTGTAAAAGACATTTGAACATGGCCACACATTCAAATACTCAAGTGGGAATAAACTAAATGAATGTAGGTTTTCTCCAGAGTGCTCTCTACTTCCTCCTGAGTCCTCACTGAGTCTTACAGTTCACTGCTTGGGGCATTTCAAGACTTTTCTACCATGGCATTTGAAATTCCTCTTCAAGGGCCCTGCAGCTGAGTGAGGCTTGCCTCTAATCCCAATATTCAGGAGGCAGAGGCAAGAAGATCTTCAGTCTCCCCTCATTGCCTAATTTCAATGCTACTTCTGAATATTTGGGAATGTGGTGGAGCCATATCCCACTCTCAGCTGACTTGTTTACTGCTTACCGATGGTGTATGTTCTGGGAAATGTGTTGTCAGGCTCCTTTGTCACTGTGCAGCCATCAATGTGCTTAGAGACTAAGTCACCTGCAACCCCATACAGCAATCTTATGAGACCATTCTCATACATGTGGTCAGTCACTGTCATGGCCATTATTACATAGTCCCTGACTATTGCAAAATATGTACCACTCTTTCTCCTCTTAGAGCAAATGACCAAACGTTCAGTAACTTCAAACAGAACAAGTTTATCTAACAATTGTGTAAGATATCTCATGTGGGCCTCACCAGGCTGAAGTCCAGATGTCCACAGCCCTTCATCCATTCCTTGCGGAGAACCTTTCTCCTTGCCTTTTCCAGCTTCTCAAGGTGAGCCATGTTCCTTGGTCCCTTTCTGTGCCCTCAGACTCACCAGTATTGCATCCTTCTGACTACTCCTCCACAGTCATTTCCTCTCTTTGCATTTGAGAAAAGTTCCCCACTTTTTATGTTTGTTGGTTTGTTTTGTTTTATTTTGAGGCAGGGTGTATCCCTGGCTCTGCTGAAACTCACTCTGTAGACCAGGCTGGCCTCAGACTTAGAGGTCTGCCTGCCCCTGCCTTCTAAGAGCTGGAATTAAAGGCATGTGCCACCATCCAAAGAAGGTTCCCCACTTCTTCAGATCCATAAAATCAGAGTGATCACTCCTACACCAACAGTCAAAGACAATGACTTATCATATGTGTGGAATATCTTTGTCATTAAGATAACAGGTTCCAAGGACAAGGAGGAACTCGGGGGAGGTCACCACAGTCTACCCCATTGTCACTCACAATAACAACAATAATTCTAGCAGTAAATAACTTATCAGAAACATCAAAAGCACATAAACTCTCATTTGTTTCCTTACTTCTCTTCCTCTTGGATTTTCCTACAGTAGTGTTGTTTCCAGTCTCCACAGTATCTAGAAAACAATGAATGGCAATGAGGGAAGAAATAATGAAGAGAAGTTACAAATCTTGGGACCAATCACACTGCAAAGGCCCTGCTTACACCAATGTTTCAACTGTCATTCCTTTCCTCTTTCTAAAGAACCCAAGGCCACTGAACTGAGAACTAGGAATCCAGGGAAGGCCCTGGTCATTTTGGCTCTCCACCCTCAATGGGACATTTTAAATTTTAACATATTTTTGCACAGATAAAATAGAATTTTGTAGGAAATTTTCTGGGCAAGCTCTAATTAATTATTGGACATACTTGAGGAGTTTGGTTGGAAATGCACACTAGGTTGCCTGAACTCTTTCCTCCTCACCAGCAGCAGGATCACACTCGACAGTGTCCTTCCTAGGACCCTGACAAGGCAATGTCATCCAGCTGCAGATGATCCACCTGCTGTCTTAGGTGGCAGGGAAGAATGGGTGCAATTTAGCACATCAAGGGAGCAGTCAAGATAAGTGCCAGTTTTAAGAGTACATTTCGTGTACTTCATCCACATGTGATCAACTGACTAAGGTTTCTCCAGCTCCCAACAGGCAAATGCAGAGAACTGAATTCAGGGATGGACTGGACCACAAGCTGGAGCCTGTGATACTCACTGAGCCATGCCTAACCCATGACCCTTGAGCAGGCTTATCTATTAGTTACCTGCTCGGCTACTTCCCATCCTTGCTTCTGGGTCTTCTCGAATGTATGCTGGGAAACACATGACACAGGAACAGGCCTCATTTCCACTTGTGGATTGCTCTGCTCCTGGGCCAAAATTGTGGGTGTTGGTTCATTATTTAATTTAGCAATACTGGGGACCAAACTCAGGGCCTCACTCATTCTAGACAAGCAGTCTACCACTGGGCTACACCCTCACATGTCCTTTTATGCTTCCTTTTTCAGACATGGTGCCAACTAATTTTCCTGGATGGCTTTGAACTCGCTCTAGCCTAAGCAAGCCTTGAACTGTGGACTTCTATTGTGTTCTCAAGCACCTGACAAATGATCTTTTTATATCTTTATTGATCTACTCCCTTTTCTTATTTCTCTAAAATATTTTTACATTCTCCCTTTGTCTGACTTTCAGTTCCTCTTTTTTATTTTTTCCCCTCCTGTCTCTCCCCCTTTATCAGAACTGCATTTGTGTGATGATTTTAAGGCATGGTCACCATGTCTGTCATGGGACAGCAGGTTAGAAGCAAGCTCTCCTGACCCCTTTTGTTTTCACTTGGTGATCCAGCGTTCTGGATAGTAATCCTAACCAAAAAATTGCTGTTTGTGGGTCCTGAGACAGACTACTAAGATTCCGCACTGTTGTCTGACTGTACAGCAAGCTAGATTCTGAAGGAAGAAACAAAAGAGGAGATATTTTCTGGGAAAACAAACAAAAAAATGACAGCTAAGAAACAAACAAAACCTGCTCTAGCAATCACACCAGGATCCAATGGAGCTATTCTCTTTCTACCATGTACCTTATTTTCCATTTTCCACCTTTAATTTGCTACATGTAAGTAAGTTTTTAAAGTTCTTATCTTCTATGATGAGGAATAAAACTATTCATTGAAAATAGTAAAGGATAACTTTTGCTAGTTTTACCAGTTTCAAACCCATCCCAAATTAGCCAATGACTACCTAATCATTAACCATGCTTCTGAAATCTAGCTAATCAGAGGCAGCAATACAAATTTGAAATTTAGCCAATCAGCAGCAGCCATCCTCTAAACACTTGGGTGATGGTCCCATAGCCACCTGTGCTAAGCACTTTTGCTTTGCAAAGTCTATAGACCCTGAACTACCTGCTTCTCAAAGCTCCAGGTGAGGCAAGCTGTGGTCACATGCTCTACACACAGTGTCTCCCAGTCCCAGCATGGCCTTCACTTAGCAAGCCTTCAGCTTCAGACATAGGAGTGATGATCTCTAGCTTCTAAGTACAGTGTACTCATCAAGATCATCTGAAGGCCTGCTGGGAGTGCCCTGCGGGTATGCATTCTAGACTTCTTGTGCACAACTCAGATAGTGTTCCTGAATCATTGTCAAGTGACTCAGTCTCAACGTTATTAAAGATTTGTATACAATTTAATGTAAAGAAGTTACTATCTTGATTCGTAAGTACAGCATTTAGTAAATACTCTCTCTGTGTGTTCTTGCTTCATCAACTTTTAAAAAGTCTTTTTTTCTTGTGTCTGTTCCTGATTCTCCCATTCTTTCTGAATATTGGAAGATAATGACCCCTCCCTTCAATAAAAAAGATGGAGACAAAGTTCTAACAAGTTCTCAAGCTAAGTCAGTCTCAAAAGCTAATGAAGGTGGATCCACCAGTCAGTGGCCAAACTGCAAAGATCCTTGGTCCTACTCTGTCTTGGGACATTCACAAAGACACATGGTGTCTGGGAAATAAGCAATTTTTCTCATTGTGTATGTAATTTTGAGTCAGCTACTGTCATGCAATCAATCACGTTTCTTTTTAACCCTGTTTCTCCCAAAAACATCAGTATTCCACACATGACAACACACAGTTTACCGCTATAACCCAGCATCCTCTTACTGTTAATCATGGGGTTATTTTCTCAAAGCCACAATCTACCATGACAGAACTTGCACTTCCTTCTTGTACTCTCATAATGACTCTACCTCTTGCCCCTAATAAACGGCAGGGTTTCACTAATGATTCCACCTTACAACGGAGTGGGGGGGAGGGGACGGGGACATGACGACTTCACATGTGCGTCAAGTAGCTCTATAAAACAAGAGAGGAGGTCTCCAGTGTCCCCATGTCCCCACCAGTAGCTGTCAGTCAGACCATTCTCTGGGGAACATTGCTTTCTTTGACAAAACCACTCAACCTTGAGGATGTGATCTTTCCACAAAGGAACTGTCAGGTTAAACGAACACAGACATCTTTCAGAGGTCCTGAAAGGTTCGCCTACGCATATCTCTGTACAATTGGCCTGAGCCACCAGCCCCTGACTAGGTGTGATACAGGCCCTCATCCCTTTCCCAAAGTGCCTTGCTTAATTAGGGTAGTCTCTCTGTCTCTCCTAAAGGCTCATTCACGTCTTAGTCCATTCATGGTCTACTTTTGTTTGATGACCCCTGTAATGTTGCTTGAGAAGATCAGTGACTTATCCAGATATTAATTTTCTATGGGGTGCCTTGAGCTCTCTAGTGGTAAGTAGAATTCTAAGATGGTTCTCTAAGAGCTTCTTCCATAATCCTGGAAACTGAACATGATAAGATATTATCTTGTGCTTAGCTTAGGTCATGTGGCAGAGCTGGCCTTAAGAGAGAGTAGGCCTCGGGATAGGCCTGGTCTAATCAAATGAGCAGCATTTACAAGCATTGAAGATTTTTCCAGCTGGCAGCAAAACAGGAAATCAGAGACTGGAAGTGTGAAGAAGGCTCCAGAGCCTCCTGCTCCCTTCAAGATGGAGGGTGACTCCTGTCTGAGAATGTGAGTAGGTCTGGGGAGCTGACTGATCCATGGCAACAACCAGTACCAAAGCTGTGATCTCAGTGCTACAGCCACAAGGGGCCTTGCTCACCTGCTTCAGGTCTCAGTGATGATGGGGGTAAGTCATCCTGGGGCTCTTGTCCATCGAACATTTGTTCACAAGAACTACTTCCTTCTGTAAAAAAGAATAAGACTCAGCGGACTCAGATGGCCAAGGGAAATCACAGCAGGAAAGCCATCTGAGACAACCAGGAAGGTCCAACTGGCTTGGTGTCTCCTAAAATGAATGTCTCTGTTTGGGGACTCTGAAGTGGAAGCTGACATGACTCCTTCTCTGTCGCCAGAGACAGAAGATTGGCCACCTATCTGTTCCCTCTCTGAACATCTCATTCCCCTTTGTTTCTGACTCTTGTTGCTGCCTCTATGATTTCTTCTCTCTGAGACTGTAAAGAACGGGCTGGGGGGGCACTTTCTCTCTCACAGATTAACTAGCTGACTAGCAAATGAAGGCTCACTCACCTCCTCCGTTGCACTGTGGGAAGCTAGGCACCTCCTCTGCCTGCTCATCATTCATTTGGGAATTTCCAGGACTACAGGATGCTGAAGAGAAACAAGGATACAACAAACCATACAGAGGGACCTCAGTTTGCTCAGGCGGAACCAGGAAGTTTGGGGAATATACAAAAATAAGGAGTACAAGGCAATAAAATGACAACATGGGCCGTGTAACACAAATAGTGGGAAGAGCAAGGTATTGTCTTTCTCCAGTAATTACTACTTCAGCATGAATAAAGAAGCCACATATCTACCCATAAGAATTAGGTTATTCCAAAAATGAGACACAAGTATTTCTCATTGTTTCCCACAAAAGGCAAAGGATCCAAGATTAACCAGGGAATCAAAGTAACTATGAAAGTTTTATACAAACTATTCTCTTGAAGAACAAGAGAGGCAGATAGGACGTTGGAAACTTTAGGGAGGAAAATGAACTCAATCCTTATGACAGCAGGAAGTTGTTGAACTAAAGAGGAGAGTAAGGGATGCCAAGTGCATGTCTGAGTGTCTTGTTATGTTGGAGAAAATGAGTTTGATGGAACAAGACTGAATGAGAAAGGGCATCTGAGACTAAGAGCTGTTTCTGTAAGTCCTAAGGTAAAAACAAGAGGTCTGAGGTGTGTTGGGGGGCGGGGGGGGGGGAGAGGACTGGAAAGATGCTCAGTGGTTAAGAGTGCCTGCTGCTCTTCCAGGAGACTCAGGTTCAATTCCCAGTGCCACATGGAAGCTCACAACTATCTGCCATTTTAAATCCAAGGGATTTGACACCTTCTGACCTCTTTGGACAACAATCAAATATGTGGTATAGGTAGGTAGGTAGATAGATAGATAGATAGATAGATAGATAGATAGATAGATAAATGATAGATAGATAATAGATACATAGATAGATGATAGATAGATTAAGATAGATAGATAGATAGATAGATAGATAGATAGATAGATAGACAGATGTTAGATTGAAGGCAAAACACTCACACATATAAATTAAAATAAGAGAAAGATTTGATTTGGTTTTTCTGTTGGGAAAGAAAAAATGGACAGGGCTCAGGGGTGATACATGGAAGACTGGTTTACATTGGGGAGGGGCAGTCATTAACAACCCTGCTTGAGGATGGAGAAATGGTGTCCCACCCTGAAACAGAAACACCACTATCATTACAGATATCATGTGCAACTTTGCAAGTGTCTCACACTGAAGGTCTTGAAAAACATCTGTATAAAGGAGTCTCTGAGAGAGTTGTATGAAGATATTCAGGCCTACAGGTGAGGAAGCTGACAGGCAAGCAAGTCTGGGGCTTTGAGTTTGGGGATCATTAACTTACAGATAGAGCAGATAAGAATATCCGGGAGAAACTGATTGCGCTGGTATGTTTTCCAATACCACTTTAAAAGTTGGGGACATCACAATCTGAAAACTCACAGCCAATGCATTCACTTTAGGCCAGAAGTTAGTTTTGGCTAGTAACTCAGTCCCTTCAATGTCTCAATCTGTTTTCTCTCTTCCCTGAAGACAATTTTTTGCTCTCAATTTTTTCTCAACAATTTTATTGTTACTACTATTGTTATTGTTGTTATTGTGTTTATTTGGGGATGGGAGAGTGTCTCACAAACCATGACACACATACATGGAGTTCACAAAGACAACTTACAGGAATGAGCTCCCTCCTTCCTTCATGTGAGTCCCGAGGATTGAACTCAGGTCATCAAGCTTGGCAGCAAGCTTGATTTTTAATTCATTCTTCTTTATCTGTTCTCTGTGTGTAGGGTTGATGACTCTCATATACTATCTAGTAGCATCTCCCCTTTACAGAATTTCCCTACATTTTAAACTCTGCACCTTGTTTCATGATTGAGATTAGCTCTTTCCCCTCACTGCTCTCATTTCTCTAGCTCAGTCTGTTCTCTTTAGTTAGCTTGCTGTTTCTGGTTTTTGCAATTCAAATTTTAATGTAAACATTCTATTTCTGCCATTCCTGTACATTGTTTCATCGTCCTTTCCTGTCATCAAAAGGCTTTGTTCACTGTGGACAAAGGAGGAGATTCCCTTGCCAAGTCCTCTTCAAAAGTGTTCCCCGGAGTTTTCTCAATTTTAATTGTATTCTCATGTGCACACTAGCTCAACCAAGGGAAAAATAGGTTAAGGTCATCAGTCCTCCTCAGCAGTATACCCCAAAGGGTGATATTAGGATTCCATATCTATTTAGGTAAAACTGGCAATCTCTCAGAGCTCCAGTTTTGATGGCCCCATCTAGGGTTCTCAACTTCCCTCTCTTGGTGTATGGTCTATACTCAAGAAAATCTCAACCGGCCTGAATTTAGATTTCTATACTGCTTGTGTCCCCTGGGAAAAAAAAAAAATCAAAACCTGAACATCTGGCCATCTGTAAGAAGGGATGGGAGAGAAGAAAAGAATGGATGGTTGAAAGGATGGATAAATGGGTAGATGGATGGATAGATGGGTGGATCTATTGTCGGGTGGATGGCTGTATTGGTATGTGGGTGAGTGAATGGATGAAGGAATGGACAGAAGCATAAACTGGCAGTAGATGAATAGCTAGATGGTTGTACATGAGTGAGTGGATTCATGGATGATGGACTGGTGAACAAGAAAGGGAGTAAAAGGAATGGAGGATGGAGGTTCTTCTCTGTGATGATGGAAATAAAGCTACTTAGAGAACAGGCCCTTGAAATCTATATCACCTTCTGTACTTCTGATATTCCTCCTGCAACCATTTGGAAAGAAGGTTCCTGGGTCATTGAAGAGAGATAAAAAAAAAAAAAAAAACCATGAATGACAGTTGGTAATGACCTGAATACATACCTGATGTGAATAGGCTGGACTCTGACAGAGTATCAAGTCGCTGCCTAAGAGTGAGCATGTTTGCACCTCCAAGATTTGCAAACCTCTTTGATCAGCTCGCCTGGCCCCGTCTCCAACACCATCTTCCCACATTGCTGTCTCTACACCATGCATCTATTTATGGAGCTTATTGATTTGACTTTCTCTCATTAATTGTTGCCATCTTTCCATTTCCGTCTTTTTCTCTATATACAAGGTTTTACCTCTTCTCCAATCATCTATTTTTATATCCACTTCCATTACATTTCTCCTAATGCCCCATTTCATTGTTCCTATATGATCTCTAGCAAGTATGTTTAAATGTTTCCCTTTCTTATCAAACTCCATCCTGAGACTACATTCAAGTGACACATGATAATATTTTAGTCTAGAATGGACCACATTATAAGACAGACATCACATAGGCTGATATGACCAGTGACTTGATCGATGGGATCTACAGTATCAACCAAAAAAAGAGCTCCCCTCATGGCACATTTCTCAGAAATTCATCCCCATTGTTAAGTGACACATGACTATATATAAAACTAGATGGATTTCGATAAACTCAAGTCTGCTTAGGAATCTCCTGACCCTGCCGCTAATCTTCATTTTTATAACTTTGTACTCTTTAATTACCCAGGAGCACATCTATTAAGAACTCACCCTTCTTCCCTTTTTGTCTCCCACTGGGGACAACGACCACAAGCTGAACAAAAGCGCGCGCGCGCGTGTGTGTGTGTGTGTGTGTGTGTGTGTGTGTGTGTGTGTGTGTGTACCTCTTGGGAATGGTGAGGAGAAAAGGGTAAAGACAAGAAAACAGTATCAGTGAGATAATTTGTAATCTAAAGACATAATCACCTTCCCTGACAAGTCCTGGCAGTCTGGGCCTCTCTTCAACGTCTCTTCCATTCATCCTCTGAGGAGTCCTGTGACTGTTGGAAACTGAAGAGAAACATGACCATGATCAATAGATGTGATGAGACAGAAACCTCCAAGCACTCTTTCTGAGTTATGGCACTCAGCACACAAGTAAATTAATTCACTTCATCTGAGACACTCCCCTCCACCCTCCCAGAGCCTTGCTCTGTCTCTTTTCTCTCTGCTCACCCCTATTACTTTCTTCTCATCTTTTGGTCTCCAATGCTGTTCCTCTACAATATAAAGCTTTGCACACACCTCAGTCCTTTTCTTCCTTGTTGACTCAATGCTCTTTAGCACATCCTACTGCATCTCTGAACTTCCTTTGGCTCTAGAGCGCTTATCTCCATGTGACAGGCTCCAATTCTCTGTGTGTTTTTCCTTTGTATCAGGTTTGGTACACTCCTCAGGTCCCTGAGGTCTCCCATGAGAACTCTGTTCAGTGGTCCTAGCCACCCAGAACTTGTGCCAGCCTCACACAACATCACCACAGTGTATCCTGAGGGAGGCTAGTCCTTTGCTCCTGCTTGACTTTGGTCTGACAAAGTTACATACATCTATGCATCTACTTTACATATAAAATGGAATGAAGCAGAATTTGTCCCTCTTAACTTGTAAGCTTGTGGAAATAAATTAAATTGATGTGCAGAAACACCTTGAATAACCACTCAATGTAAAAACAAGATTTTGGCAAGCTATAACCAGCCTGCTCAAGGCTTGAGTGGGTGCTGAACCTCGGCTGGGTTGCTATTTCCTTGCAAAGTAGGTAATAGAAGTAGACATGAACCAGTGAGAAGGGGAAAAAAGCAATCAGGAATCTCAATTGTGAGCCGTGAGCCGAGCTACATCTCACAGTTATATATCCAGGTGCACACTGGACTCTGGTTTCTGTGCAACCTGCTAGCCCTTCAGGTATCCTGTAAAGTTAGAGACAGACAGGCAGTCAGGAGGTAGCAATCATGGTTTGTATCTCTTCAAAATTGTCAGAGGACAGTGAAAGCCAATTTCAGATTAGAGCAAAGGCAGGAAATGACAGAAGAGCAGAGGGTTCTGGAGGAGAAAGACAGTTTTATAGAGACAGGATGGAAGGAGGAAAGGAGGGAAGGATGGAGAGAAGGGAGGGAGGGGGGAAAGCCAACACCTTTCAAGGATGCAGGAAAGAAGAAAAAGGGAAAGAGAGGAATAGAGAGATAGAGAGACTTGCTTGAATTGAGTCAGGGAAGACATTCTGGTTATAGGGAAGTACAGTCCTGAAGAGGAGCAGAGCTCCCCTAGGAAGGATGGGTGGGGTGAAATGAAAACCTGCTTTCTGAAAGCGAACATAGGGAGTGGCTGCCAGTGACCCCAGGTAGCAAGTGAGGAGTGAAACACCAACTCCGGACCTTCAGAGCTGCATTTCAAGGTGACCAAGTGACACAGATGGAGAGACTTGACCCAGGGCACATGTGGGGGAAAGGAAAAGAAACCCAAAAAACATCACAGTAAGTCGGATGATGATGTACCTTCTGGAAAGGAAAGTCCTTCAGCGGAAGGGGAGCTGGAAAGGTGAGGCCACAGGGGACCAGCGGGAGCTACAGAGGCTGCTCTCTGCCCATCTGATGACTTCACACCCATGCAACACGCCAGCCCCTTGGTTCTAAAAGTCCACCCTCTTTTCACACTCTAAGTTGCTACTCTCTCTGTTGCCTGGACCCAAGCTGGAATTCCCTTGTGATTTCTCTATTCTTCAAAGAAGGAAGTTGATGTTGGACTCTACTGAATGATACATTTTCTGATACAAGGAACATAATTCTTATTGTTGGATATGAGGGCAAGTATCAGAGAAACCACTCCTTTCTAAGGAAACTCACCATTCATAGTGTGTTTTACAGAAAGAAACTTGGGTCCGTGCTGAGCAGTTCTCTCTGTGTTACTTGGCCTATGTGTAAGCTCCTGACTATATGGGCCATGTGACTTTCCTACATTCCCCCTGTGCTTGGCATGTCATAGTACCTCAGTAAATTATATGTCAACTGTTAATGAAAAAAAAATGAATGAGTGAGTGAATGAATGAATGAAACTGTCTTGAATTCCACAAAGCAGGTGAGAGCTATAGTTACCATCTAGGAAGCTTCTCAGAGTCTCATTTAAGTCTGGATAGGCCTTCAGATGCAATTTGCTGAATATCACTTCCAGAAGTGACAGGCTAAACTTGTTCTGTAGGTCACTAAGGACATCATACACCACTCTGCCCACCGGGACCAGGTTTTGACATCTTTCTTGAGAATCCTTAAAAATATTGAATGAAGAATTACGTCACAATGGATTTATGGACTATAAGAGTCTTAGGCTGGTTCAAACACCATTTGATTTCCTGTGAAGTGTCTGAGTTTTGCATACATCAGGTGACATCTTACATATTCTCCTGTAATAATGGACCCTTGCTTATCTGAGAGCATCTCTGATGTTGACACACAGTTGACAGGAAAGAGTAGTTCTGAAGAATAAGCAAATGCTGTGTCTGTAAGAGCCAGGCCAAGATGCTTCACTGTTGCCCTCACAGGCCATGAGATGCTGTCTGGAGACCAGACAGTAACTCCCTGAAGACTGAACTGGTCTGCAGGGCTCAAGACGGCAAAGTGAGCATCCTGGCCACAGGGCAAAGACAACACACAAAGGAGACAGGTCTTGTCTTCTTTATGCCCAGGGGACCCCATCACCGACCTTTACTACCTTCTAGGGCCTCAGTGGTGCCTGAAGAACAGGAACAATTTGGACAGACAGAAGTGAGCATGACTTCTCGTTCTATTCTAATGGGACCCATCTGCCTGTGACTTTCAAAACTCGCAGGCTCTGGGATTTGGAATAAGTAGGCTTTGTAAGGAAGCACTGCTTGGATGTGTCCACTTGCGTTCTAGTTTCTTTTGTTACATTGCACAAGGAAACCTGAGGTGATCCACCCTTTAGAGCATTCCCACTTCCTATACCATTGGCTGTCACCATGTACCTCAGCCCCATTACAGCAGAGGTGGATATGAATGTTTCCTGTGATGCTCACTTCTCCTCTCACTTTGGACTTCCAGGAAGTGAAGGTCCCTCCTCCCTGGAGGCCCTTCAGCCTATTGGCTGCACCCAGAGGTTCACCATAATCCAGTTGGGGGCAGGCTTACTGTCAGGCCTGAGTTCATTCTCCTCACTTACCTGAAACTTCTGCTCAGAGATGAAGCCGCGGTCTCGGAGGCTCATAAGGAAAGGAAACGGCTTCGTGATGGCACTTGCAATTTCTACCTTATTTTCATGGAAGTGCTTGAACATGCGCTCATAGTTGGCTGACTCCTCTTTGCTCTGGTCTTCTGTGATTGCCCTAAGGGATAGATTCCATGGAGAAGTAGAAACTTGTTTACAAGAGGTTACCAATGGCTGGATAATTTCTGGCATGAAGGATGGTCCACTAAAAGAAAAAATTTGAAGTAAAAATTGAAACTTTAAACATCTAAAATAGTGATGCAATTTGTGACACTTGGGCTTTGTTTGTTTGAGATAGGTTATCACCTGTAATCTGACTTGCCTGGAACTTGCTATGTAGACCAGACTAGCTAGCCTTAGAGATTCACCTGCCTCTGGCTCTTGAGTGCTGGAATTCAAATCATGCTCCACCAGGCCCAACATGATGAGTTTTGATTGTCAACCTGACACATTCTAAAATCATCTAGGATTGTATGAACCTTAATAAAGGATTGTCTAGATTAAAGTGGTCTATGGGTATGTCTATCCAGGGTTGTCTTCATTATGCTAATTGATAAGGGGAGATCCAGCCCACTGTAGGCAGCACCAATTCCTAGGTAGGGGATCCTGGGAAGCATTAAGTGTAGGGAACAAATTGAGCACTGACAGGCATACTTGCATTCATGTCTCTCTGCTCTTGACTGTGGATATGACCAGCTGCTTCAAGTTTCTGCCTAGACTTCCCTGCAATGATAGACTGTCACCCAGACCCAGGAGCTAATAAGTTCTTCTCCCCCAAGATGCTTTATGTCAGGGTATGTTATCACAGCAACAGAAATAAAAACTGGAAGACAATCTCTAGACTGCTGGGTCAAAGGAAATGCCAAAACAACAATAGTAAACAAAAACAACCACACACCCTCTTCTTCCAGTACATGTGTGAAAAAAACTGATAAGTAGTTGATCCAGGACTGAGAAAAACGTTCTACCTGCACACACACTCTATGGCTTATCCTCCATTGCTCCACATGCTTTCTTCTCTCCTCTTTGTTCCCCACCTCCTTGCAGGGATGGGGGGCTTTCTAGCAGCTCAGAACCAGCACTTATTAACCATGCTGTCCTATGCTACCATGCCTGACATCTCAGGTGGCAGCTGCTCCCTGCCCAGGGACAGAGTCCAGGGAGAGGATCCTCTAGGGAAGGAAGGCCCAGAAGCCCAATGAGACATGGGAGCTGTTTGTTCATGTTGTTGACTCTATTCTGGTGGACATACAGAAACAAATTATGATGTTCAGCACAATGACAGAAGCAAGAGGGCTGGACCTAGTCCAAGTGCCTGTACTCACGGCATCCTGGAAGCTGAAGCAGGAGGACCATCATGGCCTACACAGCAGTTTACTTTCTCTTTAATTTTACTTAGTATTAGTACTGTTATAGTGTTATGCTGTGGGATGTTCTATATGTCAAATGAGTTGCTCTGATTGGTTAAAATAAATAAAGTGCTGATTGGCCAGTAGCCAGGCAGGAAGGATTGGGTAGGCGAGACAAGGAGGAGGAGAATTCTGGGAAGTAAAGGCTGGGGGAGAAACACTGCCAGCCTCTGTCATGACAAGTGAGATGTAAGGTACTGGTAAGCTACAAGCCACGTGGCAAAGTATAGATTAATAGAAATGGGTTAATTTAAGATAGAAGAAGTAGATAACAAGAAGCCTGCCACGGCCATACAATTTATAAGTAATATAAGCGTCTGAGTGATTATTTTATACGTGGGTTGTGGGACCGCGGGGGCTTGGTGGCACCTGGAGAGAAGCTCCCCAACTACAGTATTAGCACATGTAGCGGTCAGAGGACAACTTTGTGGAGTTGGTTCTCTCTTTTCACTCTATCATGAGTTCTGGGCATCAAATTCAGGTTGCCTGGCTTGCCTGGGAAGCTCCTTTACCCACTGAGGTACTTACCTAGTGATTTCAAGGCTGGCCTGGGCTATATAAAAAGACACTGTCTCAAATAATGGAAGACAAAAAGATCAATACCAGCAAATTTCTACCACAAAATGAATGGCAGGATGGTTGGTGAGATGGGTCGGAGGGTAACAGTGCTTGCCCTCAAGTATAATGGCCTGAGTTCAGAAACCCACAGGGTAGAAGGAGATAGACAGCTCCTGCTCGTGGGGGAGGGGCGAGTAAAAATGGGATACGTATTTGTGAAGATGCCACGATGAGACCGTTAGTTTGTATGCTAACCTAAATAATTAATTAATAATAGAACTAAAAGAAGTTAAAATAGGGCACAACTTTTATAGTGATATTTTATTTGTACTGAAATGTGATTTTATTTGCATATTAACATAACAGAAGTTGGGCGGTGGTGGTGCACGCCTTTAATCCCAGCACTTGGGAGGCAGAGCCAGGTAGGATCTCTGTGTGTTCAAGGATACAGCCAGCATGGAGACACACGCCTTTAATCTTAATACCAACCATAGGAGACTGGAGGTCTGTACAGACAGACACTAATGAGGAGGTCATGTGGTTGGGTTTACAACCAATGAGAAGGCAGAACAGAAAGTCTATATAAAAGAGAAAAACACAGGAAGTAGCTCTTGTGGAGAGGAAAGACAGAGTAGCAGTGAAGGGTAAGGTTTTCAGCTCTCAGCTATTGCTCTGACTTCTTGGCTTTTAACTCTGCAATTGGCTCTGTGTTTCTTATTTAACAAGATGGTTACATCTACACATCTTTCTTTTTACCTTTTGCTTACTTTAAAATTTTATAATTTTTTTGAAAATTTCATACGTGAATACTGTATTTACCTCATTTCTACTCCTCTCTTTCCCTCTCAAGTCCCCCCCATGCTTTCCTTCCCCACACTCCCTCAAATACCTTCTTTAATTATTATTACATGTATATTTATACAAATACATATACAGAGATAGAGATAAAGAGATGATAGATAGATAGATAGATAGATAGATAGATAGATAGATAGATAGATATGACAGACAGACAGAATCTGCTGAGTTCATCTAGTGTTGCTCCTAGGCATATGTGTTTAGGGCTGAGCATTAGGGACTGGATTACCTAACTCTGTTATCCAGTTATCCCTGGAGAATACTGACTGATTCTCTGTTTCTCTGCAGCCATTAATTGCCTGTGGCTCTTCATCTGGAGGTGGGACCTTGTGAGATGGGCTGCATCCACACTGGCATGTCATCTGGTGCTGTCACTGAGGGTACAGCTTTTTTTTTTTTTTAGCACTTTTAATGACACCTAAAAGCTAAATAATTGAGAATGGAGACTCTCAGGAGAGAGAGTAAAGGCATTTGCAAGAAGGGAAAGCATGATTACATCCTTGTCTTTATTTTCATTTTAAAGAATATTTCCATAAAAATATGTTGCTTGTGATAATGATAAATCCATTGCTACTACTTTTAAGGACAAATATTCTAAATGTCTGAAGTGTTAATTTATAACTAATGGTAAATCTCATTAGATTTAACCCAAAAAGCTAGCTTTGGAGGTTCTCCATAAGTTTTAAGGGGAAAAAAGAGGGGCTGGGGGTATGTGATTACGCACACCTTTAATTCTAGCACTTCGGAGGCAGAGGCAGAAAGATCATCATGAATTCAAGGCCAGCCTGGTCTACATAGTGAATTCCAGGCTAGTCAGGGCTACACAACAAACAAACACAAAGGTATCAAAGTTATTTGACACCAAAAAATCTTGAGAAGTATTGTTTCAAAAAGAACCTATATTCAACATGTAATAATATAACAAAACTATACAATATTTTTTATCTTAAACTTAAGGAGGTCTTGTGTGTGTGTGTGTGTGTGTGTGTGTGTGTGTGTGTGTGTGTGTGAATGTGTGGGTATGCTCATGTGCATGTGCCTGGTGTGAGGGGACCAGTCACTCTCACCTTCTTTTTTGACACAGTGTCTCTCACTGACCTGAATATCATTCATTCAGCCAGATTAGCTGGCCAGTGAGCTCCAGGGATCCAACTGTGTCCATTCCCCTAACTCTGGAGTTAAACACACACACACCAGTGCATCCAGCTTTTAAGTGGGTTCTAGAGAGCTGAACGCGGCTCCTCATACATGAACTGGAGTGAAAACTGGAGTTAGAGATGAATTATTTCACAGGAATAATTTAAACAATGCAGTCTCACTACGACCCAACTGGAGACATGCAGCAAATCCATCGGAAACCCGAGAGTGCCAAGGTGTCAAAACTAACCACAAATGAATGGGGGGGGGGGGGCACATTGTTTAGCAAGAACAAGAGACACACGTAAAAGTTTCTTCAGAAATCATTCCCAATAAGATCCCCAGAATCAATCTCTAGTACTGCAAAAAAAAAAAAAAAAAGAAAAGAAAAGAAAAGAAAGAAAGAAAACAAGGTTTAAAAAAAAAGTAATGAAGGAAGTCAAGAAAAAAAGAATCATGGCCAGCGGGGGTGGTGGTGCATGCCTTTAATCCCAGCACTGGGGAGGCAGAGGCAGAGGATCTCTGTGAGTTCGAGGACAGTCTGGTCTCCAAAGTGAGTTTCAGGAAAGGCGCAAAGCTACACAGAGAAACCCTGTCTCAAAACAAACAAACAAACAAACAAACAAACAAACAAACAAAAATCATAAAATGCTTGTTGACTAAAACCAAAAGACATAAAAAGAAAAGAAGGCCATTAAAAGGAAAAGGAAAATATTTACAAATATGGTAGCTGTGGCCCTGTATTTATAATCAGTCGAAATGCAAACAGTCTAAATATAACAATTAAAAACAGAATACATTTGAAAACAGTCTAAAGGAGGACCTGTGTTTGATCCCCAAAATGTACATGGTGGAAGGAGAGAACCAACTCCCTCACGTTGTCCTCTGACCTCAACATACACACTGTGGCACTTGCACATATACAATAAATGAATGCAATTAAAAAAAAAAAAAAAAAAACCTGTGAGTGTAGACAGGTAAAATTGTGGCCCTTTTTCCTGCATCTAAAGCCCTGAAGCTAAGAACAAAACAACTAAAGCTGAGACACAAGAAAGGCCTAGGGGAAATGCACAGCACTAAATGTGGATATCAGAAGCTGAGAGGGAATGCACAGCACTAAATGTGGATATCAGAAGCTGAGAGGGTCCACATAAAAATCTTCTAAAGAACTAGGAAAAATAAGAAAAGCAATTTCATCCCAATGAAAACAAAAGATACAATAAAAACTCAAGTAGAAATCATACAATTAAAATAAGTTAGCATTATACTTACACTAAAGCAGTATGATTATATATCACACCAAAAACCACTCCTTTGATCAATAAAGTTATCTTTATCTTTTTTCTAACTATATCTCCAGTCAGTCTAACAAAGAAAAGACAAACAAACAAAAAGACACAAGCTATAAATTCCTCGGACATAATAGGACAGCAAAGACTAAATAGAGCAGCCATCCCTATATCTGCAGATTGGATAACAACAATAATAACAACAAAAATGACCAAATGTCTTAAAAAACAGAAACTACCAAAACTCACGCTCTGAGAGACAGATCATCTGACAGGCTTGTATTAGAGAAACTGAATCAGTAATTAATACCACCCCACTCCCAAAGAAGACAGCAAGCTGTTGGTATCACTGGTGAATTTGACCAAATTTCACTGGAGAAACGATGCTTTCTTAGGACTTCTGCAGGCCCAGAAGTAGTATTGACTAAGTCTCTGTTAGAGGAGGATTGGCTCCATACACTTTTGTCTTATTTGTTCTATTTTCCTTTTTAATTATGTAGATTTGTGTCTGTCTCGGGGTCTGTCTCTTGCAGTGCCTATGGAGGACATAAGGGGATTTCTGATCTCCTGGAGTTGAAGCCAGAGGCAGTAGGAAGCCCCGGGGTGGGGACCCAACCCATGCCCACTATTAAAGCAGTATGAATTCTTAACCACTGAGCCATCTCTCCAGTCCCCCCACATTGTGTGTGTGTGTGTGTGTGTGTGTGTGTGTGTGTGTGTGTGTGTGTAAGATAATTGATCCATTTCTAATCAACTATGTAACCAGCACAGATTAAAAAAAAAAGAAAAGGTTAAAAACAGCAGCCACTCCCCACCTGCTTCCATTAGTCACTGGTCTCCATCTCCTTTCACTTCCTCCATTAGAGTGCTCTAACTCCTGAACTGACTCAGCCACACAGGTGGGCTCAGAGCTCAACTGTCCTCAACTGCAGACTGAGAAAAACTTAGCAACAGTCAAAATCAGGTTTGAACTTCTTATAAATAACCATTTTAGATAGAGTTGTCTCTTGTTTGTTTGTTTTTCGAGACAGCACTGCTCTGTGAAACAGTCTTGGCTGTCCTGGAACTCACAGAGATCCGCCTTCCTCTGCCTGAGTGCTGAGATTAAAGGTGCACGACCACCACCAGGCTCAGAGTAGGATGAGGTGAGGGGTTGTGGATTTAGCTCAGTGGTAGAGAGCTCGGCTAGTAAACTCAAGGCCCTGGGTTCAGTCCTCAGCTCCAAAAAAAAAAAAAAAAAAAAGGAAGAGGTGAGAAGTGAAAGTTCCAATGAACCAGCCACTCCAGCAGGAGTTCCCAGGAAGTCCACAGTGGCAGCCCAGCTACGTGACAGGAGCAAGGAAAGAAAGTGAGGAGAGCTGAGATGTACTGAGAACTGCTATCCCAGTTCTTAATCTCCCGTGATCTCGTGGGCTGGGGGCCTGGCCTGGATGACCCTAGTAGCACATAGAAACATTGATCTCAGCAGAGATGCGGGACAAGGAGAGGGAAAGGACTTACCTGCTGCTGGATCCATTGTCCCCTCCTGCCATCCCTACACAGCCCCGAGGGTGCCCTGAACTTGGCTGAGGGAGGAGTGAACCACCTTTGAGCCTCTGGGAAGTTCAGAGAGAACTCTTTCAGGGCCCTCCAAAGAGGAAGAAAAAGAAAGTGAAATTGCTCAGCTGTGACGTGGCTGCACTCACTCACTGTTTAGTTCCCCGTCATGGAATCCCCCACCCCCACTGCCCCAGAGGGGAGGAGCAAAGACAGCCCAAGTCCCCAGAAACCTGGGACCCCTGGTTCACTCCAAGGAAAGGTGGAAGAGCCTGTTTCAGCTAAGGGCTCAGAGCTGTCTGAGGCGAGGTGGCTGCAGAGTATGGGAAGGAAGTGGCTCCTTTGCCCTTCCTGGGGTGCCTGGAAGGACAAGGGAGAGTGGGTTGTCTGCAGTCTCTCAGACCTGTGGCTGTCCTGGCACCCTAGTGAGCCAGAACTAGGGGAGCTAGACCTGATATTTGAGCCCCAGACTAGGAAAAGTCAGAAGGTGTGGTCTCATTAAGTGTTTGGAGCTTCTGAATGTAGCCAGAAGTAAAAAAAAAACAAAAAACAAAAAACCTCTCCTCTGCCTCCTCCAACCAGGGCAAGTGCAGAGAATCCAGGCAGAGCAGGTTGAACAAGTGTGCCCTTGACAGCTAGGCAACAAAGGGCTTCAGCAATTTCACAGAGCTCTTGAGAACAAGAGATTTCTTGTAGGATGAGGAAGGGGTTCATAGCCCATCAAGGACTACAGTTCTGGAGGATGGGTGCGTTACATTTATTCTGCATATCTTTCTCACTTACACCTAACCCTCATTCTGTAAATGAGAAAACTAGTTTGAAGTGGAAAGGTAAAGAAACAGGAGTAAAAACGCAAATAAAACAAACAACAGACATAAGACTGGAAATACAAGCAAAGCATGGCATCAAAGACAAGGAGGACGGGCCCGAGGGCCTGTGCAGAGCCCAAGACTCAGACCTCCGCTAACGAGGAAAATTACTGACCTGCAGGAACAGGTCCCAAGAGTACAGTAATGAGCAAATGGAACCAAAAAGGATATTTTCACGTGGGTGAAACAGCTGTGTAGCAGCCAATCTGTGGTCATTACCCGGGGCTGGAGTCCAGGAGAGGTTTTTTGTCAAGAACAGGGAGATTTGGTGAGGAGGGATGGCTCATGTCATCATTGTGGTATGATTATATTTGGTGAAATTCACCAAAATCATCACTTTAGATGAATGCATTTTACATATCTATAAAACTGTGCTAAAATATATATAATCTTAATAGGCTCTCACTTGGTGTGAATTACCAGGTGAGGTGTTACCATTTTTACTGTATTCTTGAGTATGTTTGGGGTAGAATGACCTCGTTTGTCCTTATTCACATCTGTCTGGTGTAATCATTTCTCCTGCTTTAAGGATTCTTGGGGTGGGGTATTTTTCTGACACAAGAGCATGCTAAGCATACACCCTGTATTAACTTGGACTTACCTTGTTCTCCTCCTCTCTGGTCCTCATCCCTGGGATAGTCTGGGTCAAGTCTGCTCTGACTGCTTGGCTGGAATGGTGGTGCCTCCACAGAAAGCACAGAGGGGCTCTCTCCTGTGTGGGCTAGCCTTGGTTCAACTCTAAAGCCACTGAGTCCTCAGGAGTGTCCTGGGAGGGAATTCTTCGTAGGTCAATACATTTGGGAAATATTAGACCGGGTTACACAGACCTCTCAATTGAAGACTTCCCAGGCTCCTTAGGGATCTTTAAAGGAGTGTGCAGCACCTGTCTCCCAGTCTTCACCTGCAGGTGATTTGGTGGTGGTGGCGGCTGCGGTGGGAGCGTGGGGGTGGGTTCACTTGCTTGCCTTTTATTTCAATTTTTTCCCCCATAGTTATCTGGACAAATTCTAGGCATTTCAAACATGTCAGCTCTGGTTAGTGTTATTGTTGTTGTTGTTTTGAGAATTCTAGCAAATTTATTCAGTATAACTTTCACCAGAATCCAGTTTGAGAACATTTCAGTCCTCCAAAAAGATTAAAACAAAGCCACTAGGGAAATAGAGATGAGTTGAAGAGACAGTGAAAACCTCCTTCTCTTGTTCTCCAGTGCTGCTCCTTAGCCTCCCCAGCCTGTAACTCCACTCCAGAAGGATCTGGATTCGCAGCAGCCGCCCTGCCATCCAAACTACTAACCGTGCTAGGGAGCTGGGCGCTGCCGGGCTTCCTGCTGAGATCACTTTCGGTTTTTGTTTTCTGGAAACCTGACGCGGCGCGGCCAGGGCAGCAGGACTTCCCGACTGGACCCGGAAGGCAGCTCCGGGCAGGATCCAGGATCTCCTTCAGTGATTCCTGGCCGCTTTAGGGAACCGGGGAGACAAGTGACAGCCTGGCATCCAGGTGCGTTCTGCTCTTGGTCTCTGCAGCGCCAGACTCTTCATTCTTGGGGATCAGCTTTTCTCTGGTGGATCTTAGGGTCCCCAGGCTCTCTCTTTGCAAAGTATTGTTTTCCAGAGACTCGGAGAGGGTGCCAAGGACCTACTAGGAGGTGGATAAGAGGGGGAGGGAGGACGTGCAGGAGAAGCTAAAACAGGGTTCCTTTTCTGAAAGTTAAAAGCTGTTGCGGATCGTGTCATGTGCTAGCGCCAGAGGCTGGGCCCTGCATGTGCCCAGGGTGGGCAGTGCCTTCTGCATCTACCAGGCTTTTGCCTAATTTTGAAGCTAACGGAAAAGAAAAAGTAAGGAGCCTCCTTACTTCTCTGTAGCATGTCATTAACTTTTTCTTTATTTCCTTCCTTCCTTCCTTTCTTTCTTTTCTTTTCTTTTTTTTGTAAATTCATGGTCATTTCCTTGAAATACATTCCTGTGCATGAATATTCAAAGGGATTAATATTTTAGAGCTCATGACACTGATTTCCAAGTGAGGCATGGGACACTTGAGCTGGTTTACATTTCTACCATTTTTAGGGATTGTGGCTACTGTTTTCTCTCTAGGTCACTTTGATATGTCAAGTTGTTCCCACTTTTCTGGCCACTCCCACTTAACACATTTTAATGCACTTACTGTACATGTGGCTTATTTTATTGATTGCTCATGTTTGAGCTTTGTCTTTCCTACTAGATGTTTCCCTTCTCCTAATTTATTTGTAAGACCCCTTAACATAATAAAAACCCAAATGCAGATATCTGTGAGACGGAATATCTTTTTTTTTCCTCCCTGTTTTTATTTGAAGACAGTTTCACTGTGTAGCTCTGGTTGGCCTGAAACTTACTATGTAGACCGGGCTGGCCTCAAACTCACAGAGATTATGAGCCATTTTGTCAGGCTTGAGATACAGTATCTTGCACCGTGAGAAATGAAATATTAGGGTCAGACAGGCTCTACTGTGCCATTGACTTCCTTGGGCTTGGTTACTTAACCCCTCTGGGGCCTAGTTTTCATCTTTTGGAAACCGGCAGATGATGGAGGAAAATGCTGTCTCTGTCTTTGTCTGAATGCTGCTAGATAGTAAGTCATCCTAAACAGAGCACAGAGTATGTGTCCGTTCTGGTCTTCCCTCCCCCTCCCCACCCAACCACCTGTCCTCAACTGCCAGGACTTCCTCAGGACTGAAGGCTGCTGATGGCACTTCATTCTGCTCTACGGCACTGTACTGCTGTGGCCGCGCAGCAGCTGCTGCTGCTGTTGCTTCCTCTTCTTCTTCTTGTCCTCCTCCTCCTCCTCCTCCTCCTCCTCCTCCTCCTCCTCCTCCTCTTCTTATTCTCCTCCTCCTCCTCCTCTCCCTCTTCCTCCTCCCCTCCCTCTTCCTCCTCTCCTCCTCCTCCTCCTCTGTTTCCTTCTCCTTCTTCTTTCCTCAAATTTTTTTCCTGCCAAGTTTAAGGAATTTGGAAATTAGTAGAAAGGAACAGGACTGTTTAATTTGCCACTGGGATTAAATTCCTGGAAATAACACTAATCACAGTTTAATATTCTATTTAACAAAAGATGAAAGGGGATCTTTGTTTGCTTTGTATTAAAAAAAAAATCTTTAGTGTCAGCAGGGCATGTAGCTCAGTGACAGGGCACTTACCAAAGACACACAGGGGCTCAATCCCCAGAACTGCCAAACAGCAAGAACACCCCCTAGGTGATTGCACCGTTTACCAGGGCTTCCATTTTTACAACACTTTGCTAAGACTGTCACCTGGAAGTTTTCATCCAGTTATAACTGACCAGTTATTTTCTCATGGTCTTGAAGTGGTCGATTTTTATGAACATCCTATAGGTATGGAAGAAGGCACAGGTCTGTCCTGAGGAATGTAATGGTTCACAAATCCACTTTGACCAATCCTATTTTCCACATCCTTCCTGATTTTATTTTGTGTTGCCTGTTTGGGTAAAAATGTGTGAATTTTGAGTGTCTAAACATTACCAGGTTTCTAGCTCCCCACACTGGGTGGTCCGTTTTGCTGTGAGCATTGGCACTAGCTGGGCTGCAGTGCAGATGGCCTGTTCCAACCCTGCTCAGTGTCACACACTTACTCCAGTGTAAACCACCAACCAGAAAGTCAGGATTTGATACCTACTCTGCCCCTTCCACACTGTATAATCTAGCATGAGGGTTACCCTGCCTCTGTCTGCACTGGACTTCTCCACCGTTGCATAGTTGCAATGACAGTGACCATCTTGCAATACTTTGTGAACTCAGTAAGTTACTACCTGCAAAAGCCTTAAAACAAAGACTGGACCTAGGAACCACTCAGCAAATAACAGACATTTTCAAAATCCACTTTATGTTTTAAAAATCCCTTTCAGGATGGTGGTATGCTATTGTCTGTCCCTCTCAGTCTCTGTGGTTGCTGTGCATTGCCTTTGTTTCCACAGATCTTTAAGGCAGACTTTGCTCTTTAGACTGTTAAAGGGGTGCTTGAGGACTAGGATTTCTACCTTCAAGGACCCATTTCAGCAAGAGTAACTCCCAGTGCTCCTGATAGCCTTTGCCTGTCTCCTCAGCCTGCCTCTTTCCCTAGGATGTTCACTGTGACCAAGGCCTTGGAAAAGGCTCTTCTCCAGCACTTCATATACAGGAAGCTGGACATTGCATATGCCATCAACAAGCCATTCCCCTTCTTCGAAGCCCTCCGAGACAACTCCTTCATCACTGACAGAGTATACAAGGTGAGGTCTGTGGGGCCTCCACAGGGCAGTCCAGACCCCACTAAGTATGCTCCACTATTGAAATCTAAGACCACAACCCACCGGCAATTCTAGAACATGGAAGGCCCAACTTGATCGTGATCATTATTGCAGGAGGGGATGGCTGGGAGAAAGGGTGTCATGGGACTAGATTAATGACAGGTATGTTGTCAATGCTACCATAGCAAAGGACCACAAACCAGAAATCAGAAGTTTAGTCTCTTGTGGTTCAGGAGGCCAGAAGGCCCCAATCGAGCTGTTGACAGGTTGACTTGTTCTAGAATCCCAGAGATGGACCCCTCTCTTGCCTCCATTTAGCTTATGTGGCAGCTCTGGGGTTCTTAGACGTATGCTTCATTGCAGTCTCTTTCCATCTCTGCTTCATCTTCTTTCTTATGTCTTTTCCTCTTCCTTCCTCTGATGAGGACCCCTGTGTTTAGGGACTACTCTAATCCAGGGGAGGCTTAGCATCCTCAGTTACAGCTGCAAAGACCTTTTTCCAAATAAGTTCACACTCACAAAGTCCAAATGATGTATCTTGTTAGGCATGAAGATGCTGCTCAACCCACCACAGGGCATCATCCTGATGTATTTAAACATGTGGCTCCCAGGTCATTCTTTAAAAAAAAAAAAAAAAACCCACATGTTTTTGTGGTGTGAATATGAGTGTGTGTTGTGCATATGTGCCATGGCATGTGTGTGGAGGCCTGAGGATAACTTGTGGGAGCTGGTTCTTAAGCCATGTGGGTCTCAGGGATTGAACTCAGGTTATCAGGCTTGGCAGCAAGCACCCTTACCTGATGCATCATCTTGCAGGCTCCCCAATTCACTCTGACATAAGGCAGATGCTGGAGGGCATGGCTATGTGTACAAGCTTAGTGGGTTGTTGTTGTTGTTGTTGTTGTTGTTTTTAATAATTTTGCTGTTTTTAAGTAGTTTTGAATTCCGGGTTCAGGAAAGTTACAGCAGTCTTTCCCAAATCTTGGCACAGCTCCCTCATCAGATCACAGCCCACACTGTGTTGCTCAGGAGGGTACCCACTCAGGAAGATGTGGTACCCTCCTCTTTATGGCAAGCTGTGCTCTCCTTGATGATACTGTTCTCAGTTTCAATTGGCTATTTACTGACTTTCTTTTCAGGGCTGGATGCCCTTCTCCATCTGGGCAGGGCTTCTACCTAGGCAGGGCCCCACCTGGGCAGCACCCCCACCTGGGCAGTGTCCTCACTGGGCAGCATCCTCACATGTCCCATCACCATGTCCATCTGGTGGTGAGCACCTAAAGACTAGCTCCCTAAGCCTAGCAGACACTCACTGGAAGAATTTTACAATCAATCCTCTCTGCCTCTGTCTTCCATTTTGAGGATTTAACTCTACATTTTATATTAAATTTCCTCTTAAATTAAAAAATATTTCTTAAATTTTGTTGTTTTGTTTTGAGATAGGGTTTCTCTGTGTAGCCCTGGCTGTCCTGGACCTCACTTTGTAGGCCATGCTGGCCTCAAATAGGAAACATTAGAGATCTGACTGCCTGTCTCCTGAGATTAAAGGCATGTGTCACCAAGCCTGGCTTCTTCTTCTTTTTTTTTTTTTTTTTTTAAATTACACTAATTTATCTGTTTGGGGGTAGAGGTGGACATGCACATGGTGTGCAGGTGGAGGTCAAAGGGCAGCTCATAGAATCTGTTCTCTCCTTCCATCCTTTGGATCCTGGGGATCAAACTTGTGTCATCACCTTCTTCACCCATCTAGCCATCCTCAAGAGCCCAAAAGTAGCTTTCTTACAGTATAGAAAACCACAAATATAGAGCTGTCAGCTCAATGAAGAACCATTCAAACTAACCCTTGCTCCACCCTTTGAAGGAATCTCTGGAGGCCTGTCAAAATCTGGTCCCTGTATCCAAAGTAGTGCACAATGTCCTCACTAGTCTGGAACGGACTTTCTGCTCATCGATGCTGGTTACACTGTTCAGCCCGGTCAACCTACATGAATACCCCAGCCTGTCGGCAATTTCCAGAAGCTTCAAAAACGGTAATGTGGTTTCTCTAATACATTTTACATGTGCAGTGTTGCTACACTAAAAGCCTGGGTTTGTTTCCAGTGTGGAATTATGTATTCAAGTGCCTGTTTTTCCTATGTAAAGGTAAACCACACTCAATCACAAAAGCAGTTGGAGGAGTAGCCCTTGCTGACCTTGACCCCAGTTTTCCCAAGGTGAATTTCACTAGGACACAGATGTTTTGTTGTAGCTATTCAGTGAATTTTTGTTCAGGTACAACTTTGTTTGTTTGTTTGTTTGTGACAAGGTCTCATGATGTAGTCCAGGCTGGCCTGAAACATAACCCTTCTGCCTCAACTTTCTTTCCAAGTGCTGGTATTAGAGATGTGAACTGTCACACCAATCTGGAAAATATAGGGGCACTGGACCATCTCTAGGAAACAGCTAAGGTAGCAGGAATGTCAGGGACCAGATGTAGAAGAAAGATGTAGCTCTAGAGAGGGAGAGAGATGAAATGGATTCAATGTGCAGCTCTTTGTAATAGTGTGGTTGTTCCACACAATTAGTATAATCATTGCATGTGTCCTTAAAACAACCTGTGGCGTCATTGTTAGCTGCTTTTGACAGACAAAGAAAGGAAAATCTGGAGGTAACTCCCACAGTCTTTTGTTTTAGAATAGGACTGGGAACTCCTATATGGATTTCCCAATACAGAGCCCAAGATAGTAACCACTGTCTCAACAGAGCCAGCAGGAAAATGGCTGGTAAGGTTGGAGGAGAGAAGAAAGGGAGCTCACGGAGATGGAGGAGACAGAGACAGACAGGGAAAGAGAGGGTAGGAGAAAGAATGGAGTGTGAGGTACAATGGAACAGGAAGAGCCGTTTGCTGGTCAGATTCCTATCTCTGCCACACAATGCCCGAGATAATTAACTTATAATGAGAAAAAGGTTTTAGAGAGCTCTAGCCTGTCATACAGTTTAAGCCTGTAGCAAGGTAGTGCATCACAGCAGGAATGTGTGACAAAGTCAAACTGCTCACTGTGTGTTCTAAAAATGAAGAAAGCCTTGGACTCCATGATCCTCTTCAAGGGATGTCCCCAATGATCTAACAGCTCCTCTTAGCCCCATCTCTTCAAGTAAGCACCATTTCCAGATAGTGCAGTGGTTCTCAACCTTCCTAGTGCTGAGACCCTTTAATACAGTTCTTCACATTGTGGTGACCCCCAACCATACAACAGAAAAGTGGATGAGATCTACATGAACAACCTGGGTGACAGTGGGAGTAATGAAGGGCAGGGTTCGAGGGAAAGAGAGTTAAGGGGAGCAGGAGATCCTAGCTGGATCAAGAACAGAAAGGGAGAACGAGGAATAACAGACCATGATAAATGAAGACCACATGAGAAGAGGAAGAAGCAAAGTGCTGGAGAGGTCCCCAGAAATCCACAATGGTACATCCTCTGTAGACTGCTGGCAATGGTCGAGAGAAAGCCTGATCTGACCTAGTCTGGTGATCAGGTGGCCAAACACCCTAACAGTCATGTTGGAACTCTCATCCAATAACTGATGGAAATGGATGCAGAGATCCTCAGCCAGGTCCCAGGTGGAGCTCCAGGAGTCCAATTGTCGAGAAAGAGGAGAGATTGTAAGAGTATGAATTGTTGAGACCAAGATTGGAAAAGCACAGGGACAAATAGCCAGACGAATGGAATCACATGAATTATGAACCAAAAGCTGTGGAGCCCCCAGCTAGATCAGGCCCTCTGGATAAGTGAGACAATTGAATAGCTTGAACTGTTTGGGAGGCATCCAGGCAGTGGGACCAGGACCTGTCCTTAGTGCATGAGCTGGCTGTTTGGAACCTTGGGCTTACACAGGGACACTTTGCTCAGCCTGGAAGGAGGGGACTGGACCTGCCTGTACTGAATCCACCAGGTTTAAATGAATCCCCAGGGGAGTCTTTGCCCTGGAGGAGATGGGAATGGAGGGGAGGGACTGGGAGGAAGGTGGGGGCAGGGGCGGGAGGGGGGAGGACAGGGGAACCCATGGCTGATATGTAAAATTAAAACACAAATATAATAAAAAAATTATTTTCATTCCTATCTCATAACCGTAATTTTGCTACTGTTATGAACTATAACATGGAATCCCTGTGAAAGGGTCATTTGACCCCCCAAAGGAGTTGAGAATCACTTCTGTAGTGGCACCCCGAGATCCAGGCCCTTAACACCTAAGTTTTGAGGGGACGTTCGACCTCAAAACTTTAGCAACTGGATAATAAAGGGACAGAAAGAGGGGCAGTAACAGGTCTTCTGACGAGTAGGTGGACGAGTAAAAGGGTCATCAGGCAATCTCCTGAGACTGGAGAAGACATCCTCAACAGACAGGCCATCGTCTGAGAATAGAACAGAAGAAACACGGTCACTCTGCACTGTAACGTTGTCCTCGGTGAGGTCACTATTGATGACACTTCCCCATGAAAGGCTCCTCCCCAAGGGAGAGGTGATTCCGTAAGCTAAGAGAACAGTGGAGGGAAACCTTCACTTCGAAGCCAGAACAGCTGCCCAGGCAGACCCCGGCCAGACCAGGAGAACACAGACTTCCAGTATTCGCTGAGCTCACCAGGGCCTGACTGGGCTCAAAGATCTCCCGACCTGGGCAGCTCTGTGGGGTTTTTTTGGTATCTATGACTTTCTGTTTGTGGATCGAGCATCTTTACTTCTGAAATAATTGATGAAGAACAATCTTAACAGCAACCAACCCCAATATATTAAAGAGAACGAAGCATGCAAAGCCAACGGCCTGGTGTTGGGATGCAGAGGAAGATCACAGAGCAGTTACACTGATGTGGCCAGATCGTAGGGTGCACTAGAACCCGCAGGAGTGAGCAGAAACCAGATATCAAGGTCTCAATACACTCTGCTAAGGAAACTTGGTTTCATTTGCTCCAGAGAGATATGATTATTTATTAAAATAGGGATCTTTGATGTCGGGCGTTGGTGGCACACGCCTGTAATTCCAGCACTCAGGAGGTAGAGGCAGGTGGATCTCTGTGAGTTTGAGGCCAGCCTGGTTTCCAAAGCGAGTTCCAGGAAAGGTGCAAAGCTACACAGAGAAACTCTGTCTCGAAAAACAAAACAAAACAAACAAACAAACAAACAAATAAAATAGGGACCTTTGTTAAAATTACACACAATTGACTAAGTTCTATAAAACCAAAATTACAGGAAATTAAATGCCTGGTTACATAATATCCAATTTCATGTCTCAAAACCCACTTTTGCTTAACTTTTTTCTATTTATTTATTTATGCTGTCATTTTTCAAAAGATTTTTCATGCATTTGATCATATTCTCTCCTATCCCTCAACTCCTCTTGATCCTGTCTCACTGCCCCCCACCACTTTGTAGTCTTTCTCTCTCTTAAAAAACTCAAACCCAGCTAGGCGATGGTGGCACACGCCTTTAACCCCAGCACTTGGGAGGCAGAGGAAAGTGGATCCCTGAGTTTGAGGCCAGCTTGGGCTACAGAGGCAGTTTCAGGACAGCCAGAGCTGTTACACAGAGGAAACTCTGTCTTGGGGTGGGAAAAACCCTCAAATCCAACTCCAAATCAAAATAAACAAACAGACAAAAAGCACACGTAGTCACAAATAAAACTGAAAGGAAGAAAAGATAAAGAAAAAAAACTGGAGTACATTTTGTGTTGGCCAACTCTTCCTGAGCATGGAGCCTGCCCTTGAGTGTGATTATATACCCAGTGTCATTCCATTGAAGAAAACTTATTTCCCCTTTTCCATCAAGTATTAATTGCAGATACCTTCTTTGGTAGGAGTGGAACTTTGTGCCTACTTGGCCCTTCTCAGTGCTCGGGTTTCTGTCTGGTTTGAACTTGGTCTCAGGCATGCTGACACAGTCTCTGAGAGTTCATTATGCATCAGTCCTTCTGTGTGTTAAAAATGCTATTTCCACTACCTCTGGGTCTTACAATCTTCTACCTCCTCTTTAACATAGATCCCTGAGCCTTGAGGGAAGGGTGTTACAGACATCCCATTTAGAGCTGAGTACTCCAAAGTCTCCTGTACTGGCTAGTTTGGTGTGTCAACTTGATAAAAGCTAGAGTTATCAGAGGAAGGAGCTTCAGTTGAGGAAATGCTTCCATGAGATCCAGATGTAAGTCATTTTCTCATTTAGTGATCAATAGGGGAGGGCCCAGCATGTGGTGATTGGTGCCATCCCTGGGCTATTAGTGCTGGGTTCTATAAGAAAGCAGGTTGAGCAAGCCAGAAGGAAGCAGCTCCCCTACATGGTGTCTGCATCAGCTCCTGCCTCCATGTTCCTGCCCTGTTTGAGTTCCTGTCCTGACTTCCTTCAGTGATGAACAGCAATGCTGAAGTATAAGCCAAATAAACCTTCTCATCCTCAACTTTCTTTTGGGTCATGGTATTTTGTTTCAGCAATAGAAATCCTAAGACATCTCCCACTCTCTGAATGTTGTCCAGTCATGGATCTCTGTGTTAGTTCCCATCCACTGCAAGAAGAAGTTTCTCTGATGAGGGTTCAGATCTATGAATGTATTGGGGTTCTCTAGAGGAACAGCAATGATAGACTCAATCTATGTATAGAAAGAGGATTTATTAGTATGGCTTACAGACTATGGTCCAGCTAGTCCAACAATGGCTGTCTATCAATGGAATTTCCAAGAATCCAGTAGTTGTTCAGTCCAGGAAGCTGGATATCTCAGCTGGTCTTCAGTGTACACTGGAATCCCATGGAAGTAGTCTCCTGTGCCAGTGAAGAAATGGACTTGCCAGCAAAAGCAAGCAGGCAAAGAGATCAAGTGTCCTTCTGCCATGTTCTTTCCATAGGCTGTCAACAGAAGGTGTGGCCCAGATTGACGGTGGATTTTCCCACCTCAAAAGATCTAGATTTAAGGATCTTCCCACTTCAAATGATTTAATTAAGAAGTATCACTCACAGGTGTACCCAGCCACTTGGGTTTTAGTTAATTCCAGACGTAGTCAAGTTAGTGACCAAGAATGGGCATCACCATGAGTATAACAAAACATTATTGGTAGTCATTCTGTTACTGTGTTCATTTAGAAGGTTAGTTGCAGTATGTTTTACCTGAGGGCCCAGGACACATCTCGTCTTTGATTTGGAACATGTGCTGAGTGTGGGCTCCATCTCATAAAACCGTCCTTACAGTCACTCCCATAACATTTGTGCCACCATTGTACCAGTGAATACATCAAATAAGCTGGTCACTATTGTAGCTCACAGCCTTGGTGAGAGTGATGATAACTTTTCACCTCTGGTAGTATGCACAGAACCTTCTCCAGCACTATGAATGCTAATCAGTAGGGGTGAAGCTTCCAGTTGAGCACCAGCTTGATTTCTCCATGTTAGATGATATAAATGTATGGTGCATTCAGCAATAGAGTCTTACCAGCAGGTTATGGAGAGTAACCAATAGCATTAGCATTATCCTGTACTGTTTGGGGACAGGGGAACCTCTGGTACTCCTTTGGCCAATGTCTCAAAAAGATGTAACACACTCCTGGTATTAGGTATTTTTGTAAATGGAGGTTTCTCTTCCACCTGGCAATTGCCAAATAACCACTCAGAGGCTCAATATTACTTATGTTTGGTGGATAGCTCGGGCTTGTTACTAGCTAACTCTTACACTTAAATTAACCTGTATTTCTAGCTATGCTTTACCACGTGACTCATGACTTGTTACCTCATTTTTACATGTCTTGCTTGCCAGTGTCTTTCTTGACTTCACCCTCCTTCTTCCCATCATCTCTGTGTCAGGCTGTCACATCTGATCTCTTCTTGCCCTGCTATCAGCCAATCAGTTTTTTATTAGTCAACAAGAGTAATACATATTCATAGTATGCAAAAAGATTGTTCCACAGCATTTTTATTTGGTAGCATATGGTATCTTATCAGGGCATTGTCTCCCCCATTATATGATAACTCCATTTAAATTCCACTTATATATGTATATATTTTAAGGAGCATCTACAGTAGAAGGTTATTGGTGAAATTATTAAGGCCATTCCATGTAGTTTAAAGGGAGGTTTATTTTGTGGGGTAACTTATAAATGAAGGGATAGGTTGCAGGGTCTGGGAAAAGGTATGTTGCCGTCTGGTGGTGTTCTCTGGAGAACTCTGCTCAGTCTACCTCCAGCGTCCAGGGTCCTGGAACCAAGAGAGGCCTCTCCTCTTGATCCTGGGTCTTCAGCGTCCTCTCTCAGCCCCGCCTTGTGAGTGTGACCATTACCGAAGCCTCAATGGGGGTTGGAACTTCCAGGCCAAGGCTGGAATGGCTACCCACTACAGAAGGTTTCTATATTGTCAACCAATTTTTTGGTGATACATCAGGAACTAAATAGCACTGAGTGTCCAAATGAAATAAAAGTCAAAAGAAGCCACAAATGGACACTTGTGGTGATGAACCTGTTCTGTGCACCTGCCTCCTGTACTGTGGGGAAAAGATGCACTAGGCAATTCTATGTTCCAGATAATTTCAGAATCTCCAGGGTCATGATGTGTGCTCCTTTGCTAATTCCAGTTGTTACTGCCTATGGAGGGAATAAGAGAACTGCACAGACTGTACTCAAAGCCTCAACTAACCCAGCGGAAGGGCGCTCCTTCCAGACTCTGCAGCCACTGCCCCCACCCCAACCATCTTCACCAAGTCATCTATCCTCGGCACCAAGAGTCTACGAGCCCCGAGCACTCTCACAGCACATCATTGAGATCCTGGATGAGCAGCCCAGCCCTTCTCACCCAGCTGTGCCTCCTGCTGGCTTCACTCAGGAAGGAAAGACTACTCCAGGCAAGAAACAGATCTCTTCCCACAACTTGTAACCCTACCTAGGATGCTTGCTCCCTGTCACTTAGGACCCCAAATTGCTGCCTTTTGGTCATCTATGCACATTTCTATGCACTCACCTACCTACATACAACTCTTTCTAAGAAAATCACAAGCATTGCCAGTGGCCAGGGAGACTCAGGTCCCAGAATACCTTCTTCCTACACCTGGACACCCCACCCTCCACCCTTGGCTTTGGTACTTCACCTTCCCTGAGCCTTCAGTTCTCAATCTTTCTATGCTGTGACCCTTTAATACAGTTCCTCATGTTGTGGTGATGCCCAACTGTAAAATTATTTTCATTGCTACTTCATATCAGTAATTTTGCTACTGTAGTGAATTGTAGTGAATTTTTCTTTTTTGTGGAGATGGAGGTTTGTCAAAGGGATTGCAATCCACAGGTTGAAAACTGCTGTGTTAGGCCATTCACTGTCTTCCTTTATAGTCAGTCCTGTAATCCATGGTTTTCCTTCCTCCTTCAGCTGCCAGTAACAACTCAGCAGCTACAACTGATAAAGAAGAAGACTTGGAAAGGATGTCCAGCGTTTCCCCTGACACTGTGCAAAGTAACACTGACTGGGCTGTGGAGGGAGACTATGTGCATGCCAAGTGGGAGGCTATGATTGGAACTTCAGGAGAAAGAGATGGGCATGAGAATAAATGGGGAGAGAAGCAGAGAGGGCTTTCCACAGACTCACACTGCAACGGAAACCTTCAAAAATGCTGTTGTGCATCTGAGTGTTTAGTTTAGTGGAGGATCACTCCCCTGGTCAATGCAAGACCCCTGGGTTCAATCCATAGTTTTATAGAACCCCATTCCAGTCCACATAGCTTGTTATACACTTGTAGTGATAATTCTTCACTGACTACAGAAACCTTTGAGCGTCAGCCTTCATAGTGTGTTAAGAGTAGAACCCAGGGCTTCTTGCATACTGGACAAACACTGACCTATGCTCCCAACCCTCCTTATTTATTCTTAGATTGATTAGATTCCAAGACATATGTATGTTATTAAAATTATTAGAAAATATTATAAAACATTAAAGGTGTGCTGGACCTAATTTAACTTCCAGACTTAATGCCACTTGCCTTCCCCAAACCATCATATAATAATGTTTAGTTACATTAACTATAGCAGGATGTATTACTGACACTGCCAAAGATACGTTGTTATGGACTCCCTGCTCTCCAGACTGAGAATAAAGGAGTCCTGTTTGAACTCAGTGGCATTTCCTCCACTCCTCTGATACATGCCACTCAAATTGTTTAACATAATCAGAAAGCTAAAGACAATAGAAAGTTTCATCTTTCACTTTTTCAGAAAAAAAAACCAGAATATTGTTATTAATGAATTGCTAATTAAGAGTGAGCTACTATTTGCTGTTCCTTTTCTATCCTACTTTACCCAGGTCATTTGCGCCCCTTACTGGTTAGTTAGAATCACGTTTGTTCTCTTTACCACTCTGGTCCCTACTTGGTCATCCTGAAAGCCTCGATTCTTTTCCTTCCCTCTGCTCAGCATCCTCCAGGGATCCTCAGAGAAATGATAAAGACAATGATAAAGACAATCAGAGATGCCCCACAGTCCCTCAGGCCCCATGCTAGGTAACCCATCCACTCTCCTCCCTGACAGCCAGCCCTGGTAACCCAAGATCTTCCTTCCTCCTCCAGTGATCAAAGACAGCTTAACACTCGAGACTAAGGAAGAAGAAGACTCTGGAGGGAAGCCTTTGGGTTCCCCTAGCACTGTGCAAGGTAACACTGGTAAAGGATGACTTAACCCTTAGGAGTCTTGATTGGGATAGTTAAAAATTACCACTGCTTGGGTGCTTAGGGAATCAGGAGACCTGAGCTCCTAAAGGGAGGGTGAGTTATGAGGTGGGCAAGGAGGCAGGACTGGAAAGGCAGACTTGTAGGAACCAATCACAGAGGTCAGAAAGTCCCCTTGGACCTGCTAGACTCTAAAATGCATAAGGTATTGGCAAACAGAGAAGATTCCTCAGCCACAAGCAACTGTGGTGGACTCCAGGAGAGAAGAGGACATGGCAGGGCTGGACTGTGTGACTTTGCCACTGTGATGAAGTCACTGCAATAAGTAAGGCTCAAAATGGTCCCAACAAAGTGCAAGACAGACAAACAGAAACCCTGTGTGTCCCCATAGGTGGGCAATACAATTGGTGTGGCTAGCCTTGATGTCACCCTGACTGTGGGAACAGTCCCTCAGGGCTAGTCAATTCTACATCACATGGGGTACTAAGAATGTGTGTTATTAAAATGATATGAAAGAAATTACTTCAAAAGTCTGTAGACTGTGACATGCCTGTTACCTGACCCTAAAGAAGCCAGAATTGAATACAAAATTCATAGTGCTATGTAAATGACAGAGAGCTTTAAGAAGGTGGACCTTTATCTGTTATAATTTCAAGTCCCCTTTTTTTCTTATTCCATCAAAGTTAGCAGAATTTCAAAATATATTTGCTGTTAGCAGATGCATAGGTAACAACAGCAGGGTGGTCAGGGCTGGAGAGGTGGCTCAGTGGCTAAGATGATGGGCTGCTCTTCCAGAGGACCTGAGCTTAATTCCCAGCACCTACATAGTAGCTAATAACAATCTGTAACTCCAGGCCCAAGAGATCTGATGCCTTTTTCTGGCCTTTGCTGGTACCAGGCATGTGTACACAGACACACATGCAAGCAAAGCACCCATACTCAAAGAATTTTTAAAATAATAACAAGGTCAGATGAAGGCAGAACCTTGTGGGCTGGCAGATCCCTTCCTTCACTCTCTACCATTTAAGTTCTCCTAAAGGCTGCCCTTTGCATTTTCTTCTTCTCCTCCTCCTCCTCCTCCTCCTCCTCCTCCTCCTCCTCCTCCTCCTCCTTCTTCCTTTCTTTGTTGGAGCTGAGGACCGAACCCAGGGCCTTGCGCTTGCTAGGCAAGCGCTCTACCACTGAGCTAAATCCCCAACCCCGCATTTTCTCTTCAGTCTATTATGAGCTCTGAGATGGGTTCTGTTTCTTTTGCTAGTGGTAAAAGATGATTCTCCAGCACCAAACGACCAGGAAATGCCCCAGAAAGCACCCAGCACACCTGCAAACAAGAAAGGTATGGACATCTTTTCCCTCAAGATGCTTTCTGTTCTTCCAGCTGCTGCATCCTAGCAGCCACGATGCAGCCAGTCTCTGCAACTGCAGTGTTTCTACAGCCTCTTTCCACTCCACCTTTCTCAGAGGCCTTATGAAAACTACAGGTAACAAGCAGGCACTTAGACAAGCTGGACCAAACGTCCTCAGCATCACCAGACTTCTGTCCCACAACTGTGCAGCATGTCTGTTCCCTAACCTCTTCAACTGCAATTAATGTCCCCTGAGGACACTGCTTCCTGCTAAGTCCTGTTCAGGTACCTTCTGTCATCCTTCTCGTACACCTCATGGTGGCAAGCAGGTTGGATGTCCACCTGCCACCTACTTCCTCTCTCGCTCTTTGCTCTCCCAGCTTCTTTTTTGAGGTGTCACCATTTAATTAAAACATGTTGTTATTGGCCCAGCAAGATGGCTCATTGCCTAGAGATGCCTGCCACCAGGCCTAATGATCCTAATTTGATCCATGAAACCCATAAGGTAGAAGGACAGAACTAACTCACTCAAGTTGTCTCCTGACTTCCATGTGTGTACCATGGCACATGTGCACAACCTCCCCAATAAATGCAACAACAACAATAATAATAATAATAATAATAGTAAACACTGTGACCTCTCTGACACTGTCATCATTGGCTTCCCCATTGCTTCCTGGAAGCCACCTAAGCCTAATTTTCTCCCATCTCAGATCCCACCATGATGTTGGATACCTTCAAGGCATTGTGGGTAGCAGGCAACCTACCCAGTACTCCAGCTGCTCAAGTTTTTTATCTCCTCACATCTGTTTTTTTTAATTCACAAATTCTTGGTTTCTCATGCCCAAAACCTATCCAGAGGCCCTATCATTATTCAAGCCTGTTTAATTTCCCAACAACTAATATAAGAATTCTCCTTTTAACACTTTCCTTGAACTTTGCTGCTTCTACTTCAACTTCTGATCTCTCCTTCCTAGTTGATCCTTTAAAAGGCTAGGGGTGAGCTTGGATAGGTGTCTCAGGGTTCAGACACAAACACACCCACACATATACACATGTACACATACACATGCACACACATACACATAAATACACATGCACATGCATGCACACACGATCAACAAAAAATATAATTTTTTTAAATGAAAAATATTGACAGATCTATGTTTATGTCTTTAAAAGACTTTGTATTCTTCTTTTTAGCAAAGAAAAGGAAAGGATACATCTGGTCAGCTCCCAAAAGAAGGTGTTCAAAAAAAAGACTCCCACAAGGTAAGATGAGGAGGCAGGGAGGCTGGAGGAGGCTCCTGAGAGGCTGGAGGTCTGGTGGAGTTTTGCTCTGAACTTCAAGAAACGGCATGCAGGAGCTCTGGGCAGTGCAGTGATCTGGTTTTAAATTTCACCAGACCAGTTTTGCCACTGAGTAACTGGTGAGCTGGACATGCTGGAATCCTTCTGTTCTGATGGCAGGTTACAGTCCGAAGTGAATGATGGAGTGTGACAGCTTTGCTCTTTGTATTCATGAAGACAACAGCCATCCTTGCAAACTAAAGTGAGAGTAAACAACTGGTCCTAGCCATGAGTGGCAGTGTCTTGGGGTGTCTATGAGGAGACACCATGACCAAACAACTCTTACAAAGGAAAACATCTAATTGGGTGGCTTCCAGAGGTCTAGTCCATTATCATCATGGCAGGACATGGTGGTGTGCAGGCAGACGCGATGCTGGAGAAGGAGCAGAGAGTCCTACATCTTGATTTGTAGGCAACAGGAAGTGAGCTGAGACACTAGGCATGGCCCACCCCCATAGTGACACACTTCCTCCAACAAGTCCACATCTCCTCATGGTGCCACTCCCTTTGGGGGCCATTTTCTTTCAAACCACCACAGGCAGTTAGTTCATGGGACAAGCCTCAGAAGAGCTCTGGAAAGATGTCCTGTGCCAGTGGGCTGTGGCAATGTAAAGTGCTGTGTCATCCCTCTCCTCAGTGAAACCCACTACCCACCAGCCCTGACATGGCAGAGCCTCTGGGCCTCCTTCACACCCTCCAGGGACACTCCTCATGGCAGGCACTATGCCTGTCTCTTCTGTGCTTCTGTACACTTTACCCACAAGAGGTGCCTGGAAGCCTTTGGATGTTGCCTATTCTGCACATGGAAGGCCCTCCCCAACTGAACAATTCCAGGGCTTTGCCATTTGGCTCTGATGGGACCACCTCATGGTTCAAGAGTCTTAGAAACAGGAACCAGAAAGCCATCTCCCCCCTCAATCCTCCCATATTTGTCTGATTCTTTTTTTGTTTGTTTGTTTTGTTTTTTGTTTTTTGTTTTTTGAGACAGGGTTTCTCTGTAGCTTTGGAGCCTGTCCTGGACTAGCTCTGTAGACCAGGCTGGCCTCGAACTCACAGAGATCCACCTGCCTCTGCCTCCCAAGTGCTGGGATTACAGGCATGCACCACCACCGCCCAGCCACTGATTAATTCTTATAAGAGCTCCCTGGGGTGAGAACATATGGTGATTTGGGGAGAAAAAGCATGGTGCACATTTAAAAAAAAAAAATCAATAAAAGAAATTTGAAGGGGCTGGAGAGATGGCTCAGAGGTTAAGAGCACTGACTGCTCTTCCAGAGGTCCTGAGTTCAATTCCCAGCACCTACACGGTGGCTCACAACCATCTGTAATGAGATCTGATGCCCTCTTCTGGCCTGTAGTCATACATGCTGTGATGTAATAAATAAATAAATCTTTAAAAAAAGAAAAAGAAAAAAGAAAAAAAGAGAGAAAGAAAGAAATTTGAGGTGTGGTAACCTACAAAAGCTTCCTAGTGAGAGCTGACATGGCTTTACACAGCACAGCTGTATTAGGGATGGCATGATCACCAGGTGTCTGGGATGGTCTGTACTTTGCTGTGCTGGAGGAAGGTCTTTTGCTCTATTTCTTGGCATTCCTTTTAAAGCCCTTTAGTAGAGACAGAAGGGGATGGTGGGTTTTGACCCAGGCCCTCCTGAGGCTATCTTGTGTTTCTAACTGTCTCTGTCATCTATACTTCTATCTACATATTTCTCCCTCCTCAAGAGTACCTTGGAGGGAAGAGGGAGCAGGTCTCCCTCAAATGGCACTGGAAACAGGGACCAGGGACCTAACAAAAGGGTTTGAGGGCCCCATGGGAAGTTAGGACATATCCAGTTATGGAAACAAGGCAGGGTAATCTATTTTCGGGAGTGAAGGGGGCTGGAAGATGCCCTAGTGAGGCTGCAGCATAGATTTCTCTCTTTCTTGGTTTCTTTCTTTCTCCTCTTAAAATTTTATCTATGAAAAATAAGGAAAGTAGAGTATAGTAATATAGTGTAGGAAAAAACTTGGAAAAGTAGAATGTAGCTTAAAGTAAAACGTAGAATAAGATAAGCAGCAAGATGGAGGAACTATGTCCTTACTTTTCTAACTATGGGACTATGAACACTAACTAGGAAAAAAAACCACAGAAGAAATGGGGAGAAAGAGATTCCTGTGGGAAGCTTTTAGTTCCAAGCAGCAGGGAAAGAATTTTCCCTGGGACAAATGTGGATGAAATAAAACTTTTCACTCTGCTGGCGTTGCCACTGTATGGAAACACTGCACCATCAGAATTGGTTTCTGTTTGGCCATGAAGCCAAAGTATAAAGAACAGAAGTTTTGGGGAAAATTTGGTGGTCTTTCTCTCTCAAAAACTGAAAGCTTTCTTAGGAAAAAATTTAATCTCTCTCTAAAAAACTAAAGCCTTTCAGAACTCTCTTTCGCAGATTTTTTTTTTCTCTTTCTGTAAGGTCAAAAGTTCAACTCACCTGGCAATAACATCTATCAGTATGGGAGACTCACCTGTAATGGCTCTAGATTAAAAAAACAAAACAAAACACTCTTGGAATATGGAAAATCCTCTCTGCTAGCCAGTAAAAACAGCAGCCAGAAGTTCCCTGTGGTTAGAGCCTAGTGAGAAAGTGCAGGCCAAAAGCTGAAGCTAGGGGAAGGGCTACTGGCAAGGAGAAAGCAGGAGCGGTTTTAAAAATCCTGCAATGAGGGAGGCAGGGCTTGAGTTCCCTCTTCTATCAGTGAAAAATCTTTCTGAAAAAGCTTTGTTTCCAGTGCTTTTGTTTTCTTTCACTGACCCAGTGAGGGGAGGGAGTGAAGCCCTGAAGGATTTTTGCTTCTGGCAATAAGTGCTGTCTTAATGCAGACAGACACAACCTACTCAAGGACAGGGCCAGGTGAAGGCCTGATTAGGGAAGTACACCTGTCCTAATGTGAGCTTAGGGAAGACGAAAACCTCCCTTGATAAAAAAGCAGAAGCTTGATTTCAGTATGAACACAACCCACAGAAGCCATGTAACCAGAAATGGAAGTGGCATATTCAAAAGGCAGTCTGGGACACATAGTCCATAAGGGTCATTTGTAACAGCAGGATGATGATATAGAGAAATGTAGCTTTTTAGATAAAAGTGGTGGTACTGCCCGGGAAAGCTGTGTGTTTATTAAAGTGCTAGTACTCTTTATCAACAAGCCATTTTGAAACCCTTTGGAAAACAGCCCTTACTCTGGGAGATTGCTTCGGGGCTTAAGATTCAACAGAAAAACATTGATATCATTAAAAATTGCTCATGGTAAACTTAAAAAGCAGCTTTTAAAAAATTAAGAAGGCAGCCGGGCGGTGGTGGCACAAGCCTTTAATCCCAGCACTCGGGAGGCAGAGGCAGGTGGATCTCTGTGAGTTCGAGGCCAGCCTGGGCTACCAAGTGAGTTCCAGGAAAGGCGTAAAGCTATGCAGAGAAACCCTGTCTCGAAAAACAAAACAAAATTAAGAAGGGGAAATAGTCTGAGAGTTTGTTAAATGTCAGCTAAAATGAAAAGCTGAAAAGACATGAAGCTTGGAGCCACACTGCTTTTGACTATCAGCAAATCAACATAAACTTCTTTAGGACAATGCCTAATAGCTGCAGAAGGAGTTTTTGCTAGGAGCTTTATGGCAGCTCAGTACAGTAATTTCACCATCATCCTGAGGCAAGGCTTTTCGGTAGAGCAAACCAAAAGTTCTGCTGACACAGACATGTTTGCCTGAATTTTAGCACAAGGAGGCTGCAATGAGTTGGGTAAAGGGACAGCCCCTAGTTAGAAACTGTCTGTCACTGGTGCATCTCTGCCAGTTCTGGAACAGCCAAGAGAGCTGGGTGAGAGAGGTGACTTGGGAGAGCAGCGTTGTCCTGAGAGTTACATTGTTACAGGTGTTACAGCTCCATAGCAGCAACACTCACTAAATCCCAGCGTTGAGAGAGTCACTGATGAATTAGGCTCTTATTTCCAACTGTCAGGAGAACTTTCAGAATGATATCAAAATTGACTATAAACTCTGAACTTTAGAAGTGATTTGCATACTTCTTGTCTTGTTAATAGTTTAGCTAGAGGGCTGGAGAGATGGTTAGAAGCACTGGCTGCTCTTCCAGAGGTCCTGAATTCAATTCCCAGCAACCACATGGTGGCCACAACCATCTGTAATGAGATCTGCTGCTCTCTTCTGCCATGCAGGGATACATACAGGCAGAACACTATATGTAATAAATAAATCTTTAAAAAAATAGTTTAGCTAGAAATCTCTTTTCAGTATTAAGAAATCTCTTCTAAATGTTAAGAAATCTCTTTTAGATGCTTGCTAGTGTAAGTTAGTTCTAGATTTCTGTATAGTTCCACAGAGTTTCTTCTTAAATATAATCTTGGTAAATAGTTCTAAGAGATATGTGCTAATAGTTTCCTTATGAATATGTTTATAAGATGGTTATATAGTTTGCTCTTGAATATAATAAGTATAAATAAGTAAGCTTATAAAGAGTTGTAAATATGTATAGTGATGTAGGTTTGTAAGAAGTGTAGTGTACATATAGTAACTAATCATGATAGTTCTAAGTATGTAACATTTATACTAAAATTATGTTGATGTTAATGTACCAGAGTTTGGGAAAAGCTAAGGGAATCTTTAAGTTTGATGTAATTTATCTGATGTGGTTTGCATCAAGAATTTATTGATTTAAAAAGGGCTTGGCACAGATAAGGCTGATATAGACATCTTAAGACCCATTCCAAAAAAGATATGCCATCTCTATCATCCTCTACTCCTGTACTGGGAGGTGGGGCAGCCATGGAGATCACTGTGGAGGTTGTAAGCTCAATAGCAAATGGGCCAGAGCTCAGTTAAGCTCAGTACACACTCATACCAGAGAATGAGAGTCAAGGATGGGCAACTTTCTCTTGCCAGCTTCCCAACCTAAGCCAGAGGACACTCGATGGGAAGTGTACCTCCAAGATGGGTAAGGGTTGTCTGGCTGATGGGGATGACCTAAGACAGACCTCAGTCTATCTGATGGGGCCTGAGGGGTTATTTTAAAAATTAAGATGAGGGACCTGTAGCAGCCCGCACAAAAGCTTCCTACTAAGATCTGAGCTTACTTTACACAGCACAGCTGAATTAGGGGATGGCTTGACCATGTGCAGGTGTCTTGGATGGTCTGCACTTGGCTGTGCTGGGGGGAGGTCTTTTGCTCCACCCCTTGGCATTTCTTTAAAAGCCCTTTAGTAGAGACAGAAGGGGATGGTAGATTTTGACCCAGGCCCTCCTGAGGCTATCCTGTGTTTCTGTCTCTCTCCTCTATACTTCTATCTACATATTTCTCATGTCTCCCTCCTCAAGAGTGCCCTGGGGGAAAAAGAGGGAGCTGGTCTCCCTCAGTGAGGCACAGGGTTACAGAGATCTGGAAAGGAGGGTGGGATGGGGAGGGAAATCTGTGAAAGAAGTTAAAAGTCCACTGGGGACCTCCATTCATGAGTCTCTCTTGGCCTAGGGGTGGCCTCACCTGGACATGGAGTCCAAAAGAAGCCCAAAGTGGTGGGTCAGAGGACTCAGAGGAAGAATGAGTCAACCAGGAACTTGGAGATGGTGACCAGGGCTCAGAAGGCAAGGACTGAACGTGCTCAGACATCCAGATCACAGGGTAAGGCTGAGGGTGGGGACCTGTCATTGGAAAGGTTCAGTATGGCAGGGTCTCTTAGAGCTGCCGCAGGGGTGAGAAGATACATGAACTCAGTATTAGACGACAGTTCAGAGAATGGGGATGGGGTGTGAGGGGCAAAGAAAGGCAATGATCTACTCCTTTGGGGGGGGGCAGAGGGAGGGACATGAAGACAAGGGTTTTGATTTTTATGTAGCCCTGGCTAGCCTAGAACTCACTATGTAGACCAGCCTGGCTTCAAACTTAGAGAGACACACCTGCCTCTGTCTACCGAGTACAGGGATTAAAGGTGTGTGCTACTATACCTCCCATCTTCCATCTCCAATGGATGTCCTACTCATGTAAGGCTGTATAATGTCACAGACATTTGGAAAGTGTTTAACTGTACAGCGAGCCAGCAACACGAACACATATGTATTCTTCTGGGGACAACTGTGGCATTTTGAGATGTGGAAAGAGTATTTTATATATATTTCCCACTCTCCCACCCTTGTGGGAGGAGGTGACCTATTGGCTGCTGTCCTCAGTTCTAAAGGCCCTTTCAGGGTCAGGAGACTTCTTTGTGGAGCTCCTACATGCAAGGAAGGCTTGCTTTCTTTCTCTCTTCCTCTTTTTCTAGAGATCAGCAATGGGGCTTCAAAAACAAATGGAAGAAAGAGGCCTCAGAAGATGCCCAGCAAACCACCAAGAACCACACAAGGTAAAGATTGGGCTCTGGGGGTCTCAGAATGCAGCTAGCAGGAGCCCACAGTCAGAGCTGTACTCTCTAAAGCTGGCTTCCACTGCCCTCAGGAGCCCTTTAGGCATTGATTTCCTCACTACAACCTTTCCATGACAGCTTATGATCACTTTTGTATGATCATGCATAGCCTCTGTGTGTGTGTGTGTGTGTGTGTGTGTGTGTGTGTGTGAGTGAGAGAGAGAGAGAGAGAGAGAGAGAGAGAGAGAGAGAGAGAGTTTATCACCTCCCCCCAACTCCTGAAAGAACCAATTTTTATTACCCCACTGGGGGCATTATCACACTGCTGAGAATCTGTGTTTGAAAATACTGCTTACCCTGAACTGGCTGCTCTTCCAGAGGACCCGGGTTTGATTCCCAGCATCCACATGGAGGCTCACAGCCATCTTTAACAACTCCAATTCTAGGGGATCCCATGGCCTCTTCTGGCCTCCAGGAGCACCAGACATGATCATGGTATATGGCTCTACATGCAGGCAAAACACTGTACACAGGGAACAAGAAATACTTTAAAACACAAAATAAACACACACATGCAAACATAACACTATGCATGGACAAACCTGCATCGTTGTGTGCGTGTGGAGGTTGGAGAATGACTTTTGTGGAGCCGGTTCCCCTTCCGGTACCGTTATTTGGGCTCCTAGATCAAACTCAGATTGTCAGGCCCCAGCACAAAAAAACTACTGCTTGCCATCTATCTAAAAGGTCACCTACAGACCTCTAGATTCTTCTGCCCCTCCTCCACACTTCACATTCTCTCTCCTCCCATTCCCCCCCCCTCTGCTTTATTTTATTTATTTATTTATTTGTTTGTTTGTTTATTTATTTATTTGGTGGGGCTGAGGATCGAACCCAGGGCCTTTCGCTTGCTAGGCAAACACTCTACTACTGAGATAAATCCCCAACCCCACTCTGCTTTATTTTTATTTATTTTTTAAATTATTTTACTCAGAACCCAGGTTGTTCAAATCACGGGCGATTCTCTTTCATATTTGCAGGGCACCGGTCCTCTCCCAGCTCCCAGAAGCAGCCTGCACCTCACTGCTTTGTAAATTCCAGTTCTTCGGGTTGGTTTTCCTTAGTCAGCACTATAATTGTCCTTTCCTAAAATAGGGCTGTGGATTGGGGCCCTATTTGGGGGGGGGGGGGCGCAGTATGTGCGTCCCCTTACCCCTTTCTTTCTGCTTCCTCCCAAAACAATCCGGGCTTCCTGCCTCCTCTCTGCTCCACACTCATAGAAATTATCTTAAATACATATCGCCTCCTTATCTGTCCCTTGGCAGGGTCATAGGTCTCCCGGATGACCTGCCCTCAAGAAACCCTGTAGCTTTCCCTCAGGGCTCTTCCGAAGTAGTGGCTGGTTGTCTGCGTCCCTCCTGGTTACTGCCAGTGGCACGTGGGGTCAGAGTGGATCAGTCTTGCTTTCTGCTCCTCCTTGCCTCTGTTTATACTTAACAAATCAGAACACAAAGGCAGCTACCACAATAGGAATGCCCCTGTCTGGGTCTCTGCTGCCCTCTGCTGGACTATCCTTGTACTGAGCATACAGTATTTCTGTATTTCTCTGGGCCCTTATGCAGAGTACACTGAGAAATTACTTGCCCTTCATGTTGTCACTTGATCGTCATGGTGGGACTCAATTAAAAGTTAAAAGACCCAAATGAGCTAAAATCTGCCTAGATGCTTCTGAATGCTTTGTTCTTTACAATCAAGTCAACAACCCCCAATGCCTCTTAATCTTTTTTATGAAACATTTGAGGAAGCAGGAACCCAGAGCCATGCTGACCATTGTCCCTTGTGCTGTTAGAAGTACTACTGAGCCATTTGGGCTTTTTAAAATAATACTCTAACTTATTCTTTTAAATGTCATACATGTATAAATGTGCTTTGATCATGCCCACCTCCTATTGCCTCCTATTCCCCAGCACATCTTCATATCACACTGAGTCTGGTTAGTGTGGGGCCATCCACTGGAACATGGGCAACTTAAGTAGCCAGGTGCACCTCATCAACTGCCAGCTGCTCCTGCAGAGGCATGCTGGATGACACCGCGAGAGCTCTGGCACATCTGCAGCCCAGGGCCACTCCTCACACACTGTCACCAATATGCAGTCTTCTTACCTCTGAGCTCCAGCCCCGTCTATTAAATGGGCTGTCCTTGCCTTCACCTGCTGAGGATGAAGGAGGCAACTCTTGCAGTTCTTGATCTGCCTATGACTTCTGCAACCGCCCCTCACCCTCAGCCAGGCCCTTGGTCCACAGGTCACAAAGTGTGCAAATCTTCCCTGGGCATTTCATCTTGGGTGTAGCCATCACCTTGTGTTTCTCCCTGAGTTCTGGGAGTGTCCCAGAGCTGGTCTAGGGGTCGCTAATTAGATTTTTCCCCCCATTCCACTGCTCCCTTCCCTATCAGGCTCCCTCCATAGATGCTCTTTACTTCAGGAAATTGGTTTTATCTTTAATTGCTTACTTGCAGACTCCTGGTTGCTTGATCACACTAATGAGGGTCTAAACCAGCTGCTGTAGCTCCCTCAGAGTGGGGCAGGCTGATGCTGAAGAGCCCCACACAGGTCTTTCCTCAGCTTTCATCATTAAAGGCCTTTTGCTGAAATGGGCAAGTGAGGCTAAGCCAAACTCGGCACCATTGAGAATTCACCAGAAAACTGCCCTTAGGGGGAGGGTACATGGCTTTAGAAGTCCTCAGAACTACGGCGCATCACGTTGGAGGTACAAGGGGTACCTGTGACAGGTGAAAGAGAGTGATGCTGTGGCCTGACCTGCATATTAGCTTGCTGCTCACCTTCAAACCCCACTGCCCCTGCATCTGTTGCAAGCATATTCAGGACATCTGTTTCCTTTATAGCTGTACTTACCACAGGGACTTAGCAAAGATGTTTCCATGGAGACAGAGAACCATGGAAGCTCCCCACACTGTGCTAATCTGCCCACCCCCCAGGGTTTATAATAGTAATTCAGGGTTACCTGTAACTCTGCTTCTCACTCAAATTAGGACCTGACAGCTGCAAATCTCCCACTCAAACACCATTGCAACTTCAGTGGTCCTTCTAGGAAACTGCAGAGCCAAGATTCTGCCTCTGACCAGGTCTGCCTGTGGCTCGAGATTCTCATCTACTGTACCATATTCGAGAGAAGCCTGGAGACGGGTGGTGGGGCAGGTTACTCCACACCCTTATCCACGTGCTAGCCTGGCTTCTCCTAAACTGAATATCCGTTGGGGCCCTTGGGATAATCCATGCCCTCAGTTCCCAGAAACCCCTCCTCCTACAGTGTGACTCCCCAGGTTTAATTTCCAAAGCAATTAATAGTGATTAGTATTTTCACATCAACTCTAGTCTTTCCCAGTACTGGGAAAAGGAAATTACATTTTTCTTTTACTCTTTTAGTACAGGTTAGAGGAGAGAGAGAGAAGGGGCCAGAGAGAGAGAGTTGGGCCCAATGTTGTCATCTTGCCGTTAGCGTCTAACTCAACACAGATGTTCATAGCACTTTCCTCTGTCCCCAAAGGACAGCCCCACATGAACTCTCCTCCAGTGAGGATGGGTGGGGAAGGAAGCCGAACTATCAACAGCTATCTTGAACTCTTTCTCAATTGGTTCTCTTGAGTCTACACCTGAGAACTCTGTTCTGAAGTTCTGAGCTGCCAGATCTCTCCAGGTGTAATTTGCAAATTCATCCAGAGGTTCTTTTTGTTTGTTTGTTTTTTTTTTTTTTTTTTTTTTTTTTTTTTTTTTGTGTGTGTGTGTGTGTGTGTGTGTGTGTGTGTTTGGGGGGGGTTCAGTTTGCAAAGGAGGAAGCAGTCACTCTACAAAGTGTAAAGTGATAGCAGGTGATGACGGTTATCTCCCAGTGCTGACCTCCTCACTTACCTAAGTCTGTTTGTTTTCACACTTCCAGGAAAGCCCAAGGATGACAGTGAAGATTTTCTCTCTCCTACACTTCCTGTGACCTGTGGTAAGGCCAAAGGGATTTTGTTCAAGGAGAAAATGAAACAAGGTGAGTGCCTGCTCTTCTGATGCTCTGGTCCCTGGAGGATGTTGGGCTGGATGGAAGGAGAGTACCCTGTATGCAGCTCATCAGGAAACAGACCCTGCTGGCCAGGCTGCAGGTGAAAAACAAAACCAAAAAGGCTTCCCAGGAAGGAGTTTCCAGACTTTTCCATAGGTGTATCTGGAAACCACATGAGTCATCTCTGGGCCCAGTGATGTGGACATCTGTGTCCTTGCTACAAGTAGAGTCACAGAAAATGCAGATTCTGCCCCACCCCCTCAATGTCCTGTAGGATTTGTGGTTCCCTGAATCTTAGAGAGGAACCCAGATCTCCTTACCTCTGCTCCCACCCCTAAGAAATCCCCTTGACCTGGGAAGGTGGAGAGCCATAATGGGGAGGCCCAAAGGTTTGTGGTAGATTCCCAGAGGATCCAGGTGGGTCCTGTAATGGCCTGTCTTTTTCTTACAGGAGCCTCAGAAAAATGCATTCAGAATGAGGCAGGGGATTGGTTCACTCCAAAGGAATTTTTAATTGAAGGAGAGAGGGCCAAGTCAAAAGACTGGAAGAAGACTATATGGTGCAAGGCAAAGACATTAAGATTCCTGGAGAAGGTATTATAATGACCAAGGGTGGCAGATTCAACTCCTGGAAGAATGAGTGGAATTTCAGTAGCAAAAATGTAGACAGATTCCCATTGTGACTCAACAGCATGACATACAAAGAGCTGGACAGTCAACAGAAAAGTTGTTAAGTGACAAAGTTACAGACTCAGACACACATGGTGAAGGCCTTAAGCACAAGCAAAGTGGGCTGAGGATTTTAAAGCAGGCCATGATTTAAGAACTTTGGCCTAGTGGGTTTGGGTAGGTAGGTAGGTTGAAAGGAAATTAGCTGCAGGCAAAGAATTCCGTATCCGCAGTCTGCTAAGCCTTTTCAGAAGGCCCAGTTCATGTGGACCCTGTGAGACATTTTCAGCCACTTCAACTGTGGCAGTCTCCCCCATCACCTTGTGGCACTCTTTCTAACCTGTAACAACTGCAGAAGGCATGTTGTAGAGATTCCTGAAAAGAGCCTCCCAACAGCACTCAAACCATTATCACAGGGGTCCAGAGAACAGTGGGTAAAGGTGCGTTCTGTTCAAGCCTCACAACCGGAGTTCGATTCCCAGAACCCAGTTAAATGTGGAGGGAGAAAAGTGAATGCACAGAGTTGTCCTCTGACCTCCACGTGAGCACTGTGGCACATGCCCACCCCTATAATAATAAGCAAAGCTTTTTCTTTCTAAATAAACTTTAAACATTAACAGGGATGAATGTGTAAGGATTTTACCTGAAGGGGAAGAATGGAAAGAGAGTGGGAGAGGACTGAGAAAGGAGAGCTCAGGTCTCGGGTTTAAGTAAAGGGGAAAATTATTTTATCACTAAAGGGAATTTAAGAAAGGAAGCAGCTAGGCCCCAGCCTTTAGGGGAAGAAATTCATTTCTGTCCCCACACTATGGGTTTCATACCTAGTCTGACGTCTAGATACAGGATTTTCAAAAAAGGGGGATCATTGATACCCACAAAAGAGCAGCTTCCATAATAGGCTCTCTTGTCGACCTCTTCTCTTTCAGAAAGGACTTTTGCTCTGCACCTCCAACAATAACTTCAAGAAAAGGGTGACTAGCAGATAAACTCCTGACACACGCTCAGCTTCTGTGTCACAGGTGCTTGGTGTCTGACCTTTGCCTGAGTGTCCCAGCTCTAAAACCCTTTCTGTTTGGGCAAAGCAACTCATCACCACTGGCCCAGCACTGGGGCACATGCTCACAATACCTTTGTTCACAGCTGATTTGCAATGGAAAAGTACATGAATCTTGGAAATTAAAGACAAAGCTGTTGGTGTCTGTGTGCCTTAGAAAATAGCCTTGATATTAGGATGAGTACAAACTAAAGATGCTAGAAAGAAAGGCTTTAAAAGCAAATCCAATACCAAGTGCTGCTCGGTGCCACATGCTTATTGCTTATAGCACTGACGTCAAGTACAGTAATCCAAAGGAGCCTTGTCTGCAGTGCTTTCCTCCCACTCCAGGGCAAATGGCAATCACCTGTCAGCTGCACTAACCTGTCTCCAGATTAGAGTTCTCACCTTGGTCTCACCATGAGCTCCTTCTGGATGAGAACTTCCAACAGAGGCAATGCTGTGTCTTCTTTGCCCAGGAGACTGGCCTGATCTTTGGCCAGTTTCATTCAGTTTAAAGCAAAGATCCCCTAGTATCACTTAGAATATAAACCATCCTTTTTCATGCCGATTAAAAGACATTGGAATTAAGGATGCTTAGTGTGCAGTTGCTACCAAATTCCACTGATACTGTAAAATATATACAAGTGCTGGGTAAACTTTTAAAACACATACATATAAAATTCTGTAGGCATTGCTGTGGTCTTCATATTCCCTACCAAGACCTGTGCTGAAATTGAATCTCTACCATGAGTTAGTAAGAGATGCTTAATCCACCATGGCTATGTTTCTCAACCTGGGGGTTGTGACCCCTTTGAAGGTTGAATGACCCTTTCTCAGGGGTCACCTAAAGCCATCAGAAATATCAGACATCTACATTACAATTCATAACAGCTAGCAAAATTACAGTTATGAAGTAGCAACAAAAATAATTTATGGTTGGGGGCCACCACAACATAAGAAACTGTGTTACAGGGTCACAGCATTAAGAAGGTTGAGAACCACTGATTTATGGTATTTGGGGGTAACTGAGGATAATGAGGCTGTGAAGGTAGGGTCGTCATCTGTTAGGATTGTGTCTGTATAAGAAGGGAAGGGCTGGAGAGATGGCTCAGAGGTTAAGAGCACTGGTTGTTCTTCCAGAGGTCCTGAGTTCAATTCCCAGCAACCAAATGGTGGCTCACAACCATCTGTAATGAGATCTGGTGCCCTCTTCTGTATACATAATAAATAAATCTTAAAAGAAGAAGGGAGGAGGCCAGGTTGGTACCCCACCCGGTACCCCACCCATGCCATCCCAGCACTTCGGGAGCTACAGCAGCTGACTTGGACCTTCATTAGTAAGTGTAAGCAAACACTAGAAACCTGTGAAAAATCAATTAAAAAAACAAAGTGATTTTCTGATGTGATAAGCATCCATGGAAGAAATCAAGAGGGAATCTGATAGGGAAGAGGAGGGAGGGAATGGGGGAAAATCTAATTAGTGACCCAAAGACCAGCTCTTGGACATTTCCAGAACATGGGGAGAAACACAAGGTAATGGTTACGCCGGAGAAGGTGAAATGCCCAGGGAAGATTTGCACACTTTGTGATCTATGGACCAAGGGCCTGGCTGAGGGTGAAGGGTGGAGGTGAGGTGGCTGGAGAAGTTATAGGCCGATCAAGAACTGCAGGCACAGGACCATTCACATGAAAGAGGCAAGGGTAGCCTGGAGCAGGGTCCTTGCTGTTGTTCCCTTTGTGGGTGGGGGCCAAGTAGGCAGGCACAGAATCAAACCACACAGACTCAGGGAGAGTGTCATAACAAAAAGCTCGGTTTATTCAGGAAGAGGCAAGCCTTATACACCCTCCACCCCTTCCTGGGGGGAGGTCTGATGAATATGCATCTGCTGCTATGGCATAGCTGCCCCTCATTGGTCCAGGTCATCTCCAGATCAGGTTTCAGCTGCTGTTGCTAAGACCATCAGGCAGACCCAGGCTGGCTCTCAGAAAGTATCTTTTTTACTTGTTTGGGCCGGATGGCCCTCAAGCCTGTTAGGGATAAGTCATCCCACAGTAGCCCACTTAACAGATGGAGCTGAGGCTCAGAACACAGGGACAGTGAGCAACAGTGACACCGTGTGAGGGAGCTGGCCCTGGGATACAGATGTGCCAGAGTTCTCTCCGTGTCATCCTTCATGCCTCAGCAGAAGGTGAGCTGTTGGCGGTTAATGACCACTGGGGGAAGGAGAGTCATTTTTCGGGGGGGGGGGGGTGGTGGCCACTAGTGGGTTGTCCTTGTTCAAGTAGATGGCCTCATAGCCACGAGCTCATGGCAGCACTAGCTGTATTTATGGTCCCATCACTAGAAATCACCTCTCTAGGAGAATCTGACTGACTTTTTTTTAGCTTTACAACAAAGTAACAGAACAAAAGAAAAACAAGAAAATGAAAGCAACCCAAGAAAATTAAAGAATTAATTAAAATAATTTAATTAATCAAAAATTAAATTAAACCCTCTGGAACTAAGGAACTGATGGTTATAGGAAGTGAGCAAAATGTTAGTTGGGTAATCAAGATCTGAGGGTCACTTGTAGCAGAAATCGAGTTAAGTTGGAATAAGTGTTGGCAAACTTTGAGAAGGAATGCCATCCTGAAATGTCATTTAAAATTTAAAATTCACTGACTCCAAGGGTCTCTGGGATTTTTGTTTGGATGGTTCATTTTTTGCTTTTGAGACAGGGTCTCACCATGTAGTCCCAGCTGTCCTGGAACTTGCTATGCAGACCAAGCTGGCCTTGAACTCACAGTGATCTACCTTGCCTCTGCCTCAAGAGTGCTGGGATTAAAGGCATGTGCCATTGCCACTCAGTTAAAAATTTTTTTCTTAGAGAAACAGAAACATATTCCTTAACAATGTAGGGACAGGGTGCTTGACACACAGTATCATTTAACCTTTGTAATAACTCTGTGATGTAACCAAGTCACATAGATGCACAGTGGAAGAGTTTGCTTCCTGCTCAGGTTCAGCTGACTTAGACACCTAAGCACCACACACTCCTGGCTTCTACCCTGCATGCTCAACTTGTCTCAACAGGGACAGGACAGTGCCTCAGTTAAATCATGGCCGATCACACAGTGTTAAGAGTTTCCAGCTGGGCGTTGGTGGCACACACCTTTAATCCCAGCACTTGGGAGGCAGAGCCAGGTGGATCTTTGTGAGTTCAAGGCCAGCCTGGTCTACAAAGCGAGTTCCAGGAAAGGCGCAAAGCTACACAGAGAAACCCTGTCTCGAAAAAACCAAAGGGGGGGAGTGGGCGGAGGGCGGAGGGGGGGGGAAGAGTTTCCTAATACTGACACTCTTCCTGCAAAATATCTATGTGACCTTCTCTTGCAGGGAACCCAACCAGACAAGCCAGACTTAGAGAAACATCCTAGGACTGGAGGCCACTGGTGCCTGGAGAGATGTAGGCATTCATCCAATTTTTTAAAAAGAGTTATTTATTTTTCAAACTCGGGTCCTCTGGAAGAGCAGCCAATTCTCTTAACCTCTGAGTCATCTCTTTAGAGACTGGATTTCTAGAACAACCATGATCACGGCTGAGCATTTTCAGTGTTTATTTTTATGTGCATTTGGTGTTTTGTCTGTATGTATGTGAAGGTGTCAGATCCCCTAGAACTGGAATTACAGACAGTCGTGAGCTGCCGTAAGGGTGTTGGGAATCGAACCCAGGTCCTCTGGAAGAGCAATCAGTGTTCTTAACCACTGGGCCATCTCTCCAGCCCCAAACTCATTCCATTTTTTTCTTCCATTTCTTTCAATAACCTCCTGTTACTTTTCAGAGTACAGCACTTCACTGAACTTGGTTCCCGACCTTGAAAGTTCTCTTTGATGCTATTGCAAATGAAACAGCACGCGATGAGCCCATTGACTAGTCCTGTGTTTTCATGGATGTCCACCATTTTCTAGATATAATCATATCACCTAACATTAGAGACCATTTTACACTTCCTTTCCCAGTCTGGATGCCTTTACTGCATTTTATAATTTTTTTTTATATCAGTGTCTCTTTTCTTATGGATCAGAAAGTCGAGAGGTCACACCAGCACCAGAAACAGATCATCTTCAAAGTCTGCCCACAGCCATTCATTTCTGCTAGGCGCGCCACATGTCCCAAACTTTCCATAACCTCCCCCAAACAACATCGATGGCTGGGGACCAAGTGTTCAGAATGAACCTGTGGGGCATGTCTCACACCCAATTCAATCCATGACACCTCTTTTAAAATCAGATGGGTCATCTGTACTTGAGATACTTGCTTGGAACTCTACACCTTTAAAAAAAAATGCTCTTTTGTAGCCCAGACTAGCCTTGAACTTCCCAGCCTCCTAAGTGCTAGGATTGTGTGTGAGCTACCACACCTGGCTTCTGGCTCTTGACTTGCTGTCAAAAGCCTGTTTGCATGACATCTGAGAAGAACAGCCAAGGGAGTGAGTAGTCACCATCCATTTGTTCTGCTGTCAGCACCAGAGAAGTGTTCCTGCCAATGTCCTCATTTAGCCATTCTCCACAATCATCTCAGTTATTAAGATGAATATGGGAAGGCTGGAAATGAAGCTCAATGGGGGACCGTTTCCCTAGCATGCACCAAGTCCTGTGTTTCATTCCCAGCACTGCATAAACTGCCTGTGGTGGTATATGCCTATAATCCCAGCACATGAAAGTGAAGGCAGGAAGATCTGAAGTTCAAAGCCATCCTCAGCTACATAGCTACTTCCAGGCCAGCCTGGGATACATGAAAAATTTTTTTTGAGACAGGGTTTCTCTGTGTAGCTTTGCACCTTTCCTGGAACTCGCTTTGTAGACGACGTGCCACCACTCCCTGGCTCAAAAAATTTTTTTAATTAAAAAACAAATAAAAAACAATAAAGGCAACAATAATATAAAATACACAGGAACACCTTTTAGAAAGGAGGGCAGAAAGAAAGTCTAAGGTGGGCATCATAATTGGTTCTCCCAAAGAAATCTACATCTGAACCCCAGGAACCTGTGACTATGTGACCTTAAATGGCAGAAGGAGAATCAAGGTAGCAGATGGAAGTACATTGCTAGTCAGCTGGCCTTAAAATAGATGTGTGAGTTATCCAGGCAGGACCAAGATAACCCCAAGTGGAAGAGAAGGAGCTGAAGAGAATGCTCAGAAGTAAAGGGTCTTTGCTACCATGCCTGCCTAATACGCAGAACCTACAAGGTAGAAGAAAACTGCCTTCCAAAGGCTATCCATCCTTTGACCTCCACACACATACTGTGGCATGCAAGCACGTGCACACGCAATAAGTACATTTTACACGTTTGAAAGATTTAAATGAAAAGGGAAGAGAGAGGGGCAAACAATGGAGGAAGAGTGACCTGGTGCCCACGACAGAAGGATGCAGGGTAGATGGTTCTGAGATGGGGAAGTGGCTGCCAGCCAAGGCACGTGGGTAGCCTGCAAAGCTGCTGGCCCCGCCAGAGCTGCCAGGAAGAACACAGCCTTCAGAGTGCCAATGCTCTGAATTTTAGTGCAGTAAGGCCCATTTCAGGTTCTGACTGTCAGAAATGCAAAGTAATCTTCTGTGTTGCTTTCAACCACTACGTTTGTGGTCATTTATAGCAGGAAAGTACAGAACGGGTCACGTGAGGTTAAAGAGCGCTTGTTTTGTTTATTTAACAAAATACTTAAGAACTCTCTGAGAGAAAAACGTTATGTTGCCAGCCTATGAGCGTAAATAACAGGTACTTCAAAAAGATGGTAAGAGGAGGTACCAACGCTGGGACAAATGAAGGATTTTCAGTCCACTGTGGCCATGAGTATAGAAACCTCTCCTCTTGGGCTGGAGAGATGGCTCAGCGGTTAAGAGCAGTGGGTGTTCTTCCAAAGGACCTGGGTTCCATTCCCGCCACCCACGTGGCAGTTTCCAACTGCCTGTAACTCTACCTCTCAGGGATCTGACATCGACATACATGTACCCAAAATGGCAATGCACATAAAATAAATAAGTCGTTCTTTAAAAAGAAAGAAAGAAATTCCTCCTCTTCGCTCTACAAATTGCTCGTTTTTGGCCGAGACTCATATGAAGGTCTGGTTCATTACCAGGGGTGGGGGGGAGGATACTTCTGATTTCCCCCACACCCCGGAGATTTCCGGCCATTTCCTAAGGCTGCAAATGTGCACAGCATTGACGAATCTTAGCCAAGGCGATAAACTTCAACCGGCCACAAGAGTGTGCCTGTGAGGAGCTCGCAGATTTTTTTTTTTTTTTTCCTGCCAAACCAGAATTAGCCGGTATTGGAATGAAGCAGCGTGAAGATCGGAAATTGCATGGGTTAGAAGGAAGCTCGGGGTAGACTCGGATTCTTCCAAATGCACCCTTTTTAAAGGCTCCAGGACGGAAGCATAGAGCCTAAGGCTCCAGAAGGTTCACCTGGCCAGACAGGGAAAGGAAGGCGAGTCCGGGAGCCCCGCACCCAGCGCACGGAGCCGGGCGAAGAGCCGAGCCCCAGCCACCGCATCTGCAGGATGCTAGTCGATATTGCCACCAATCCCCACGCCCTGCGGCCCCGGGTTCTCGGAACAGACCTGGAAGTTCACGGGTCGAGACCCGGAGCCAAGTGAGACCGTTGCCCAGCGGATTGCGTGCAGTGAGTATCCTGGGGCTTTGCTGAGGCCAGGGACTGCCGGCGGATACTGGCGGATACCGGTCGATACTGGTGGCTGCAGCTCTTCCTGGGGATCCTCACGTGGCGATATCCCGGGACAGGGTCGGGAAAGAGAGGGACCTGGGCAGGACGGCGGTACTCCCTCGTCCCCCGAGCTGCAGGCGGGGATGCGCACGGTTCAGGACGTCGCGCGCCCCGGGCAGAGCGCGCGTCGCCTCGGCGCCCGGCCTCCGGCTGCGAGGTTCTCGAGGCCCCAGTTTACTACTTGAAGTAAACAGTGATTGGGACTACAGCTAGCAACCTCCGAAGGCACGGGTGTCTCTGTGTCGGGGTGTCCTGATGGGGGTGGAGGCTGGGGGGAGGGTTGCAGCATCACCACCACCACCCCGAGCGGATGGAGCAGGGTGGCGGATCCTGAGCCCCCGGGAGCCGCTCTGATCCAGCATCTCCAGAGAGGAAAGGGGACAGTGAAGACCCAGCACAGCCATTAAAAGGTAGATAGAGGCTGCCACGGCCTGACGAGGTTTTATGAGCTTATCTCTGCTTACCAATTAAGCCCTTTCTTCCTGCAGAAAAGTTGGTTCAGGCTCAGGCTCATTAGCAAGGGTGCCTGGGGGTGCTTATTAGGGATTAGAAAGATTCTCTTTTGCCTGGTCAAAGAAGTGAGAGGTCGAGGGCAAGGGAGAAGGGAGGAGGTGGTGTGGAGAAGAGACTGACTATAGGTTTGTTCATTTTCGGACTTCACAGGGCACCCACTTAACAACTGGCTCACTTTCAAGGCTGGAGATGTACCTCTGTTGATAGAGTGCCTGCCTAACATGCGTGAGGTCCTGGGTTCAATTCCCCCAACACTGAAGAAATCCAGCACTGTGATATAATACCCATACTGTAGTGGGATGAGAAGTTCAAGGTCATCCTCCAACCTGAGGTCAGCCTGGGGTGCGTGGGACCCTGTCAAACACAAATACAAACAGATGTTTCAGTTGTCTTATCCGTAAAATGGTGTCGTTTGGGACCTCGATACCAACTGGCCAAGATCATCTTGGCAAAGCAGCCACCGAGCACAGCCCTGGCCCATTGGATCTCTTACACCCACCCAACCCCCAACACACACACACACACACACACACACACACACACACACACACACACACACACGATATGAAGCAGCTAGCTGGGATTCTCTGTCCTGCCCTCTACGCTGCCTTTTTTTCCCCCGGCTCCACAGCCTCTTGGTCTGAAATTCCCTCTGTTCAACTGTTGTAGACTAAGGCTGAAGAACTCAACCTGGCCTATAAAGTGGCTCTGACCCCTTTGGGAAGAGATTGCAATTTTTGTTTTAACCTGTCACGCACCCCCTTTGGCTTCTCATTGTAATTAGCTCACTGAATTCATAGTGACAGCCCAATTAAAACATGAACAACATGCTTGTGAAAATTCCTCCCGTGACTGAACTGTAAAAAGGTAGTTATATTTTAATGTATGATACACTCCAGAAAAGAACTGACGTTTTCATTTTCCCCACTATGCAGCCTGCCTTTGTCACTTTAAGGTCACCCTACCCCTATTTATGACTTTTATTTTTTATTTACTCAATTTTTTAAAAAGATCTTTCACATTTTTTAAATGTGTGTATGTCTGTGCCTGCTTGTCTGTGTGCACCACATTCCTCTGAGGCTAGGAGATGTCATCAGGTCCCATGTCACTGCAGTAAGCCATCCTATGTGGGTGTTGGGAAGTAAAACTCAAGAGTACTTGTAACTGCTGAGCCATCTCTCGAGATTCCTTTTTTTTTTTTTTTTTTTAAAGATTTTTTGTTGTTGTTGTTGCCAGAGCTGAGGACCCAACGTTGTGCAAGCGCTCTACCACTGAGCAACATCCCCAACCCCATGATTTAGTTATTATGGATACAGTATTCTGCCTGCATGTGTCCCTGCCAACCAGAAGAGGGCGCCAGATCTCATTACAAGTGGTTGTGAGTCACCATGTGGTTGCTGGGAATTGAACTCAGGACCTCTGGAAGAGCAGTCAACCACTAAGCCATCTCTCCAGCCCATCCAGATTCCTTTTTAAAAAGTGTATTTTATGTGTATGAGTGTTTTGACCACATGTATGTTTGTATACTGTGTGCATGCAGTGCTGGGGATGGAGGAACAGACCAGAAAAGGGCATCAGGCTAAATATCAAGTCACACCCATTTCGTGTTTATCAGGAACCCTTTCCCAAGACAGCTAACCCACTCTAGGGACAGTGGCCTTAATCCACTCCTGCAGTTGGAGCCCTTGTAACATAAACCTTCTAAGGAGCCCACCTGTTAACTATGGCTGCAGTGGCAGTTATGTCTCCATGTGAGCTCGGAGGAAATAGTCAAATCATATCAGATAAACCCTTGTTTGTAAAGACTTCCATTTTCAGTGACCTAGTTAGACAGTGAATTGTGAGGTCAAGGAATGATTGCTTTGAGAAAGATGTAAGTATTAAATGCAAACACTGTTTCTTTTTGTTTGGTTTTGGGTTTTGTTGTTGTTATTTCTATGTTTGTTTTCTCTGAAAGGTTTCTTGAAGCCCAGGCTGTCTTCAGACTTGTTACGTAGCTGAGACTGGCCTTGAACTCCTGATCCTTCTGCTGCCACGCCCACAGGCTAGGGTTGCAGGCATACACCATAATTCTGTTTTATTTCCCTTTTTAATTTATTTTTTATTTTTATTTTTTTTCCAGAGCTGAGGACTGAACCCAGGGCCTTGCGCTTGCTAGGCAAGCGCTCTACCACTGAGCTAAATCCCCAACCCTTTTATTTATTTTTTGTAGTTGTTTTTGTTTTTTAAGACAGACTGGTCTCAAATTCCCAGCAATCCTCCTGTCTCAGCCCACCATTTTCAGTAATTACAGGCATGCTCCACCATACCTCTTCATACGTTCTTGCAGGGAGATCAGACAGGGCCCCCTGAGGTCTCAGCCAGCTATTTACCCGACCTGCGTTCTGAGTTGTCTGCGTGTAATACCATCTCCTGCCTTCTCACTTGGGCCTCTTGCATAAAATTATCCATTGCATGCTACTCACCGACGTTCATTTATGATCAAGTAAACTGGAAATGCCCAGAATAGTTCCATGGCAACCACATTTTTTAACCCATAAAAGAAATAACTCAGTAAGAATATAAAGTTCTTAACATTGCCACAGCAAATTACTTAATATTTTAGGCACTTTTCTGTGGTTTGAAAAACTATCATTTTATTTTGTGTATGTACGTGTCTGTGTACATGTGCATATATGTGTAGGTATGTGTCCATTTGGTCATGGAGATCAAAAATCAATGTCAACTGTTCTCCTTGATTGATCACCACCTTTTTACTTATTTACTATGTTTTTAGATGCTTTTATTTTTTAAAAAATGTTGTGTACGTATATGGATGGGTCTGAATGTCTGCCTGTGTACTGTCTACAGTACCCGCAGTGGCCAGAGGAAGGCCTTGGATCCCCTGGGGCTGGAGTACAGGCAGTTGTGAGCCTCATGCTGTGGGTCCTGAGCACTTAACCCTAGTCCTCTGGAAAAGCAGCCAGTCCTCTTAACCACTGAGCCCCTGGTTTTCCTTCTCATATTTGGTTTTTGTGGTCTGGAGGGCACCCAGGGCTTCAGTCACTCTGGGTCAGTACACCACCACTTAGCCACGTCTCTTCCGTTCTAAGATACATCAAAGTTGATTCTGGTTTCAAAGGAAATCATCAGAGGGAGCCAAACGTTTTTGTATACATCAACTGAAAACGCCACTCTCCAGACCAGCCTTTCATCTCAAAGCCTTGCTCTCCTCTTCACTTTCTTATTTTGTTTTTAGAGACAGGGTTTCTCCGTGTAGCCCTGGCTGTACTTTGTACTTTGTAGACCAGGCTGGCCTCAAACTCACAGAGATCCACCTGCCTCTGCCTCCCAAGTGCTGGGATTAAAGGTGTGCACCACCACACCACACTTCTTTTCACTATTTTAAATTAAACAGAAATAAAATCTTTATGCTGACATGTAGGGTGACCGATGATGTGCAGTCAACAAGAAACATACTGGAACTGTTCACCTTGAGCTTATGGGCTATAGCCCCAGATCATCCTGAGGTAGGATCCCAGAACTCAGACTCATAGACCTTACTCTCCAAGTAATATGGGAGTCAGGGCCACTTGTGAGGTCAAACTAGTTCTCTGAAGTAACTGCCATATAAGTTCACAGTAAAGGTGAGTCTAAGGGACTGGAAGGGTGGTTTACTCAGTAAAGTCTTTGTCCTACAAACCTAGGATCTGAATTCTATTCCATATAAAAAGCCAGGCAGTGGTGGTGCATGCCTTTAATCCCAGCACTTGGAAGACAGATGCAGGTGGATCTCTGTAAATTCAAGGTCATCCTGGTCTACAGAGTGAGTTCCAGGATAGCCAAGGCTACACAGAGAAACCCTTCCTTAAGGGGAAAAATAAAAAGCCAGGCATGGCTACATGTGCTTATAACCCCAAGCATTCAATGAGAAATTCTGTCTCAAAGCAATAAGGTAAAGAATAGAGGAAGACATCCAATGGCCTGCTGTGAACCCCCTATACACAAACACCCACATACCCACATGTGTGTACCATACACATTCCCCACATCCACTTACCCACAATAATCAAACATGACAGCACATGTTTGTGATCCCAGCTCTTAGGGTGTTAAGAGACAGGTGAATTCCTGGGACTCACTGGTCTGGCCGTATAACTGAATTTGTGAATTCCAATCCAGTGAGCAATTTTAAAAACCAAGATGGAAGCCAGGCGGTGGTGATGCACACCTTTGATCCCAGCACCCGGGAGGCAGAGCCAGGCTAATCTCTGAGTTCAAGGCCAGTCTGGTCTACACAGAGAGATCCAGGTCAGACACCAAAACGACCCCGTCTTGGGGTGGGGGGGATGGAGAGCTCCTGAGGAACAACACCCGAGGTTAACCTCTGTCCTCCATATGTATACACACTATACACACACAGATGCATGAATACCTACACACATATACAACTGGACACACGGACACACACATGCACTCATGCACACATACACACACATATAAGTAATACAGCAGCCAAATTGGAAGCATGCATGTCTATGATGTGAAAACTCAGTTATTTGGAACATAGGCCAGAGGAGTTTTTTTCTATTGGGATCTTTGTCTAGAATTGCTGGCACTCAGTGGCAACAGACCAACTTGTAGTCATTTGTTGTTATTTTAGGTTCTGCGGCCATGTTCAATCTGTCTATATACCATGCTCCACCTCTGCAGACACTGGCTTCTAGCCTACAGTGGTGCCACTTGACTTAAGAAACTACCCAACAGTCATTTCCACTTGTAGGCAGTGGTTGCTTCTGTTATCCTGAACATTCATGCCTCCTGACATTCTCCACATTCCCCATTCTCAGGCAGTGAGCTAACTACCTAGCTCACCAAAGACATTAAATTATAGGGTTCAACTTGCCATCACTACCTACCGTCAGGCTTAGAGAACAGACTAGTCTGTCTTACCCACCACATCCAGGGGGCTTGCTATATCTATCTATCATCTATCTGTCTATCTATCTGTCTGTCTATCTATCTATCTATCTATCTATCTATCATCTATCTATCTATCTATCTATCTATCTCTTCTCTTCCTTTTATCCTCCACCTTTCCCTACCCTCTTTTCTCCCTTCTTTAACTTTATAGTATCTATGAAGTGGTTCTAAAGACAGACTTTGAAGTGATCTGTAAAGAAGTAAAGCATGTCCCCAGACCCACCAGGGACAAACTCTAATCTGAGCACCACTTGACCCTGAAGCTGCTTTGATTGCAGCGGGAAGTAGAGCTGTCCGAAGACAAGGAAGTTAGGGTTTGGGGTTATTTTTTGTTTTTCGTTTCAATGTGTGATGAAATTATTTGCTGTGTGTGTTTCAGAAAACCTTAGAACCATGTATGCAAGTCATGAAGATATCGGGTATGACCTTGAAGGTGATACCAAGGCTAAGAAGCCCCTGAAGCCCCACCCAGACATTGATGGCGGGTGGGCCTGGATGCTGGTCCTTTCTTCCTTCTTTGTACACATCCTTATCATGGGCTCACAGATGGCCTTGGGAGTCCTCAACGTGGAGTGGCTTGAAGAGTTCCACCAGAGCCGTGGCCTGACCGCCTGGGTCAGCTCCCTGAGCATGGGCATCACCTTGATCGTGGGTACGTTCGCTGCCACCTGTTCTAAGAAGGGGTGGCTATAAAATGACAAGTCCCTGTTGGGAGTAATTCAGAGAGAGAGAGAGAGAGAGAGAGAGAGAGAGAGAGAGAGAGAAATTCATCACAATCCTGAAACATTAGCAGTTAGATTATCACCATCACCAACTTTAAAATTGAAGTAAAATATTCAGAACACAAAATTTACCATTTAGCTGTGTGTGTGTGTGTGTGTGTGTGTGTGTGTGTGTGTGTGTTCCAAGGCTCTTGTGTACGTCAGAGGACAACTTGTAGAAGTTGATTCTCTCTTTCCACCATCTAAGTCCTGGGGGATGAGGCTCAGGTTGGCGGACTAGAGTCAGCCTTCACCTGCTGAGCCATCTCCCTGACCTCAGCACTGATTTTGTAACTGATGATTTACTTTCATCATGTTTGCTTATTTAATGCTTTTGTTGGAATTGGACTTTGCTCAGTGGTTCCTTAGAGTCGGCAACATTTCTGTTGTTTTGAGACAGAGTTTCACATAGCCCAGGCTGGCCTTAAACTCAGTACATAGCCAGATGCTGGGAATACAGGTATGAACCACCTCACCCAGGTTATTTAACTTTGTGAATGTTTTGGGGGCACTGTTGGGTATCAGGTCCAGGGCCTCACACATGCTAAGCACGCAGTCTACCACTGCACTGCATCTGCTGCCCCTCGATGAATAATTTTAAAAGATAAAAGATTAACCAGGGTTGGCTACCTTTCCGTTTGTGATAAAACTCATGGAGAAAGCACTTATTTTGGCTTACGGTTCCAAAGAGTGAAGAGTCTATCCTGTCAGGGAGGCATGGCAGGACACAGTGGGTGTGGGGGCAGGAACAGGAAGCTGAGAGATCATGTCTCTGTGTACATGTCACAAGCAGTGAGAGCAAACAGGAAGTGGGGTGAGGTTATAAACCCTCAAAGCCCACCCCAGTAACCCACTTCCTCTGGCCAGGCTCTACCTCCTAAAGGTTCCATAACCTCCTGAGTAGCATCACCAACAAGGGATGAAGTGTACAAATACATGAGCCTAAGGGGGAAATGTCCCATTGAAACCACCACAGAGGAGGATTAGGAGTTCCAAACCACCCTCAGCTGTATATCAAGTTCCAGAACAGCCAGCATACATGAGACCCAAGGGCACAAATATGTATGTGAAAAGATTATTATTGGTAGCTAGGCAGGGGTGGCAAATGACTTTAATCCCAGCACTAAGGAGGCAGAGGCAGACGGATGTTCAAGGCAGGTGAGTTCAAGGCCACCTGATCTACAAAGCAAGTTCCAAGTAGCCAGGGCTGTTACACAGAGAAACCCTGCCTCAAAAAAAACAAAAACAAGCAAACAAAAAATATTGTTGACAAATGTCTATGACATTATTGACACCTTCGGTTCTTTGTTGGTCTTAAAACTAGGGCAGGAGAGATGGCTCAGTGATGAAGAACGCTTCTCTTTCAGTTCCCAGAACCAATGTGGTGGCTCACAATCATCTGCCCCAAACAAGAGTCATAATGAAACCACTGGATCTGGGTTTTAGTGTTCCTTTTGTCCCAACAGTGTGGGGCAAATGTTCTTTATTATTTGGTGTGTGTGTGTGTGTGTGTGTGTGTGTGTGTGTGTGTCTGTCTGTCTGTCTGTCTGTGTGTCTGTGGAATCAGTCCTTTTCATTTTGCTGTAATGGCAGTTAGCTCTTGGTAATGCCTGCCAGCTGTTCATGAGCAGTGCTTAAAAAACAAAACGAAGCCAGACATTGGTGGCACACGCCTTTGATCCCAGCACTCGGGAGGCAGAGGCAGACGGATCTCTGTGAGTTCGAGGCCAGCCTGGTCTACAGAGTGAGTTCCAGGAAAGGCAGAGCTGTTTACACAGAGAAACCCTGTCTCAGAAAAAACAAAAACAAAAACAAAAAACAAACAAACAAACAAACTAAAAAACCTAAGCCAGTCAATACAGCAGCTAACGCCTTCCATCTGGCTTGTAAAATCCTTTAGCAGTAATATTCACCCTGACTTGTGGCTTTCCTTTCTTTTTATTTCTCTTAAATGTCTTAGAAATTTTCATAAGTATGCATATCAGAAAAGCTCACCTCTGAACCCTTTCTGTTATGTTGGAAATATTGTACTGTGGCCTGCCGGTCTTTCATATGTCAAAGGACTGTCAGCAGCAAAACTAGGAGTCACACATGGTCCATTTTGGGTCACTTGGTCCCCAACGATGGCATGGTCGAGTGACTGTGAATACATATCAAGTAAAATGTGGGGCTGGAGAAATGGCTCAGTGGTTAAGAGTAATGGCTGCTCTTCCAGGGGACCGGTAATTGAATTTGTTTTTTAATATATATAAAAATTATCATCAAACTTATGGTATCTCAATTTCAGTTACTCCCAAGAATTCATCCAGATGTTCATAACAATGCGCTGATTTTATGTTTATATAATATACATATTTAATATATAGCATGTACTATATAAAAAAATGTATTTAGAAGTTAACCCTTGCCGTGCAGTGGTAGTGCACACCTTTCATATCAGCACTCGGGAGGCAGAGCCAGGAAAATCTCTGTGAGCTCGAGGCCAGCCTGGTCTACAGAGCGAGATCCAGGACAGGCTCCAAAGCTACATGGAGAAACCCTGTCTCGAAAAACCAAAAAGA